>NW_025113173.1:7589952-7630553 GCF_010416935.1 Polistes fuscatus | reverse complement strand
AATATATAACATAGTATAATATATAATATATTTTTCCAGTATATAATAACATTTATACATATATATATTTAATATTTATATTAAATATAAAAAATATTTAATATAAATATTAATATAATATAATAATATAATTAATTAAATATAATATATTTATATTAATTTATATTTAAAATTTATATATATATTGAAATTAATTTTAAATTAATTCGATAATATATATAATAACATTAATAATATTAGTAATATATTATATAGTAACATTTATAAATACATAAAGAAAAATAGGGAAAAAATGGTGACGTCATATGATACCAGGTCCCTTTTTGTCTATAATTCCCTGGGATTTGGAAGGTTCAATTGCAACAGACTTTACCGTTGGTCGCTATCGAGGAACAAAGAGCTTCACCATCGGTGGCTATTTTCTCTTAGGGGAGTTTCCCCCGCTTGATTCTCGATGATTCTCCCAGCGAGTGGTCGAAATCAACGAGTACGATGGCGGCAGCTGTGCGTGAAAATTTCATTTAGCCTTCTACTCTATATCCTATACTCTATATCTATATATATACACACACACATACACACACATAGATACATATACACATACGTAAACTTAATAAATACGCACACACTTTAACATTCACATTTACATTTATACATAACCGTAATCATACACACTAGACTGATTTTTCATTTATAATTGTGCATGCATCATGTTTCTCGGTCATTTCGAGTTATAGAAAATCACGACTGGAAACAATGGCGACGTTGAGAACATAATAAAATGTCGTTAGTGAAAGTAAATGGGTAAATAACTTATAAGAATCCTGAAGTACACAGTGATACTCGGTATTACTGTTGTTGTTGCTTGTCTGCCTAACTTATTTGTCCGTCTATCTATCTAACTATCTTTTTTCTTTTTTATTGTAAAGTGATTCGAATTGGCTTATTCTATGGCTATACCCCCCTATCCCTTTTTCCATAATGTTTCTTCTTTATTCGTTCTTTCATGGTCTTGCGACAAAAATTCTTCACATTCCTGACACGTTCTTTATGTAGAAAACCATTGTCCCGGCGCCATTGCTAAATATTCCTAACAGGTATCGTTTCGTAACTGATTATTGGCTGATACTTTCAATGTTTTTTTTATTATTTCTTTTTTTTTTTTGCCCATTTTATCCGAATTATAAATAATAGTTTCGTTATTTGTTAAATTTGATTAAAAATTGTTGAGAAAATAATTGACAGGATTTTGTGGAATTACGAGTCTATGCAGGTTCGACCCTCGACAGATGTTTTTTTTTTTGTAGAGGGGTTGGGGAGAGGGGGGGATATCGTAGAATGACGGCACACAGGCATCTCTCGCCACCGCCATAACTACCACCATATCCACCGCCATCATTGACGTTAGAGTACCACCGTGCAACCAGTCGACCATGTTGTCCCTTCAAAAAGGTTTCCCATGTTGCCAGATCTTCGTGTTCATTCTCTTTGTTCCTCGTAAACTTTGCTTGCTCGAAGGATACTGCTGCGTAGAATTTCAACCTAGCTAGGTCCTTTCAATCTACCAAACATATTTTTCTCATTACCTTTTTCATTGTTTCTTTTTTTTTTTCTTGAAGATCATTGCACTCGTTTGTCAGATTCTAATTCGTTGGCTTCGAGAAACCCATATTTTTTCTCTTTGATCTTCTTTTTATTTATTTTTTTTTAATTTCACATTAGTGAAGATTTCTAATCGGTCTAACAGGAAGTGTTTCTAATCATTTCGGAAATTTCAACGATATCTGTTAACGTTCACATTGCAAACTCTTCTATGTAATTACATAGTTGCAAGTTTATATACGTCATTCGTGTATGTGTGTCTATGTGTATATATATACATATATATTTAATTTATATATATATAAATTAATAAAATTAATAAATAACAATAAATTATAATAAATATACATACATATTTATTATAATATTTTCAATTAAATATAATAATAATAATAATAATAATAATAATAATAATAATAATATTAAATGAAAAATAATTCTTTCATTGAATTATTATGCAAATATTGTATAATCGAGTGTACGTAGGTATTTGTAAATCTGTACGATTCTTTTCGATTATTTTAATATTTATCAAAAATTACTGTTGCGCGTAAGGAGAAACACGGATATATGTATGTATGTATATATGTGTGTATGTATGTACTATGTGTTGAGATATAACGCCTGCAGGAAATTGGAAATGACGAGTGCACGTTAGCGAATAGTCGAGATCGTTCTAGGAAATTGGTATTTTCTTTTATTTACTTACTACTCTTTCCAATTTCAGTGATTTACCCGTAACTCGTCTGTTTATAAAACGACGATGATTTTTCTCATCGATCGGTATATTTGAAATTATTTATTGAAAATTATAATTGCATAAATAATAGATGATTAATAAATGATTAAAATATATATATATGTATTTAATTTCTGACGCGTAAGATTAAATTAAATTGAGAAGCATGGTAAAGAGAAAGTTTTGGATATTTACATTTTTGCATTAAGTGGATATTAAATGAATAAGAAGTATAATTAGTTATTATAATAGGTTAGAGTTATATTCTCAAAAGATTTAATATTTTAATTTTGTTCTAAATTTAATTTCACGAGAAGATAATTTTGTTAGATTGAAGGATTTACAATTGAAAGGAAGTTATCAAAAAAATGTTTTTAATCATTTATTCTAGTATTATATTACGTAATACAATTATTTCCTTATTTTATTAATTTTCATCAAGAATTCATATTATTTGAATATTATTTGTATGATTAAAAATAGAAAAGAAATAGATAACAGCAGAGTAAGAACGAACATTTAACGAATTACATTTGAAAAGAAAGTCCGCTTATATACGTGCATTTATTTTTCTATAAATAAACAAACGAAGTCTCATAAAACCGTAATAAATTATTAAATCGTATGAAAACCTAACTACCGTGTTAAAAGATTAAAAAACACATATTCAAATTTAAAACATCATATTATATTTCCAAGAACATACACA
Organism: Polistes fuscatus; assembly: GCF_010416935.1. Lineage (NCBI taxonomy): Eukaryota > Metazoa > Arthropoda > Insecta > Hymenoptera > Vespidae > Polistes > Polistes fuscatus. Next base: position 7,627,503 of record NW_025113173.1, on the reverse strand, counting down.
CACACACACACACACAGACACACACCTATATACATACACGCGTAACCTACTTGGCGTATACACATTTTCAACGTTTTCAAATGAAAAAGAACCTTGCCCGAATATCTTTTTAAACATCGTTGAAAGAAACGCGTATAATCGTAAATACATACGTAAACACATACATACATACATCTGTATACATACATACACACACACGTGGATATATAAAGGAAAAGAGAGTACGTGAGGAGAAGCACGTTCATCGTGTTGATGATGATACGAGTGAAGGTTTTCAAAGAGACACCAGCAGGAGGATTCTTCCCCGTTCGAGTCTCAAGAAGCTCAAGACCAAGACCAAGACCAAGAACCAAGACCAAGACCAAGCCAAGCCAAGAAACACCAAAGACGTCGTCGTCGTCGTCACAAAAAGAATGAGAGAAAAGAAGAAGAAGATAGAAAGAGATAGAAAAAGAAAAGATACGAAGAGAATCTTTTCTTCGTGTGTGTCTCTTCCGGCCATACACACATATACACTTTTAGAATATTATACGTGTACAGTTTACTCGTAGGCGTCCCTTTTATCTCTCCCTCTTTCTCTATATCTCTTTCTCTCTCTTTCTCTCTCTTTCTCTTCATATATATATGTTAGCGTGAAAGACCGAAATTGGAGAATGTCAAGATACGCATGGTTGCTTGTCGACACGTACCAAATACGTCGGTGAAAGATCGAATGTTTCAGTTTATTCTCATGCATTAACATTTTGGACATACACCAAGTGACCATGTGAATTTTGAGATTCTCCAATTTCGATCTTTCACGGTAAACATATACATACACATTTACATTTACATTTCTCTCTCTCTCTCTATTTATTTCATTATTTATCTTTCTCTCTTACTCTACTTTCCTGTCTCTCTCTCTCTCTTTCTCTCTCTTTTTATTTCTTTTTTTTCTCTCTTGCTCTTTTTATAGTTTTAGAAATATATAGTTTTATTATATAGTTATAGTTATTTATATATATTATATAGTTATTTATATAGTTATTTATATAGTATATTTATATAGTTATTTATTTATATTATAGTTTTAACCTTTTTCTTTTCTTGCGTGAAAGAGTTCTATCGTATATATGCTCGTGTTGTTTTCGTTGAGGGGGCAGACCTCGTGGGTCTTTCTCTCTCTCTCTCTTTCTCTCTTTCTTTCTCTCTTGTTATTTTTCTCTTTTTCTTTCTCTTTGCACTCTCCTTCGACGACTATACGTCATGAACTCACGAGAACGTCTATTTATACTTGAACGACGAAGCCCGTAAGTATGTATGTGTAATATGTGTGTATGAAGGCTTGGTAAAATATATACGTGTGCGTGTACGTGCATGTGTATGCGTATAACAAACATACTAGGTGCTCCACTAGACACTACGATTCTCTGCTTTCATATCAAGTCCTACGGCTACTGTGAGTCGTAGGGAAAATGAGTTGAGCGAGGTGCATATGTGAAGAAGAATAGTCTGTCGTCTATTTTTTTTTTTCTTTTTTTATTTTTTCATTTTTTTTTGTTTCTTCTTCTTCTTCTACGAGAGTACGAAAGGTACCCCCGGAGTACTTTCCCGTTGGAAAAATTTGTCCAACCGTTCTCTCGTTCCTTCAGCTTTTCTTATTTTCCTTTTTTTATTTCGCACAGATCACCAATCTTTTTCCTTTTTTATTTTTTTTATTTTTCTAACATAAATAAATTATTTCAATAATTGATATTAATGTGAATTTGTTTTTTTCATTATTTTTTTTTTAAATATATACTCGCTCACTTAGGTTGAAATAATTCGTCAAAATGATTAGAATAATATTATTATTATTTTTTGATTAAATATTCTTCTTTTGCATACTCTCTGAACTTTTCATCCCTTCTCATTGTAGGATATTCCAAACTTTTTCGTTATAATTACCTATCACGAATTTATATAGAATATTTAAAAAAAAAAAAAACAAATCTTATTTCCAATCACATTATTTTCTTTTTCATCCACTCGTATAATACAATATAACATCTAAGAAATACATTTTTATCTTACAAAACGATATATACATATACAGACAATGAGTGTATCATTTAAAGTAAGATAAATCTTACATTAATATTAATGTAATAATGATCGTTGTTTGTCAGACCCATTGTAATAATAATAATAATAATAATAATAATAATAATAATAATAAACATAGAATGATCGGTGGGATGTCATTATTTAAATGCTACATGGACAGCAGTTGTTTCCGTTAGGGTGTTGTTGCTGCACAATTCTCCTCCTCAACTCGATAACTTGCATTTCCTTTTTAACTCTTTCCCTCTCTCTCTCTCTTTCTCTTTCTTTCTCTCTATTTTTCTTTTTCTTTAATATTTTTTTATTACCTACCATAAAAAGAAATATCTCTCTCTCTCTTTCTCTCACACACAGGGCAGTTAGTCGAACAATGATTTAAAATTAATAAATCTTTATATATTTACTAACAAGAACACCATTATCTATGTCTGCTACTATGATTCTTTAATGAGAAAATCATGTTTTTTTATTTCTTTCTTTCTCTTCTTCTTCTTCTTTTTCTTATTCTTCTTTTTCTTCTTAAACCCCCATAGCAACGAAGTAAATCATTTAGTCTAACGACGTTTAATTAAACGTCTTGTAATATACGAGTAAAAGAGAAAGATAGAATGAGAGTAGACGTCTGGTTTTTTTCTATCTCGCTCTTGGAAAATCCGTTCGTTCTACTTACGAGAAAATGGTGATGTATATGTGTGTGTTTGTGTGTGTGTATGTATGTATGTATGTTCGCGTATGGTATATATTACTTGTTACCATCTAGTTCTTTTAAGAAATGGCTTGTAATTAAAATAACATAACGGCACGCGAGGATTTTCACATTAATTATGAAACTATTTAACGAGAACAATTATAGTAATAATAATAATAATAATAATAACAATAACAATAATGTGTAAAAGAAACTTATCCGACATATCGTAGAAAATGTCTTCACAATTTTACAAGTCAAATCTCACGACCCTGTTTATACTCTTATAACAAATATAATTTATAAATATATTCAAACGAAATATTTTATATAATATTCAACGAGTTTATCATAAGATCACATAAAATGTTGAACCTTTTACTCCTTAATAAAAAAAAAAAAAATAAAAAATAAAAAATAAAAAATGCAATAACATATAAAAGCATAGAAAATCATTAAATTAATTAAAATCCAACCATAACAGCAAATTGAATCTGGGTCAATTATTTATAGTATATATCCATATATCTTTTCAAAGTCCTTGTCATAATCATAGTCATAGTTAATAGTTATAGTCATAGTAGTTTTTGTCATTTTCGTTGTTTTTGTTGTTGTTGTTGTCATCGTCATCGTCGTAGTGTTGGTGGTGGTGATTTTATTACCACTATAACGTCACTAGCGTTTTATGTGAAAATATAGTGACTGAAATATCGAATAGATCGATTCGCAAGGCACGGTCATTGTTGCATCGTTGAGGAAAAACAACCTATCTGAGAGTTTATAGCTTCCCTTGCTTTACGATTATGGAAATCTCAGCCATTCATGACCGTTCACTTCATATCCCCCCTCTCCACCCACTCCCACTTCCACCTCTCCCACCAATTTATGCTTTTACCTACTCAACCCCCACCCCGCGCCCCTTTATTTCTCTTTTAATGTTTAGCAACAGTATAGAAAATTATTCTAGAAAATCTTTCTCCACTTATATTCATTATATATTAATATTTAATTTATTTTAATATTTTTTCCTTTTTTTTTTATTATTTCAATATTTTTTTTTATTATATTCTTTTTTTTTATTATTTCTTTTATTTATATTATTTCCTCACACTTATATTCGTTGTATATTATATTAATATTTAATTTATTTTAATGTTTTTTTCTTTTTTTTTTATTATTTCAATATTTTTTTTTATTATATTCTTTTTTTTTATTATTTCTTTTATTTTTATTATTTCCTCACACTTATATTCGTTGTATATTATATTAATATTTAATTTATTTTAATATTTTTTTTTTTTTTTTTATTATTTCAATATTTTTTTTTTTATTATATTCTTTTTTTTTATTATTTCTTTTATTTTTATTATTTCCTCACACTTATATTCGTTGTATATTAATGTTTAATTTATTTTAATGTTTTCCTTTCTTTTTTTTTATTATTTCAATATTTTTTTTTATTATATGTATTCTTTTTTTATTATTTCTTTATTTATATTATTTCCTCACACTTATATTCGTTGTATATTATATTAATGTTTAATTTATTTTAATGTTTTTTTTTTTTTTATTATTTCAATTTTTGATTTGAATGGTAAACAATTTTCCCTCTCTCTCTCTCTCTTTCTCTATCTTTTGCTCATTCTATTTTCTATCTCTCTTGGGAAACATGTGCTACGGAGAGAAACATGCATGCGAGCCGTGAAATTATACAGTGGAATCGATCGGTTTTTCGAACGATCGAAACGGCCAGGTATTACCATTTCAAAATGATCGTTAAAATGCATGAGTTTCGCACGACGATAGAAGAGAGAGAGAGAGAGAGACACGAGTCGTTCTTGAATCGTTGTTATCGATTTCTACGTCATTCGAGATTTTCAAACGATAAGCACGAGAAAACGTAGTTTCTCGTGTCCTCAATGGACAACTCGTATGCTTTTTACGCGTCTTTTTTTTTTTCACATCAAATTCATTTTTATCTAAATATATATATCGCTTAATCTTTATCTCTCTATATATTTTTATTCTTTTTCTTTTTATTTGTATTTTTTTCCTTCTTCTTATTAATAGTAACGAATGATAGTAAGAGCTTCTATCTTATTTTTGTTTATTTTCTATCTCTACTTTTTGTATTTTCTATTAATTGCGTATCTCACTTTCTCTTCCTTTCTATATTTTTTTTTTCTATATATAAGTTTATTTTAAATATTTTTACTCAAACGTGTCGCGAGTGCCTTTGATCTAATTTAATAAACGACATTTTCTACTTTCATTATTTGAAATGACACACACACACGCACGCACGCATGCTCATATATACATTAAATTACTTGGAACTATCTTATTATTTATCTATCTTTCTTTCTCCTAATCTTTTTTTCTGGTTTTTTTTTTATTTTCTTTTAACACTTTTATCCACAACCTTTTCTCTATCTTCATTCAATAAATGTAATTTTTTGTCCATATCTTTTTGTTTCTTTCTACTTTCATTATTTTCAATGACGAGGATACATATTGATTCCATTTAACTTTACTTCGAATCATGTGCAATTCATATCGTATTAACGTTCACGTATTTTAACTTCCCATTACTACTTTCTATATTTGTTCAATTAACGTAACCTTCTTTTTTTATTTTATCCACATTTTTACATACGTTATTCGCAATTATACACATAAATGTACACGTACACATGTATACGTCAAATTATTATTATATTCTTATTCGTATTTATATCATTTACGTGTCGGTAATTATGACAATTAGTTTATACGTTTTATCACGTTATTACAATTATTCAATAATACCAAAATATGTCATAAAATAAATTTATATTCTTTTCTTTTTTTTTTCTATTATATTTTTCAATATAATTCGTTATCGTATAATATATATATACATAATAATAATATATTATATATATATTATTATATATTATTATTATATATTATTTTTATATAATATATATTAATATATATATATATATTAATATAATATAATGTATAAATAATATAAGATAATATAATATATAAATATTAATATATTATTATTATATATATATATATATATTATTATTATTATTATATTATAATAATATATATATATATATACGAAATTAATAAATCCTGAATTATGATCCTCTCATTACATATGCAGCAACATCGTAATGCATATATTCGCGAGGTTAATCTACCAGTAATAGTAGCCATTCAGAATTCGATTAAATTTGGCGCGTTAACGAGGCCAACTACGTTTATTGGTTGAACCATAGGAACGAAGGAATTTACTGTCGCGTAACTATTGGTTAATTTTTGCTTTTGAGATGTCGTTGGTTGGTTGGTTGGTTGCTTGCTTGCTTGCATGCAGTTTCTCTCCATCTTCCCTTAATGCAATTCGCATAACACGCTGCTCGTGTGCAACTCTCTTCTCGGCAAATTATTCTAAAACTCTGGTTAGATCGAATGAGTAAAAAAAATAGTGACAAGCAGAAAAAAAAAAGACAAAAAAAAAGAAAGAGAGAGAGAGAGAGAATGAGAATAGGGGATTGGCTCGTCAAAGATTTACGCGCGATTTCGAATTTAAATAGTCACCGTCCTTCGTTCCTTTTTCGTTTGGTCATCGTCGTCCCGTATACAACACGAACGATCACCAACCATAATCGGCTTGAAATTCTTACCGAGGAAGAACATTCCTTTCTATTTTTTTTTTCCTCTTTTTTTTTCTTTTCTTTTTTTTTCTTTTCTTTTTTTTTTTCTTCTATCGATTTTGTTCAATCGTACATACGAAACAAGTAGTTAAAGTTGGCCATTTGTATTTATTTATTCCCCCTATTTCTTTTTTTCTTCTCTTTTTCTTTTCGTTCTTTCCAAATATAATCTTTTTTAATAGTACATTTTAAAATATTAGTTATAGTAGCGTGACCTATAATAGGTATATTCTGTTATTGTAATTATTAGGTCAATAATTTCTTTTTTTTGTTTCTATGCTCAAAATTTTAACACTCACTTATAGTACGTTATATAATAATTAAAGAATTTTTACTCGAAAAAATATTATGGTTCGTTTAATTTGATGTAAAATCAATCAAATCAATTGACAACATTTACACCATTTATTCCCATAAAAATTATTTACAAAAAAATATTAAACGATGTTTAGGATGATATATCGCAAATACCCATCCCTGTTACACTCCTCCTCCCAAACAAAAAAATAAACAAAGATGATAAATAATTCGGATAAATAAAATTTTAACACTCGCTTATAGTACATTATATAATAATTAAAGAATATTTACTTGAAAAAATAATATGGTTCGTTTAATTTGATGTAAAATCAATCAAATCAATTGACAACATTTACTCCATTTATTCCCATAAAAATTATTTACAAAAAAATATTAAACGATGTTTAAGATGATATATCGCAAATACCCATCCCTGTTACACTCCTGCCCTCCCAAAAAAAAATAAACAAAGATGATAAATAATTCGGATAAATAAAATTTGTCGAGACCAATGCAACGATACGCTTTTGCTCGTTTGATATTCGATTTGATCATTTCGTTTACACATTTCTATTTTCTTTTTGTATTATTATTATTATTATTATTATTATTATCATTATTATTTCATTACTGGGTATGTTAGTCTGATAAAACGTTTCGTGTTATAAACGTGTCATTGGTTTTCGAGTTGATGGCGTGACGATTTTGTAAACATCAAGCGTAACATTTGTAACGCGCAAACTCGGTTTCGTTATCGAGTATTCTCTCTCTATCTCTCTCTCTCCATTCCCATTTTCTTTCCTCCCACCGCCCACTCCACCTTTCTCCCCACGCAAACCCCCCCACGTTCCTTCCCCCCTTCGGGTTCTCCTTTTTTCCTCTTTTGGTTTACGATTAATATCACTTTACTTTTTCCAGAAGCAGACGACTCTTCCGTTCTGTCACATAGCAAACAAGTTCACCTTATACCGGGTGATCCAATAACATTAATACTTCAATATAATTATATCATTGATAATTATTAAAAAAAAGGAAATTTGGTAAATTGTTACGAGTGTTCGATTAATTTTTGACATTACAAAATAAACGTTCAATTAATGTTCAATTAATTAAGTGTTCAATTAATTTTTGGCGTTACAAAATAAACGTTCATCTTACAATTAGATTTATTTAGATTCGTAGATAATTTTTAGATAGTATTACGTTATGTTGACAATGTTTGTTGTCTCAAATTGATTATGTGTGAATAATATGTATACATACATACACACACACGTGGTGTTTAAATCTTGTTGATTGGATCTGCAAATATTTCAAAAAATAATGCATATATATATGTACATTTATATGTTTAATGTACATACACATATAAGACAAAAAAATTCTCGAACGATCTATCGAAAATAAACGTGGTGGGGAATTAAACGTGCCCCCCTGCCCCGGGGGCAAATATACACGGTGTACTGCGTCTTACAAAATTTTTGATAGTCGTAGATAAGATCGTTTGTACCGTGTACATCATTCACAGCGATATGGATAAGAGAGTTGTTATTTAAAAAAAGGATGAAAAAAACAGAAACAAGGAGAGAGGGGGGGCCGGAACTTTCGATATCTTCGAGGTTGACCATTGGATATATCGATTTATGAAAGACTTTTTTTTTTTACTCTTCCTCCCTTCTCGTCCTTCCTTTTTTTTTTTATCTTTTGAAATTTAACGAGAGATTGTTATTCGTATAATACCCCCCCCAATCGTCGACAAAATAAAATAAACATCAATTTTCTACGTTTTAAAATACGTTTACAAAACGATAACACAACGTTGATGATATCAATATTTTTGATTGATCGATCGATCGAAAATAATCAATAAAATACACCTCTATCTCTTAATTTTTGTATTTATTATTGTTTTATTTATTTTTCCAATAATTTTCGTAATAATTCAATCATTTTTCTCGACGTATATATTTCATCATTGTAATCATTTATTCGTAATATAATTATATCAGTAAAATTAATATGAATTAGAAATGTTTTTTTGAAAATATCACACATTTGAAAGTTTTATTTTATTATTATTATTTAATTATTATTTTTATATATATATATTTAAAATTGTACGATGTTCTTTTTATTCTCGACAGAGAGAGAGAGAGAGAGAGTATCGAAATTATTTTTCTATTTATTATTAATGTAATATAATTAAATGTATAATTATTTCATATATTACAAATTACACTAATTATATAAATATAATTATATGACTGTGTACTAAATAATTCTTATCGGTATACTACTTAACACTAGATTTACGGATATCTTTTTCATTATTTTTTTAATGACTTACAAACATTGTTTGAATGGAGGATTGAGTAAAGGGGAGGAATTAATATTTACGTACATTTAATTAAGTAACTAAAAACCAACATATGTTTTTAAAAAATAATATTTAAGTTGTATATATATATATATATGGTAAACAAATTTTTGTAATGAGTCAAATTGATTCAGTCCGTAAATCTAGTGTTAATATCGTAATGATTCATTCCTTTTTAATATGATATAAACATATATATAGCAATTATAAAGTTTATGTAACTAATGCGAAAACTCTTACGGTTACATCATAACTTCTTTTTTAAAGTAACTTAAAAAAAAGAAAAACAAAAAACAGAAGTTACAGAATTCGATTCGAAATGGGTGGTGATGGCAGGGTTTGGGGAGTAGAAGGGGTAAGGGGGGGTGGAATAAGGTAAAAGGAGTATAGCGAATACGTGCAATACGAAATTCTGTTCGAGCATAAAAGGTTGATAAACGATCGTGACGAAACTTTCGAGGCGTAGTAGATTACACACACAGATGCACAAACACACACACACGCACGCATATATACACAGAGCCTTCTTCTCGTCGAATTGAGAAATACGTTTCGTGCGTCACTTCTGACAAACGGTTGCTCTCTTGCTGATGGAAGAGGGAATAAAAAAAAAAAGAAACGAAAAATAAAACGAGAGAGAGAGTAAGAGAGAGAGAGGGGGAGAGAGAGAGGGTGGGAGAATGAGCTGGGTGAAGGGAAAAGGGAAAAGAAGAAATGAAAATAAAAAAAACAGAATGTGAAAGAGATATAATGCTTATCGATAAGTAATAACAGCCCAAATTGTGTCGTGCTAACGATCACGTAAACAATTTTAACCAAATTTCTATCCCATTTTGATTAATTTATTATGTATTACGACATTAAAATATATGATATATATTTGTATTGTATATACAATATATTAATACATTAATATTATGTTATATGTAATATTAATATATTGTATTATGTGTAATATTAATATACTAATATACTAATATACTAATATTAATTATTAGTATATTAATTAATATACTATTTAATATATAATATATATATTACTATTTTATATTAGTATATTATATTATCTGTAATATTAATACTATACATATACTAATATACTAATTAATTATATTATGTGTAATATTAATATATATTGTATATACAATACAAATATAAAACATATAATATAATATTAATATATTGTATATACATTAAATTATAATATAAATTATATATATATAATTATATAAATTATAATATGTAATATGTAAATTGTAATATGTATAATGTGTAATATACAATAAATTATTATATATAACATATAATATAATATTAATATATTGTGTATACAATATATTAATATACAATATAATATAATTAAATATTTTATTTGTTTATAAGAAAGTAATACAATAATAGGAAATAAAGAATTGTTAAATATTTGAATTTTTATCTCTGATATCGGTAAAAGGTTTCGAATAAATTGTTGATTTTGCTGTTAACATTTAATATACCGTTTGATTTTTTCATGATATTCTATTGGATTTTTTTTTTATTTTTGAATTAGATATATATATATTGTAATTATAGAATAGAAAAGAGTAGTAGAATGATGAGACAAGTGTTAAATTTGTAAGAGTTCTTGACTTGGATCTTCGAAAAAGACGCGAAAACGTTCGGGGGAAAGGGGGTAGTTTCATTGTAAACGATGTTTCTACTTCCGGAATTTCTAATGGTTCTTTGGCGCCGTTCCTAAGAGTCGATTTACGAGCTTTGCGTTAAGATTAGTAGCATTGTGTGTGTGTATGTGTTTTTTGTTTCTCTTTTTTTTTTTTTGAGAGTAAGAAAAATAGAAATTCCTCTATGACGTTTGCGAGTGCAATGCTCTTTTAAGAAGAAGCATAAATAAATGAAGAAATTCATTCGTTTAAATTGATTTTTAATATTTCTATTGAAAATCTAATATTATCATTATTGGTAATAATAATTATAATATAAGGATACGACAGAAATACAAATTTTCTTTACAAATGTTTCCAATTCATACGCAAGTATTTAGAAAATATTACGAATAAATTAATAATAATAATTTATTTACATATATATAATTAATTATTATTATTAATTATATATTATTATTTATTATTATTTATTATTTATTTATTATTATTATTATTATTTATTTATTTCTATTAAATTATCTAAAACAAATAGTTAGTATCCGTTTATAGATAAAACATTTTGTTTTGTTTTTCTTTTTTGAAAAACAATTTTCTTCCTATCAGTATTATCTCAATTAGAACTTCGTTATTTTTTTCAAGATTGTGAAATATCGTAAGCGTCAAAAAATAATCAATAATATTTATATCTTCTTATCGTGAATATAATCGACACAATTATCGTTAACTTTTAAAATTTTATTAATATATAGAATTTTCTCGAAGAAAATAGGAAAATATTATGTTTCGCGTTACCTTAGAAGGAATAAATCTACGAGTTCTATCATCTCTTCTTTGCTCCACCATACTTCTCGAGTTTCAAACAACACGCCATTTTCTTTTTCATCTTCTTCTTCTTCTTCTTCTTCTTCTTGTTCTTCTTCTTCTTCCGTGTTTTACCGCCACCCGTAGAGTTTCCATTGTACATTTTCTTTCATATTGTAGAACCTTCCACTCTTTTACCCACCCCCATCCCAACCCTCCGCCTTCCACCCCCTTCCTCATTCTCTTTAAACAATCCTCTTGTGTTATCGTAGGAAAATGAACAAAATTTGTAAAATAAAGAATAGAAAAAGAAGTTTATACTGGTTAACAAGACGAGACAAGGACTTCATGTTGCGAAACATAAAAGATATTAATAATTTCAAAGAAATACGTTGCTTAATTCTAACTCGTAATCGTAGGAGACAAACAAAAAAACTTCACTTTTGAAGGAAACGCAAGTTCCCATAAGCCAGCATCCGTGTGTCGGCTTTCTATCGTATAATATTTTTTTTTTTCTTTGTTATTTTTTGGCGATTAGAAGAGACCGAAAAAATGAGAAGAAAAAAGTAAAATATAGCGTGGGCTGGGGGGAGGGGGGAGGAGGGGGAGGGAAAGAAAAAAGAGGAAGGAGAGCGTGAGAAGCAGATAGGCTTCGTTCGTCAAATAAAACATCGAGGCCAGTCAAAGAACTCGTTGTGCCTCGTGAAGCAGCTCGAACGAGTGAAATAAAAATTTGTCGTCCGCCATATTGGTTGCTTTCTTGCTTCCTAACTCTTCTTCTTCTTCTTCTTTTTCTTTTAACTAGGAAAAAAAAAAGAAGAAGAAGAATTGGCGTTCTTCCTTGCTTCATGCTAACATTATACTTCACTTTTCTACTGGTTTTTTTTTTTCTTCTACCGTTAACCGGACGGTCCACTTCGTGTGACAAGAATGATCAAAAAGAAGAAGTTGAAGTAATATTAATAATTTTCTATGAAGTTTGATAAAATAGAAACCCATTATTTGATGTTTTATCGAACGAAAAAATACTTTCCTGTTTTTTTTTTTTATTTTTTAGGGGGAATCATTTATCAGAGTTTCTAGTAACTTCTAGTGATAATTAGTATTTGTATTAATTACGATCAGATTGAATTAGAAATTAGGATTTTTATATGCACGCTATATTGATGTGTATTTATGCTTATGTATTTTGTTAATTTAATAATAATAATTTGTTTTCTCACGACGAGTAACCTTATTTATTTCATTTTTTCTTCTACTGTTAACTGGTTCACTTCGTGTGACAAGATGATCAAGTAGAAGAAGTAGAAGTAATAGTAATAATTTTCTGTGAAGTTTGATAAAATAGAAACCCAGTATTTGATTGATGTTTTATCGAACGAAAAAGTACTTTCTTGTTTTTTTTATTTTTTTATTTTTTAGGGGGAATCATTTATCAAAGCTTCTAGTAACTTCTAGTGGTAATTGGTATTTGTATTAATTACGATCAGATTGAATTAGAAATTAGGATTTTTATATGCACGCTATGTTGATGTGTATTTATGCTTATGTATTTTGTTAATTTAATAATAATAATTTGTTTTTCTCACATCGAGTAACCTTATTTATTTCATTTTTTCTTCTACTGTTAACTGGTTCACTTCGTGTGACAAGAATGATCAAGTAGAAGAAATAGAAGTAATTGTAATAATTTTCTATGAAGTTTGATAAAATAGAAACCCAGTATTTGATGTTTTATCGAACGAAAAAATACTTTCCTGTTTTTTTTTTTATTTTTTAGGGGGAATCATTTATCAAAGTTTCTAGTAACTTCTAGTGATAATTGGTATTTGTATTAATTACGATCAGATTGAATTAGAAATTAGGATTTTTATATGCACGCTATGTTGATGTGTATTTATGCTTATGTATTTTGTTAATTTAATAATAATAATTTGTTTTTCTCACATCGTATAACCTTATTTATTTCATTTTTTCTTCTACCGTTAACCGGTCTCACTGTGAGAAGGAAAGATTAAGGAGATCAAGAAGAAGAAGAAGAAGAAGAAAAAGGAGACGTAAGGTAAGAATGATAGGAACCAGTTTTTGGATGCTGCGTCACAGCTATGAAATCATCGTTTTTGAATTATTTTCCCTCTTTTTTGTCTTCTTTTCTTCTTCTTACTTCTTCCCTTTTATTTAATTATTCATTAACTTCTAATGAGATAATTTTAATAATAACAAACACTAATTGAATCTAATTTAAAAGTAAGAAACAGAAAATGTAATTATTAAAAAATGTGTGAAATAATTAAATATAAATATATCGATTAAAATTAATCATAAGCGTATATTTAAATAATTAATTAATCGTCTATCCGTAAGATTTGATATGTCGTTCGTATTTAAATATTATTCGATAAATCTAATGTAACATTATGTGTAATTAAAATTAACTTTTATCTCGTGTGTGTGTATATGTATGTGTGTATATATGTGTGTGTCTAAATTAAATGAAATTGTTTGAAATGGTAAAGAAAGATTGAACAATGTGACGAATAAATCGGAATAAAAACGTGTGTATAGGATAATAGATAAAGAATAGATTGTTAGATAAAGGATTTGTTTAATTAATATGCTTTATTCGGTTAGATCGATTTTGTTAGGAACAACAACGTTAAAGGCCGTATAAAATAACAGCTCGGGGACGACACGTGACGCAAGTGAGAGTAAGTAAGGAAGGGTTCATAATAGGTCACGGACTCACGTGGGGTGTAAATGGCGTATTATTAATAATAAAAATTGATTGCTTCGAACGAGAGCTCGTTTCAGCCAATCTTCGAGGATCAGCCCGATCGAACCCACGAACTTTCAAACGTTCTTCAATCTTTCTAATACGATTCTCCTCTAATGGTGAGAACAATGAATACAAAAAAAAAATCAAGCGAATAAAACAAATTTTATTTGCAATACGTTTGGAATACAATCTTTCTCTTTTTCTTTTTTCTTTTCAATTGGAAATAAATTCTCTCCGATTTTTCCTTTCTTTTTCTCTTTTTTTTTTTTTTTTCTATATATTCGTTTTTATGTTTTTTTCTTTCTTCTTTTTTCCTGACATAAGTTAAATTTACAATAGTATATTATTATTATACTTATTATTATTATTTAACATTTTTCAAATTTGAACGGTTGGAATTTTAAATCAACTCGCACTTGCCATACGTTTATTAATTATTTATCGTCGTATTAAAATCATGCGAATAAACTAAATACGAAAAGGAGGATTAGAAAGAGACGGAAATGGACGAGTACAAAAAATTCGTTTTAAAAAAATCACACGAACTTCTTCTACGATTCAAAAATGAATATTATTGTCTTATGTTAATATAATCGTGTTTCTTGTATTTCTTTTTTTGGGTTTTTTTTTTGTTATTCTATATTTGTGTTTCTATAATTAATTTGAAAGTAGAATATACAACTTAATTTTACTTTTTTTTAAATTATTCATTAAACCGTTTTCAAGTGTAATGTCTAAAATTAGGAATTTTAAATCAACGTAATTAAGTATTCCACATTAATCAATTATTTATATATTTTGTTAAAATGACGTGTAAGAGAGGGAAAAAAAACACGGAGTAGAATAAACAAGAGATAGAAGAAAAAGATCAGCGGGGCGGGGGGGGGGAGGGGAGGGTTCAAGAGAGAAGGAAAAAAAAATTCATTTGAAAAAGCGAATCCTACGATATATTACAGAAATAAATCCTTCGTTAATGTTATTCGTTAATGTATGATTTTTTTGTTGTTGTTTTTTTTAATGGTTAATTTAAAAGTAAGATATCATTTAAATAATATAATTTATATATATCATATTTATATATATCATAATAATATAATTTAAGATCCATAAACACACACACACACACACACAAACAATACATACATATATATAAATCTATAAATAATATAATATATCTTTCTATATATAAAAATGAGATACGTAATAATAGAAAAAGAAGAAGAAAAAGAAGAAGAAGAAGAAGAAATAGAAACAGATAAATAATACGAATTTCAAAAGTCGAATTAATTCTGTCATACTGTAATAGCAAATTAGAAATAAATATAAAAAAGTACATCGTCCCTTTTAATAATTTATATCATCGTATATCATTCCTTCCTTCTCTCTCACACATTCCTTCCTTTAAACATTTAAGGACGGGGTTTAAACAAACCTTGCTAAAAATCTTGACTGAACTGACTTAACCGAACTGAGAGCATGAAAACCTCACACTGACATGAAATGAACCGCTTATTATCACCGTTATCCATTCTTGATAACGGGACCTTGTCTCCTCTCTCTCTCTCTCTCTCTCTGTCTCTCTCTCTCTTACTCTTTCTTTTCTACTATCCGTCCTTCTCTTTTATAGTTGACTTAGCAGATTGCTTTTTATTCTATCCTCGTCTTTCCAAGAATAATAATAATAATAATAGTAATAATAATAATAATAATATGAAGAAGGTTCTTTCTCTCTCTCTCTCTCTCTCTTTTCCCTTTTAACTATATACAAACCCTTCGCGTTCTCTTCGAATACTCTTAATTGGACACGTGCTGGGAAATTCCGCTGAGATATTTCATTTTTGGCCCTTTTGTACAAACGGGGGAAGAAGGGAAGGTATATACGACGTAGTAGTATTTTCTAGTCCTCGTGGTCGTCCATTTATATCCTCGACAGTTCCCCCTCCCCACCCCCACCGGCCCCTCAACTCGTCTCTTCACCTCTGCCCCCACCTCTTTCCCTCTCTCTTTCTCTTTCTTTTTCTTTCTATTTCGTTTTTTCTTTTTTTCTTTCTTTTGTCTTGAACTAAACCACTTCGGGTTTGGACTCGTTAAAATTTCTTTGGAAAAAAAAAACAAACAAACAAATACGTCGAGATGACGTTTAATAATAAACTATCTAATTATTAGATACGTAATAATAATAATAATAATAATAATTGCGCATCCTATGTCTCTCGAATCTGATCGGGGAGAAAAGAGAGTAGTTTTAAAAGTAGTGTTAGATAATTAACACTTTACCGACCGCTAGAATTTCAACACATACGCACGTCCGACAGATCGCTCAGCTATAGATTCTAATAACATTTTAATTATCAACAATTAATCTTTAATAACAATTAATTTTAATAAGATTCTAATAACAAATTACTATTCATGTAATGATAATGACTGTTCAGCGCTATAAACTATCGGTCGGCGACAAAAAGCTGATTAATAAATGGGTAAGTGTCGATGCCGGAAAAGCCTATTAATAGGCTAGCGGTCGGTATAGTGTTAATTGTAAAAAATGAATTCTACTTTTTTTTTTGTTTTTTCGAAAAAGAAAGAATTCTTCTACTCGTGTAAAAGAAGTTTTTTAAGGCTGTGGGAATTGGAAGGAAGATGGGAGGTGGGAGCGAAGAGTGGAGAGAGATGAAAAAGAAGGAAAGACTGTAAAAGATAATAATATCGTTGAAGAAATACTACGACGACGAGGACGAGGACGAGGACGAAGAAGAAAACGATGAGAGTAAGAAAAGGAAATAAAAGTTTTGGCTTGGAAAGTAAAAAAAAAAAAATTCAGAAGGATCTAGCGTGGTTTCCTTTTGTTTTTTCTCTTTTTTTCTTTTTCTTTTTATTTCTTTTTCCGTTTACCGTGCGCGCGCGCGCGCGCGCTCGTTTTCGCACGTGAGTTGAATCCCCGTTTCTTAACGTGGGAGGATGTGGTAGTAAATGGCAATGGTGTGGGTGGGTGGTTGAGGGGGGGGGGTTCAGTTAAGGATAAAATAAAAATGGCTGCGAATTTTTGCGCTGACGTCGTCAACGAATACGACGTAGCGCTTTTTATTTTCTTCTCTTTTATTTTCTTCGTTGTTAGTTGTTTTTTTTTCTTTTTTTTTTCGTTTACCAGCATACTTTCCCGAAAAATCTGTAGATTTTTCTTTTTCCTTTCGTACTTAATTATTTATCGTTTTAATCATTTTCGAAAGAAAACAGATGAAGAATAAAATCAAATCAAGTGAAATTTGTGTTCCGATAATCGCGCGCTTAGGTTAAAATACAAAAATAAAATATCTCTCTGATCGGATAATGTTGTTGTTGTTGTTGTTGTTGTTGATGTTGTTGTTATAAGCTTTACGTTAAAACACTTATCTAGACGAATCTCTTCATTTCGAAATTCGAATTTATTTTCAGTTTTACTTTTGACTGTGTATGTATATATGTATAAACGTATACACACGTATAAATCATTAATGCTGACCATTCTATATAATCCCAATCTCTCGGAATGAAATTTTGGCGTATTATATATGATGAATACTCGTATATTGTGAGTCCGGTAGCTTTTGAAAATTCAACGAAATGTTTCTATATAAAATACACACACACAAACACACACATATATATATATATATATATATATATATATATATTTACATGCCAGTGTGTCCATTTCGTGCACCGTCGAGTATCGAATTGCAAATGAAAATTTGTATTAACCAATCCTTTTCATTTTCCTTTTTCCTATCCCTCCCCTCTCCTCACTTCTGTTTTTTCTTTTTTGTATTTGATATCCTCTTTATATACTCGCTTCATTTAAATAAATCAAATAACATAAAAATTGGGAACGCAAAATCAACAAGGTTTAATCTTTCAATTTTTCAACATATTCAAACAAAATCTTTCGATATCAATATTTTTATTATAATAATATATCAAACGAAAAGTGTTATTATTACTTTTTCTAAACGAAAATTATATTTTATTAAAGTATAAAAAAAAACCGAATGAATATACTACGAGCATCGAATAAAATAATTTCAATAAATAAGATTTACGTTTATAAAAGTTGAGAACCCCGTTGTTTCTCGGACCCGAGCAGAAGAGGACGAGGACGAGAAAAGGGGGGAATAACAGGAGGAGGGGGGGTAAGTAAAAAAAAAAGTAGAACGACGAGTTACCTCTGGGTTTGAGTTGAAGTAAAGGCGGGGGAGATGAAAAGAGAGTGGTGTTGGTGTTGGTGTTGGTGTTGGTGTTGGGTGGTTTGACAGGGAGGAGTAGTTCCATCGAACAGTTATACGGCCCTGATGTTATACGGGCCCTCGTTCGCCGATGATCGTGGGGCCTCATTTCGAACGGCACGATCTCCGCTCGAAAGATCGAAATCTTCTTTTATCTTAGCTCAATGATCTTTGCCCTTTGACTTTAATTCACCTCTATCCTATTCTTTATCTATTTCCTCCCCCACCCCACCCCAATCTACGTTTACTAACTTCGATCTTACCTACGTTTTACATTTGATTCGTGCCCGTAATTATGAAAGTGGTGTCTAAAAGTCAAAAATGTAAAAAAGAATAATAAGTAAATTTATTTTAAATGAAATTAATTCAATGTCATTTTCACAGGATATATTGTGAAAAATGAATCGCTAGATTAATGTTTGTTCAATTACTTCAATGTTATATTGAATTCATTTTAGTGTTCAAATGTAATCCTTTTACAACAAGAGATATATGATTTTGATTATTTTCATAATTATAGGCGCACATTTTTGTTTTGCGAGCAATAAACTATTAACTTATTTGACCTTATTCAATGTTTAATGTTTAACATTAAAAATCTATTGACGTTTGAAACTGTGATACAACTTTTCTAGAAGTGTTAATAAAATTTCTAAGAAACCATATTATAATAATAATAATAATAATAATAATAATAATAATAATAATAATAATAATAATAATAATAATGATATGTTCAAATTTAATACTTTAAAATATATCTGGAAACAAGAGATATATATGATTTTGATCACTTTCATAATTATGGGCGCACATTTTTGTTTTGCGAGCAATAAACTATTAACTTATTTGATCTTATTCAATTTTTAATGTTTAACATTAAAAATCTATTGACGTTTGAAACTGTGATACAACTTTTCTAGAAGTGTTAATAAAATTTCTAAGGAACCATATAATAATAATAATAATAATAATAATGATAATAACAATGAGGGAAGTAAAAGACGAAAGGTTGGTTGGTCTTACCATTAGACACCCCTTTAATTTTTCTCAAAAGACTTTGTGCTGCTCATCAGAAGAGTTTCCACTTCTGATTTGAAAACCCCTAGGAAGGTAGTAGCTGATTTTGACGGGAGTAGTAGGTACTACCGTCTAGACATCCACCTTGATGACTATGACGCAGCCTCTTAACGCATACACCACTACTAGTATTAACAAAAAACTATAAGAAAAAAGTGAATAAATATTTTATTTTATAGAAGAGAATATTCGATAAAAAACAAAACAAACACGTGTGATGAACGGTACTTATCGATTAATTCATATTATTTGTCTAAATTGTTTAACAATAATACAATAATTATTGAAAATCGATTTATGGCGTAAATTTTTTCTTTTTTTTGTTGTTGTTGTTCGTTCGTATTCTTCTCCCGTTTTTCTATCTTTTCAAGATAAAATCAGTCAGCGAGAAGAATGAAAAAAGACGGATGGGTGGATGGATGGATGGATGGATGGAAGGAACTCGTTTTGCCAGGTTTCTTCTTTCTTTCCATACCAAGGAAACTGCCCTTGGCTAAAAAGGCGCTCTGAACGAAGGCCCTTCAAATGCGCCGAGCCAAAGAAACGAAACGAAAGAACTCCTTCTTAGGAATCCTTCGGCCGATTCATCCAAGTATTCTTTTCTTATTCACTACAACCAAAATTTCTTTTACCTTAGATCTTACATTAGATGATTTTTCAAATCTATTATTGAAGATATTTGATAAATCGGTGTTGGATTACCTGTAAAGTTTCGTACCGAGATTTTGTTCAGAAAATTTTTTAAGCACAATAAGAACTGTTGAGTGCTGGTTACCTTAAAAAAGGTTCATACTTATTTGTTCAGAAAATTCTAAACGATATTACATTCACCTTTAAATCGAATACGAAATGTCTAGGTAAATTCGATACTTAACTCACGTTAAGTTAACTATAATAAAAAATTACTACCGATTTATATTAGGTTGGGGACAAAGAAATCCACCATTTTTGTCTTGAAATAAAATGTAAAAATAATAGATTTATTTTTCTCGTATCTAATATATATATATATATATATAATATACCATATTATTATATTTCAAAATAAATAACACATTCGAAATAAGAATTATTTTCATTGAAAATCGTTTAACTATTTACCGAAAGCTACGATATTATCATGAAACATAAATTTCACGAAACCCGTATCAATTCCAGTTTACCTACACGTTACCGATTCTCTTCTCTATGTTGAGACACATCTAATTTATTTACCACAGATGCAAGATTTATTTTTCAAATACCCAAAATCGATTCACCTATACAAAACGAACTTACAACACGACAAACAACACGCATTGGCTGCTGGTAACGCGCGCAACAACGCGTACCTAATAGCAAAATGTAGAAAAATATTCCAACTTAAATTTCATTGATAACGAAACCTGTATCAGCAGCAGTACCAGTTTGCCTACGCAATACCAATTTTTCCCGACAAATTCCGAACACAACACATGCACACACAGCAACGATTTGCAACATACCAGAATAATATTTTTACATTGACCATTGGCGAATAAATTTTAAGAGACCCCCACTCCTTACCCTCCCACCCGATTTCTAAAGAAATCGGGAGATTTCCTATAAAATAAAAACAAATATCTTCTCCGAACGTTCTTATAAGAAACAAGAACACTTTCCCCCCCCCTATTCATTTTTTTGTATTCAGCAAATATTTTCTCTTTCGACTATCGGAAGAAAATCAGATCGAATACATTGTCGAGTTTTAATGCACGACTCCACCCCACCCACTTCCTCCCCTTTCCCTCTCCAGGTTGTTCCTATTGATTTTAGAGAACCTTCCAGCGAATCTGCTTCCCTCCCTTCTACCCCCTACCCTTACCCCTCTCCCCTCCCCCCTTCTGCCCCCTTGCGGCCTGGTTGCTTGCTAGCTTGTGCTTTGCCTGGCCCGACGGTTTACACATACGCCAGGCTCGATCCTCCTGCTAACTCTCCCCCTTTTTAGCCTTCGTCAAGTTTTCGGCTAGGGTCGCGAGAACGTAATTTGAATACACGGCCCAACCCCTTTTCTCTATCTCTCTCTCTTTCTCTCTCATTCTCTCTGTTTCTCTCACCCTAAGCCCCGGCTCCGCGGCAACTGCACCCCTTTTCCACCCAGTCAATTTCACGTTCGTCGGGGGATGAATTTTCTCGGTCTACAAAATTTCAGCCAAAATATTTTTATTATTGTCGGTTACCTGTATTTTTTTTTTGCTTTCTTTCTTGCTTTCTTTTTTTCTTTTTCTTTGGGGAGAGGGAGGAGGGTGGCTGTATTTAAAAAATTAGGGTATTTAGGTATAGTTTATGTTTTATGTTTATCTATGTATATATATAATTATATTAATATTGTAGTATTTAATTAATATTAGTTTCATACTATATAATTAATATACTATAATATGCTATATAATTAATATTAGTTTATTACTATATTAATATTAGCAATTATATAAAAATTATATAAATGTCAGATTTGTTATGTGTGTGTGTGTTGTTGTTGTTGGTTTTGAAAATGTTCTCACTTGGCTTACTATATAATTAATATACTATAATATATATATATATATATATAATATACTATATATTTATATACTATATAATTAATATTAGTTTATTACTATATTAATATTAGAAATTATATAAAAATTATATAAATGTCGAATTTGTTGTGCGTGTATGTGTGTGTTGTGTTATTGGTTTTAAAAATTTTCTTACTTGGCTTACTATATAATTAATATTAGTTTATTACTATATTAATATTAGCAATTATATAAAAATTATATAAATGTCGAATTTGTTGTGCGTGTATGTGTGTGTTGTGTTATTGGTTTTAAAAATTTTCTTACTTGGCTTACTATATAATTAATATTAGTTTATTACTATATTAATACTAGCAATTATATAAAAATTATATAAATGTCAGATTTGTTGTGTGTGTGTGTGTGTGTTGTGTTATTGGTTTTAAAAATTTTCTCACTTGACTAGCTAGCTTTAATTATTAATTACATTTAAATGAAATGCACATATGTACTCTTGCATATATTTTTATAAAATACATACTCGCGTATATTTCCATATATTGTTGAGTATATAAAATCACGTACCACATACACACACATATATATGAAAAATACTTATCGATAGGTTTTACATATATTATTTCTATATGTATATGTGTACACATATGTGAATGTAGGAATCTTCAAATGATGGAAGTTTGCCAAGTAGAAAAATACTTTCGATAAGGTGAAACCGAATTGAAGAATTCGAATGGCTTTTTAATCGTTTGCTTTGTCGTTGACCTCACTCGCTCGGTCAACCTTCTCTCTCTCTCTCTCTCTCTCTCTTACTCTTTTTTTAATTTTTTAGTCTTTCAGTTATATTTTAAGCCATTTTATTTTAGGTCGTCGAAGGATATCATCTAAGGAATGCTTCTTTCTTTCTTTCTTCGCGTCCACAATGACCTTATAATATATTTTCAGATATTTATTTGCAATATAAACTTCTTTTTGCAATTTTCATTCGAAGGTTTTTGCGTTTGTTTTTTTTTTCTTCTTTCTTTTTTTTTCTTTTTTTATACATACACCGCATCTTTGCACAATCCGATTTTTACGAAATGTTATTTCTCATTCTCTCTTGCTGATTCGATAATACGAAAGAATACAAGAAGAATAAAAAAATAAGAAAAGTCAAATGAAATAAAGAAAAATAGAACGAAAATAAAATCACTCGAAAAAAAAGAAAGAAAAAAAGAAAAGTATTGCAACATTAATTTGAAACAACTGACCGGGGAGGAGGGGGGGGAAGAGAGGTGTGGGGTCCGCTTTGAATATTGGTTCTTCGAATTGTGGCAAGTAAAATTTTTCTTATGCTTGTTTCTCGTTTTAAACAAAAAAAAAAGAAAATAATAATATGAAAAAAGATCAAGGATTTCTATTTCTTTCTCGTTCTTTTTCTCTCCCTCTCTCTCTCTCTCTCTCTCTCGTTCATAATTTTCGTACGCGTAATGTTTGGAAATATTTATAAAAATTGTGCAGACGAGTTTCGAGTGAGAGAATGTGCGTGCGACGTCTAATTTTATTCCTGTTCGAAATTCGTAAGGTTCAACGTTCAACTTCGAAAACATTATTCCTTGATTTTTATTATTATCGTTATTATTATTATTATTGTTATTATTATTATTCGAATTTTCGCCCTCGGAATACTACTTTCGTTCTTTGCTGGTGATTGTGGCGGTGGTGGGTGGTGGGTGGGTGGTGGTGGTTGTCGTCACGATTATAAATAACATTGGTGGAACGTTTTCGTGGAGAAAAAAAAGAAGAAAAAAGAAAAAAATAGCGCGCAAATATTGCCGTGTGTTGGTCTTTTGTTTTTTTTGTTTTTTCTTTCGGAACGGAAATCGCACAAAAAAAGAAAAGAGAAAGGGGAAAGGGAGATAAGATCGAATTGTTTGCAGAGATATTTCTTTTTTTTTCTAAAAATGCGCAGATTTTATTCGAGCGATTTTAACGATAGCGAAAGAGAAATCATGAATTTCGAAGAAAATACTCATCACCACTTTCGCACAACTTCCGTCCGATTTAATTCCTCTAACTAAACGCATAAATTATAATTTCATTGTATTGTTATGCTTCTTTCTTTTTTTTTCGTAGATCTTGAATAAAACATAAAAAAAATAAATAAATAATTAATATTATATAATCAGGTTTTAAATATTATAATATAATAATATTATAAATAATAATAATAATAATAATAACAACATTTGGAACGAATAAAAGTATAATCGTAATGATTTAGTTTTAATTAATCAACTTTACAATTTTTATTTTCATCGTCAAACATAAAAAGTAATGGAAAATTATTTTTCCATTTGTATTTAAAGGAAACGGAAATGGTAGAATATATATATATATATATATATATATATATATATCCTCGAGGTGTATCTAAAAACGATAAAGCAATGGCCACCACCACCACCACCATCACAACGACCACCACCAGTCCTGAAACATGATTACAAAACTAACCAGTTTCCTAAACTAGTGTGGTCACTGACTTCGTCCGATATTTCTCATTCCTTTTCTTTTTCTTCGTTCTTTGCAAATTTCTTTTCTTTTTTTCTACCTTTATTTTTTTTATTTCAACACTACGAATCCCCCAATGACGTTACAGAATCTCCATAACATCGAGAAAAAAAAAGAAAAAAAAAAGAATTATGCGTACGCCCACCACCACACTTGTTTTTTGCTCTTCTTAAAATTATTTTTTCCACTCTTGTCGTGTTTTCTTTTTTTTCGTTCGTAAATTTGCATCATGACTTTGAAAAAGGAATAAATTTGACTACATTTTTTTTTTATTTTTTTCCAATGGCACCAACGATTAATTTCTTTTTCTTTTTTCTTCGCTTATTTATCTCGATTCTTTTATATTTTTTTAATTATTTATATAATATATTTTTCTCTTTTTCTTTTTTTTTTTTAAATTCTAAATTTTCCCTTAAAAAAACGTTCGAAATATTCATGGCGTTGGTAAAGGCTACCAATAAACACCACCCTCTCGTCCCCCCCCACTCCCCCCAGTGTCCCCATATACACAGAACACACATGAATACATATACATTCGTACGTGCAAATATACATATGCATATGGATACATTGATACTTATATATATATACATACGAAGCCGGCCAGAATAATCCGAGTTTATCGATCGATTCTTAGTTGCCAACTTGGCAACGGTGAACTCCCGGAATTACGAATGAAATGTTCCAAATAGCGAAGCGGTTGGCAAATCAACTCTGCTTTCATACCTTTGCGAGGGAGGATAACGCGGAATTCCGGATCCCCTCGATTTCCTAACGGCACACATACACTTACACACACCCACGCATACACACACATACACGCGATTATGCTTTTCAGTTATCTATATAGCAACATCATCCTACGTTTGAGAACTAAAACGCTGACTACGATGATGATCATAATGATTATGATGATTATGATGATGATGATGATGTGTATGATTGACTAATTAACTAATTGTGAATCATTAATGTTTCTTACTTTTCATAGTATATATATAGTCATCGAATTGATAATTAATTTCTAATACAATTGAACACACACACACATACAGATACATGTACACTTTTCTATGATTCAAATCGCAAATATCGTTTTAATAAAAATGATATATAATTACGAGCAACATTATAATACATAATATATAATACACGATATATATATATATGAGCCGTTTATTTTGAAAGTGGCCTAACTCCATATAACCTTAAATTGAGATATTTAAAGGTTTGTGTTTCAATGCAATTAAAAATATACGTAAAGAATAACAATGAATTATGTTGCTTAAGTGTATCTAAAGGTGTTCAATTTACAGTTCCTATTAAAATAATGGCAATTATTAAGTGAATAATATGCGTTTTCTTACCAAGAATGGAGTTAGGCCACTTTCAAAATTAACAACCAGATTCGTTATAAAATTTGAAGGAACCGAAGTCCATTCAACATAATTTAAGATGCTTCAAATTGCGAAAAAACAATACTTATTTTATTTTACATATCTTTATAACACTTTAAAAACATAAATTATGCGATTCAAAATATTTTGTACAAACATAAATTACAAAACAATTTTCTACTCATCTACATTTTGTGTATGTGAAAGGGATTTAAAGAAATCATGATGTTCCGGTGGTATATATCGTAATAAGTCAATTATGTCCTTGAATTTTACGGTTGTAATTTGTCTTATATTTTTATACAGTGGTGTCAATACAATATTTTCGAACTTTCTTGGTCTACCCCGACGTGGTATTAAATTCAGGACTTTCAAATTTTCGTTCTCATTCATTGATGTCTTATAGAAAATCTTATTCATTTTTGACAAAACGCATCCAACATTTTTAACCAGTTTATTGGTTCTCCGTTAGAATTCTTACCCTTTTAAAAATTGCGTCTTCTAATAATTTTGTTGATACAAAATCTTCTTGTCTCATTTCATGTACAATAAAGTTATTACCTTTCCGACACTTTTTGATAATATTGTAATACTCTCGGGGGACAAACAGTAAATTATTTTTTTTTAATGCCATTTCTACCACACCAAAATCTCTACTCCTAATGGAGTTAGGCCACTTTCAAAATAAACGGTTCAGTGATTCAACTAACTCTGAAAACTTATGTGTCCAGAATTACCGTATTTACTCGGAATATAAAAAATTTAAATGCTTATTGATAGATAATTTGAAGCTGTACATGTTACCGTGGGTAACCGGAAAAAAATGAAAATGGATTATATTTCCATTAACATTATCGTTCTATTACATCGAGAATGGATCCCCATACTTAAAAACACGAAATGTCGCATCATTTGTTTGTTCCCGCGTCACCGTGAAAAGTTGGAAGTATGAGGTTGATTTAATCCGATAAAGAAACCACCATCGTACACCATGTAACACTTTTCCGTTCACGATTAAACTTATTCGATAAAAATAATTGCGTCGTTGTTATTAACGCAAACACAAACACACAGACACGCGTACGCAAGAATATAAGAACACAAACGTACAGAACAATTTTCGAAAACATATTCGCGTACGTGTTAATTATGTCACACTGTATTAATAATAATAATATCGAAATAAAAAAATTACTAAAAAAAATTAAATTAGAACAGAAATTACTAAAATAAATAAAAATTATTACAATTGATTTTCGATTACTTCGAATACGTGGAAATTTATTTAATAAATAATAATAATATCGAAATAAAAAAATAACTAAAATAAAAATTAAATTAGAACAGAAATTACTAAAATAAATAAAAATTATTACAATTGATTTTCGATTACTTCGAATACGTGGAAATTTATTTAACACGTGTTAAATAGTAATCATTCAAAATTCACGTACTCATTTTCGTAAAACAATATGTAACACAATCGATTGAATTTTCAATGAATATTATTCGATTTTGTAATTTTCAAATAATCCACAAAATTTCTTACTCATTACACTCGAATATTATAGATGATTTGTGAATTACTATGGTACTTGTGCCTCGTCTATGATAATAATAATAATAATAATAATAATAACAATAATAATAATAATAACGATAGATAACAATGATGACGATGATGATGATGATGATGATGGTGACCATTATAATAATAATAACCAAGGAGATTATTATCGTCGTGATAATATGTGAAACGATTATTATTATTATTATTATAATCATCCTTCGTGTCAACTAGATGCACTTTTGTGAAAAGTCAATGAACTCTCTTTGGTATCACGCAGTGTTAGAATCATTATTTCAATTTTAACAAGGCCATCTTTCATACTCGTTTATAATGTTTCTTGTGCATGTTTTATGGGAACGCGTTAATACCATTTTCTTTTAAATTACTATTTTATATATAGTTTTTACTTATTTAATGCTGCACCTTTAAAAAACAAAACAAAAATCCGAGTAATCATTCACACACGAAGAAATATGTTATATCGAATTATCACGTAACGCGTAAGATACACCCATACGTTAATACATAATCTAATTTTTAATAAAATTATATATAATACAATACATATATACATATATACGTATATACATATATTACATAATATATAAATATATAATATTTGAAATTAATATAAATAATAATCTAATAATATAACATATATATAATAAAATAATAAAATATATATAATCCAATAATCTAATCTGTTAATACATAATCTAATTTTTAATAAAGTTATATATAATATAATACATACATACGTATATACGTATATACATATATTACATAATATATAAATATATATAAATCTAATATATAATATATATAATAATCTTTAAATTTAAATTTAATATAATATATAATATTTAAAATTAATATAAATAATAATCTAATAATCTAATCTGTTAATACATAATCTAATTTTTAATAAAGTTATATATAATATAATACATACATACGTATATACGTATATACATATATACATATATTACATCGTATATAACTTTGAACACGCCTTAAATTATAAAAAAATAAAAAAAAAAATAAAAAATGAAACGTATCAATATCGAACGTAATATACGTAACACATAGAATAACCATAATACATAATCCGTAATACATTAAATGCATAAATGGCTATGGTCATATAGTCAATTGCATTTCCGTATTGTTATCATAAACGTTATCTCGCAAATAGTAATTAGCGTTCATTATTGGCTGGACGTAAATGCTTAAGATCGTGTGATGATGACGTAACGAAACGATGAGGGTTGCATCTCATTCTCTCTCTCTCTCTTTCTCTTTCCATTTCTCTCATGTTACGTAGTTAGGTAAAGGTTGGAAAACAAAAGAGAGTGAGAGAGATAGATCCCTTTGAAGTTACATATCGTGGAATTATGATACGTAAGCACGTATACACGATATATGTATACGAAGTAGAGATTCACGCTCGGTTGACGATATCGCATCGTATTTGAATTTTCGAAGCGTTAAACTCGCCCTCAATATTACCTACCTACCTATCTATCTATCTATCTATCTATCTATCTATCTACCTAACCACCCACCCACCCATCCACCCACTCACCCTTCCTCACTCCCTTTTCCTTTCAGTGGAGTTAGGTAACGCTGCTACTGTTTCTGTTAATAATTAACGTTCGTCAAAGCGATCCCATGACATAACCAACCGATTCGTTTCTTTTCCCCATGCTGTGTTTTATTATTGTTATTATTATTTTTTATTTTTATTTTTCTTTATTTTCTAATCGGATAAACGAATATTTGTTTTCACATTAATTTTATATATATATATTTAATATAATTAATTAATATATTTAAATAATTTAATAAATTATATATTTAAAATTAATAATAATTATAATATAATAAATTTAATAATTATATATTTAATATAATTAATTATATATATATATTTAATAATATTTAATAATAATATTTTCATATACCATTGTTTGTGTGTGTGTGTGTGTGTGTGTAGGAATTTTTCCAACGTAAGAGACACGTTAACATTTTGATTTTTTTGATTTGCTAATTATATTTCATATTTTTCATTTCCAATTTGTTCTAACGTAAGTTAGATTCTTTCTAATCGTAAGAAAAAAAAATTACGCGCCTTTCTTGTTTATGTTGTTATAATTTTTTTTTTCTTCTTCTTCTTTACATCTTATTAATTTTAATGTACCACTACTAGTTGTATCTTTTTTATGCGTTACGTGTTACGTTCAATATACGTTATTTATTCTCATTATAAAGTATACTTTGTTATTTTTTCTTTATTTTTTTTTTTTAATAAGTAGGATATATAAGAATTACAGTGATCTAAAAAGCTCACGAAAATTATACACATTTACGAGGAAAGTACGACGGTCTATATGATATTACTTTGAACAACGACTGTATTTATTACACGTTACGTTTACTGTGACATATATCCGCTATGTCGTAGACTAATACTATACACAATTAGAAATTAATTTCTCTTATTTAGATATCATCTGATATAGTATAAAAACAATTTACTATGAAAAGAAAAAAATTAATAACAATTATTCGTAATGAATGGAAATAAATATACTACATATTGTTTGTTCTTTGTTATATATATTATTTAAGAAGTAATTAAAAAAAAATTATATTATTATTATTGATAATAAATTATTAATAACAAAATGATAAATTCTTTTCGTTTCTAGATCAAATTGATCAAAAATTTATATCAATATATATATAAGGATTTAAAAATATGATAAGAACAATCATAGATTCACAGTAATATTGCTTGAAATCCATTTAGATTGAAAAGGGTCGAAGGGTCGTACAAAAACGAATAATCTAATTTTTTTTTCTTTCTTTTTATATATATTACGTATCTATATATATATATATATATATCAATAATAATGGTCAACCCTATTCTGCCCTTCTTCTCCCCACTTCAGTTCCTTCTACACCCTTCTATAAAGTTCAGGTAGTAGAACGTGTTTTTCACATCGAACCTGACGTACCCACAATTCGTATCGTGCGATCAACAGTTCACGTATATGTGTAAAATATATACGTACTCATATATACATACATACATATGTGTGTATATATATATACTTATTCTATATACACATGCACATACATATATATATATATATATATTATAAACCTACGAGCTTTCTAGTGGTAGATGTTAGTTTCCTATTCGTTCGTTCTTTCATTGGGATTCATGCTGAGAGACCTAAAGGATCAGTGGTTCTCAATATATTTAACATACTCGACTATTATTCTAAATTTTATTATTCAACCTTTCTATCCTTGATAGACGTACATATATGCATTGTACATAATATGTATGAACTTTCATATATGTTCTCAAAATTTGGATTCTCAAATATAAAAGAATGTATATATATGTATATGTATATCAATGTAATCAAGATATTGACAGCATATTGATCAGTCACAATCAGTTGTCCTAAGGTTTCCATTGTTTAATAGATTCCTGGATTAAAGCTATTATAAGGTTTTTCTATTCAACGATCTAAAGCCATAGTGATACATCTTACATATACATAAATTCATGCATGCATGCATGCATGCATACATACATACAAAATGAATTTTTCAAGTATTTAAATTATACCAAAAAAAAAGAAGCTAAATAAACAAAATATATTTCAAACGAAAGTTCATTCTTTTCCTATACAAAACAAACTACCCTTGCAGAAACCTTTTCCGTAAAATAAAAAAAAGAAAAAAAACACTAAAGCTGGCCTTGAATTAAATTTGAGATTTTTCATTAACGCTGGAAATTATTTATTTGAGAAATGTATCATAGTCATTGTTGCATTTATTTTCGGCTTTAATTAAACAAATTCAACCCGTACGCTTATGTGTGTAAACGTGTGATACACGTGTGTTACATGACACGTACATGCGTTTGTTTTGTTACGTCGCGTCGTATCTCTCTTTCAACTCGGAAAAAAATCTACTTTGATAATCTCGAGAAGAATTACTAACATCTTACTTTAAAAGCCTTACAAGTGATAAGAAGGAAAAATAAAGAAACGAAATGATCATTAATTTAATTAACGACACGTTGTTCTGTTGTTTCTGCTGTTGTTGGTTGCGTTGTTTGTATTTTTGCTTCCGCGATCATCGTTTGGTATTACTTTCATGCACGCACGCACGACACACACACACACATACGTACCAACACATGCACGCATATTCGTTTGTTCGTATTTGCCCAGTGTCGACGAAATCGCGTCCATCGAGGCGTGATTCGTTTTCTTAAAAATATAGGAACGTTGTTTTCGTGGAAGACGTCTTCCGCATTTCGAACACGATTCCAATGAAAAACCACCGTAAGATTTAATCGAATTTTGTTTTTCTTTTTTTTTCTGCTTTTAAATTATACCAAATATATTTAATCATTGCTTGATATTCGTTATTTAAACGATTTATTATTACTCATTGGAAAATTACATTATCCATGATAAAACAATGTAGAAACAATCTCATCTAACGTAATACAAACTTGTCTTATACTTTATCAAAGTTAATTCATCGATAACGACAAACATGCATAAACGATACGGATAGTTTCTAATCGTTAAATCTCAAATTTTTTCCAAATTTCAACGTATTATATTGAACGTTTCTTCTATCAAAATTATTCCAAAAGTTTCATTCTCAAAAGTACTAATAAAACAACGTAACAATATAATTTTAATATAATCCAAATAATAAACTGTATTAAAAAATAAGGATAAATAATTGAAAACACTTAATAAAAAAAAAAAAGAAAAAAGAAAATATAATCGTCGGTCAGTCAGCCAAAAAAGAGAGAGTGCGAGTGGGAGGGAGCCTTATAAAAGAAAATAAAAAACAAAAATATAAAAAGAAAGTGACAAGAAAAAATAAAAGAAAAGGGAATAAAAAAAAAAAGAAAAAAGAAAGAAAAGAAAGGATAATGGTTGAGAACCATGAATCGGATTGGATCCGCGCAGCCCGTATTCGGGACGCAGATGCGACGCGCAGCCGGCGCGCAGGGTCACGTGACGAGTAATGAAGCTCGCGCTATCTCGCGAAGCGGGGTGGTAGGATGGAAATAAAAGTGGTATTGGGGGGGGGTAAAAGTGAACGAGCGTTGCTATTGGTCGAAGCTATGAGTCCCCACCATTGGGGTGCTCGAACAAAGGGACGAGGCTACGTCGGCGGAGTTACGAAGATCGGTACCATTAGAAAGTCGTTGATGGTTGTTGGGTGCGGTTTGTTCCGTGCGTGTCGGGTAAGAACGTGTCGGTCGTTCGGTCGGTCGGTCGGTCGATCAGTTTGTTGATTGAATTGATTTCCATTGGTTCGTTCAATCTCCTAGTTACTTTTTTTTCCGTTCGTAATTAACGCGCGCATGAATTTCGCGAAAAATTCACGAACAAAAATACGTCCTATCATCCGATGATTCAGTTTTGTTTTTTTTTTTCCCCGAGAGAGAAATGAATTGTGCTATCAACGATAATTATTAACAATAAGAGGACGAGAAATAATATATCGATATATTATTTGTAATCCAATATTATTTCGTGGAAATAATAAAGTAGGATTGAATATAATTTGAGATATAAATCACGGGGTTATAATTGGGTAATTTCTTTCGACCGATTTATAAACGGTGAAAGAAAGGAAAACGTGAATAAGAATTATATTATCGAAAGGATTTTTCGTGTACTGTGATTGGAGAGAGAGAGAGAAAAAGAGAAAGAGTCGAAGGAAAATTCGTGGAAAGCGTCCTGAAATTTTCTCTTCTCTTTGAGAGAGGCAACGTTTTTCGATCGGGGTTGTCATCGTCGTCGTGTCTGAAAAGGACGACGAGATATACTAGGAAGAGGGAAAAAGGGAGAGGGAGAATATAGAGAGAACGAGAACTTGGTGGTGTGGCGTCGCGCGAGAGGTAGAATCGACGTGGCTGTGGCGGCGACGGCGCCATTTTGTGGATATTTTCGCGTGCAACAGCAGCAGCGGCAGTAGCGGCAGCAGCAGCAACGGCTTTATTCAGTTAAAATTTTAATCGGAGAGAGAAAAGATATCTAAAGTTCGGCAAAATTGATCGATTTTCAATATCGCCGAAGGAAAGGTGGTTAGCGACGGAAAAATTGGTGAAAAGATTATTGAATGGGAAGAAGGAGAGCGTCGGAAGAAGAAGAGGAAAAGAAAAGAAAAGAGAAGAGAAGAGAAAAGACGACGACAACAACAAAAGGGAATCATCATCATCATCATCGTCCTTGCGGGGGGATCGTAAAAGATTCGACTGCGAAGAATAATAGTATATTGTATTTGTGAGAAAATACAAAAGGAAGAAAGAGAGAGAGGGTGTGATTGTGGGGAAGCATTGTAATAAAGAATCCATAATAGATATTAAAGATGAGATTGGAAATAGTCTCGGCGGCGGATTTTTTGGTGCACCTGCTGCGCCTGCAGGCTGGACAACTTTCCGAGCGTCAGCTCGAGATGTTCAAGTCATCGTTGACGGAGGTGTTGCGGCATCGTTACAGGGATCATTGGTTTCCGGATCGTCCGAATCGTGGCTCGGGTTATCGTTGCATACGGATTAATGGGAAAATGGATCCCGTTATAGCACAGGCTGGTGCTAACGTTGGATTATTGCCGGCGGTATTGCACAGCTTATTCCCGAGCGAGTTGACGATGTGGATCGATCCGTCGGAGGTCTCTTATAGGATCGGTGAAAACGGTTCTATCTGTGTATTATACGAACGTACCGAGCCGGATCCCGAGGAAACAACATCTTCCCATCAACATCATCAGCAACACCACCACCAACATCATCAACAACACCACCAGCATCAGCAGCATCATCAACAGCAACACCAACACCATCAGCATCAGCATTCCCGTTCTTCTCATCACCACCACCACAATCACCATCATCACCAGCACCACCAGCATCAGCAGCAACAACAGCAACAACAATTTGAAAGCTGCAAAGACTCCCTTTTGCTCGAGCACACGCAGTTCAGCGAGCAAATAGCGGCGTTCGTTTCAAGTTGAAGAATTTAATATTATTATGAAAGAAAAGATAAATATACAATATAAACCTAATAATTAAAATGATGATGATACAAACAAAAGTAAGATATATATATAGAAAGGGAAGGATATATAAAACGCAAATGTAACGAGTGTTGTGGTTATTAATTCGACTCTCGCTCGTTATAGTTTTTATGTCTCTCGTCACCTCTCCACCGTCGTCTAAGTCGTCTAAGTCGTCGTCGTCGTCGTCCTAGTAGTTTACTCGTTGTCTCATCGTTTTTTCGTCTTAAGTCGTTCTCATCAAATTTTATCCTCTCGCATCGGACCAGACAGAGAGGCCCACCACCACCACCACCACCAATGTGTGTGTCTTTCTTTTTCTGCCTTTTTATTTTTTCGTTAGTTCATTTCCTTCCTCTCGCACCTTTCCTCTCAATTTTCCGTTTATTTTACTCACCAAGAAGAAAACTGTATTTTCGTTTATTTTTATCTCTTTTCTTTCCTTTTTTCGTGTCGACGGAAGAAAACAACAACCAACGCTAACACAACACCGCAGCAAACAATGCTCCATATTATTATTTCTAAACCAACGAAGAAATTTCACCTTTATATCTCTACAACACGGTTGGTTTACTTTTCCCAAACAACGATCTAACGAAAGTTTCACCTTTAACAATTACAATCTCTCTCTCTCAATCCAACTGGTTTGCCAACAATTTGTGAACACAACGGGATATGAAGTATAAAGAAAGAGAAGCAACAAAATCTATGTGAAACTGGATCGAAAATGATTATTTCTAATGGGGGCTAAGAAAAATATACTCAATTTAACGCTAAACAACAACAATAAATATCATACAAACAAAACACATCTAGTCGAAAAAGTCTATCATCATCCAACAAATGAAAAGAAGCAACAACAACAACAGAAAAAAAAAGAAAAATTCAAATTTTTCCCGAAGAAGTATAGAAAGAAATAGAATAATATATATTATTTCTCTTCTCAATTTTCACGAACTCTTACGAAGGAGGAGATCTCGATGTTGAAGCAGAAGAAAAAGAAGAAGAAGAAGAAGAAACTGGAAAGAGAAGAATGAAAGTAAATGGGGATGGGGATAAAGAAGAAGAAGAAGAATAGAAAGGGACATATATCGAGTTTCTTGCAAGCAAGCAAGCAAAGCTGCATCATCATAGGTCATCATAGTTCGTGTCTGCCCTCCCCTATCTTTTCCTTTCTTTCTTTCTTTCTTTGTTGAATCTTTCAAACCGGACGAATTGATCTCAGCCTCTCCTCGTCTCGTTTTCTGAGGAATTTCAAACGTTGAAGGAACAACGAATCCTTCAACCACTACTACCAACCTCCTTCGTGTTATATATTATCCCTACTATTATTCTTTTTTTCCTCTCACGACGAAGAAACAGCACACAACATTACCAACCTAACTGATACCCCTACTGTGTGGTGATCTCTTAGAAGAAGAAGAAAAAGAAGAAGAAGAAGAAGAAGATGGAAAATTGAAGATTGAAGATTGAAGATGATAAAAAGAGCTAGTTAGCAAGCAAGCAAGCAAAAAAGAAAAGAAAGAGAAGAGAGAAGAATAGAGGGTTCAATATTTCTCTCTCGCTTACTCTTACTCTCGTACTCTTTCTTCATCTTTCTCTCTCTTGATACATTCGTTACTACGCAACAACGTTCGATCATCGTTATATTCAAAATCCACCACCCCTTTTTGGCCTCTTCTGACTAAAATCTCACGAAGGGTTAAAAAAAAACAACGGTTTATCTCCTTACACTGGGCTATATATATTTATATGTTGCTCCTGTTGCTTATTATTATACTCTCTATCCATTATTTTTGCAACGATAATAATCTCTAACGTTAACTCATCGTCATCGTCAAGAAGAGGAAAAAATAAGCAGAAGAAGATAAAGAAGATAAAGAAGATGAAGAAGAACAAGAAAGAAGAATGAAGAAGAATGAAGATGATGATGCCAAGCAGTTAACTCTCTTTCTTTTTTTTTTCTTTTTTTTTTTCTTTTGCACCCCAACCTCCCCTCCTTATTTTCCATCGAGGGAGGATTTTAAGGGACTTATATGAATTGAAGATTTCAAAATAATCATCCTCTCTCTCGATAATTATTAGGTGAGCTCTATAACGTATACTGTGATTTCTGATTCTCCTCAGAAATCGGGAGGAAGAACTGAGGGGTGAGGGGGATGCTAATTCCTCAACAATATCACCAACAACAACTACTACTACTACTACTACTACTACTACTACTACTCCAACTCCTCTCACCGTTGACGAGACCTACTCTTCTTTCTTGATATTTTATTGATGTTTCTTTTTCAATTTTTCTTTTTATTTTTATTTTTACTTCATTTAAATTTTTCTTTTTATCGTCACGTCATCGTCATCCATCACCAAGGACGATTTTTCTGTCAACTACAACACTATATATCTATATATAAATATGTATATCAACAAGAAGGTATGTCCGTACAACAAGTAAAAATCGTTTCGAACGATTTAATAATATCTTCCCATGAAAAACGACAAACAAATCAATTATAAACATCATCCCCCACCACCCCCTTTCTTCTGCGCTTGCTCCTCGTCCCTCTCCGTTGCACTGCGAAGCAACGAGACTAAATTCGACAACCGACACTGCAGCATTTTACGATTATAATAATAATAATAA
>NW_025113173.1:7578920-7581589 GCF_010416935.1 Polistes fuscatus | reverse complement strand
TATATATATATATGTTTATCATTTTCCGCTTGTACATATGCGTGAGCTCGAAAAAATTAAATCTTTAAACTAAAGAAAAATCTATAATTTTTTCGACTGTTTTTGTACAGAGATAAAAATAAAAAACAAAGGCCTCGTGCTTATGAAATTTCATGAATATAAAAAAAGAAAAAAAAAATTTACCACTGTGTGTGCCTTTTTTTTTCTATTCATTTCTATTTTACCCTGCAACGCAACACAACACAACAACCACTGGCAATTTCTTCGTTCCTTGTTTTCCTCGTAAAATCCTTGCCTCTTTTTCTATTTTTTTTTTTACGATTCACAGGGGAATTTCCTAATCGCGAAAGTTGATATTAGAAACTTTTATTTTAAAATGCGATTAAATTATTGCGTTATGTCGTGTTTTATTATTTGTAAAAGTTAAAAAATCTTTCGAGTCGCAACAACTCGAGTTTTATTCAGTTTATCATTCACATTGATTTACTTTCTATTTAAACGATTTATTTATTCATTAATTAATAATAACAACGATAATTATTTAAAATAATAATTACACATTTTCAAATGAAATACTAAATAAATTTAATTATAATTTCATTTAATTAGTATTATCTAACAAAACGTGTGTAAAAACACGATTTATTAATAATAAAAATAAACTTTATTTACATTTGTATTTCTTTTTTATTTTTTTTAACAAATTATTATTAACTATTTATGTATAATATATTTACATGTATGTGTACATGTACGTGTAGCAAGTTTTATCACGAAAAGGTCAAACAAATAATCAGTATTAATAATAAAATATAAAACAAATGTAGAATAAGAGAGAAAAGTTGTCGAGAGAGAGTATATTAGAAATAAAATATTATTTTATATATATATATAGAGTAACGAAATAAAATACTGGTATGTGTAGGTTCGTTAAAATCATTTGGAAAGTTAAAATAAATGAAAAAGGGTCGACCCTTTGAGTACTCTCTTATTTCAGACAATGCGTTGGTGCTATAACACGATCCTAGAAACATTTCACTTGTGAACTTTTGCTTCAACGTATATTACAATTTATGTGTGTACCTTTAGGTAGACAAAAAAAATATCTATATATATGTGTTATATAAATAGGTATACATATATTTTACTTATGAACTTTTCCTACCATTTATAATAATTCATATACGAATAAAAGTTTAAAGATAGACGTATAGAAAGTTGTATCTACTATTACTACGGGTTGGGCCTATTTAAAGTTCACACAGGTAATTTTAAAAACAAATTATTTTCCCTTGGTATCATTTCGTATTACTTTTTTATTTTTTATTTTTTCTGTTTTTTTTTTCACAAATTGCAACTCCACTAGCATAGGAATTTTCTATTTTAAGTAACACGAACACGTGTTATCTCGTGAAATAATTTAATATAATATTTCCTAAATATACTCTGAATAATAATTTTTCTTTTTTTTTTCTTTTAGGTAGAATATAAAAAGAAATTAGTTTAAATATAATTAATAAATATTATTATTATATATTATTATATATAATTATATATATTATTCTGATATATAATTAATAAATTAGTTTAAATAAATTAATACTTTTTTCTTTCGATATTCTTAAAAAATGTATAAGAAAAATATATCAAACTCGCGTGTTATTCCAAAACGTAAATGTTAATTTGAACAAGATAATACGTTCAACAACGTAGATACGAAGATCAACATTAATTCGTTCTTACAAATATTTGTTTAAATTACTATACACAATTAATTGATATCACGTGGGGTATTTTATTAACATTACAAATATTTAAAACTCGTGCTAATCTAATATCAATAATATAAAAAATATCACTTATATTAAATGTAATATTATTTGATAAAATAATCTATCAATGATATACTATATCGATCGATATATTATAATATATAAAAGATGAATTAATCCAAATAGGATGATCACAGATTATGATCGTATCCGAACGATCAAGCATGATCATTCTCGATGGGTAATAATCGAACGGATTAGAGCTTGTGGGAACTGGGAACTAGTTCGACGAGTCTCTTAAAACCTCGAGAATCGCGTAGAGATCATCCAAGAGCCCTTAGGGTTGCAGTCGATGAAATCGATACCATCCCCTATCGATGATGACCACCCCCCCCCACCACCACCACCCCCACTGCTATGGAAAGTATCGATTTCAGTACAGATACGTTACTTTACCTAAGTACTAATTATATATTGACGTGTTCACCAATAAAACTAGTTCAATATTTTATTATTTTTCCATTGAAACGATAAATTGATATCGAGGATAGTTGTTTCCAAACTTTGATTTGTTAAATTGTAAATCAAATTATTGGTTTATTTCTCAATATATTTTTGAGTAACATAAGAAATATGAAAAGGTATGATTCATATCTTTTTTTTCGGTTTTTTTCCTGTAATTATATCGTTTGATTTGATTTATCACGTTCGAAGTATCGTTTAATGGTTTTATTCATTTAATTTATACGATTTATAAATAATAAAATATAAAATATATTTATAATCTATTATTTTGTAATTTATTTTATAATCTATAATTTTGTAATTAATTTGTAATTAATTTATTTTAAAATTTTATTATTTCATAATTTATCACAATATATGCATCCAGTGACT
>NW_025113173.1:7562385-7578820 GCF_010416935.1 Polistes fuscatus | reverse complement strand
ACCTCAATAAAATCTCGAACTAACAATACTATAAATTGCGGAAATCTGATTTCCGTAATGGGTGTTACTATTCACAGGTTACAATAATTAATAATAATAATAATTTGATTGCTTGAATAAAACGAGACACATAGTTAAATTAAAAATGTTCATGCTCTAAAATGTATAATATAATTAAATTATTTATGTAAATGTAATAAACTGGTAATTAAATAGAATTTAATCTCTATTTTTTAAAATGTTCTGTGTTGACGCGCTATAACTCCGAAATAACTGTCGTACGGTTTCGACCATCGGGAACATTTTTGTAGAGAATTTAATTTCCTTCAAAAGCTATAAGAAGGATTTTTCGAAAACGAATTTTTTGACAGTGAAAATTCAATTAAACAAAGAAAATTTTTTCCTGTGTTATTTAAATGGCAAATCGAATTTTTGAATGAGCTAAGCCGCTATTCGACTTAAAACCTTTTACCCAGCAGCAATATTTTTTATTTTCCATAAAGTATGAGATTTTCTGGTATAACAGATGAAAAAAAAATATGCCTAAAAATGAAACACCCTAATATATATATATATATATATATAGATATATATATAATTATAATAATAAATATATAATAATAATAATTTATATTTATAATATAACAAAAATTCTTATACGTAAATGTAATAACCAGGATGAGAAAATTAAGTACATAAAAAAAAAATTATAAGAGAAGTTGATTTAAAAAATGTGTGTCTGTCTAAGAGAGAGCGAGAGAGAGAGGGAGATAAAGATATGGTCCATTAAAGATGTAGAACTTTGGAGATAGACGACAATTTCGAAAAGTCACGTAGACTAATGTGTACGAAAGCTCCAAAGGTTTGTGTAAACGTCAACCGAAAATAAGAAGAAGAAGAGGAAAAGGAATTGGAGGAGGAGGAGGAAGAAGAAGAAGAAGGAGTAATCCCTTTGGAGGACAAATGACTTGCATGCAACGTCTTCCACAAAATTCTTCGAGTTTAAATAAAGGGTAGGAAGAAGAAGAAGAAGAAGAAGAGGAAGAAGATCGTGAAAATGATCCTAACGAGCAAATTCATTCTTCCAGAAGACCGAATTTATAAACGATTACTTTGGGGGCGGGGGAGTTTGAGGGGATTTTTTTTTCTCTCTCTCCGAATTCGATTTTACGAGAGAACCCGAACAAAAATATGACAGAGATTGATAGAGATTGATAGTTGGATGGATTTAACGAACGGATAAATGTATCTTTTAATTTATTTCTTTTTTTTTTTTCTTTTTACTTATGGATATTTTTTTTATTAGAAAATTGAGCTTTAGTTACGTTTAATATAATAATAATAATAATAATAATAATATTTATAAAACTATTAAAATATAGTTTTTATTTTATATATTCTATTATAATTATTTATTATTATATATAATATATATTATATGCATATTATTAAATATTATTCTATTATATTATTTCTATTTTATATATTCTATTTTAATAGTTTTATTTTATTTTCTGGACAAGATAAAAAAATCAATTAAATAATATTTATTATAGAATATTGTAATATTTATTATAATAGATACATATATGATAGTATTAATCAATAAATATCTAGTTAAATAATTTTCGTGATAAATCGTGATATATTATAAGATAGAAAAAGTAAATGAAAGATCGTGATAATTTAAAATATAAAGTACACGCACAGATTTCTATTCGCGTATAATAAATACACGTAAATGAAACAACAATATAGGAATTTGCAATTAGAAAAAAAATAGTATGGAATACAAAGAACATAAAAGACAAAAAAGAAAGAATTAAAAAGAAGGGACAATGTATCAGTTGCGAATGTGTTCTTGTTGTTCCTGTTATTGAGTTAGAAAATTGAATGTGTTGAATAGATATACGTTGATGGTGTTCATAAAAGAAGACGAGAAAAGACGACAGGTGGGCACTTTCTGATCGAATGGGAGAATGGAAGAATGGGGGAATGAGAGTATGGGGAATTATAGGGGGGTATAGGGGGGTATAGGGGATCTATATGTTGGATCTAGGTCGTGTTAGACTCTCGAGAAACGTTTAACAACGCGTGCCAGAACGTATATACGAGATCTTTAATATGCATACCTTAGCAAACGTCGTCGCGTGGTACCTGTCCATTTTAAATAATTCGCCACGAATGACGAACTTCTAAGCATAATAACAATCCTATATAATATAATCGTTCTTACCAATATCGTAAAGGGAAAGTTTCTTTTTTTTTTCTTTTAGGTACACGAACAACGCATGCATCTTACTATTTTCAATGAGTCCTATTCGTCGTATTATTATTATTATTATTATTGAAGGGAATTCGAGGTCGTATTTAAGTTTTCTTCGACCTCGTTGCGATGTAATTTTTAATTTTTAATTTTTTTTTTAACTCTCGTTTCATCATTCGTTCAATTCTTTTTTAACTTTCGGGAGTTAATTTTTTGTTCCGTTTTAAATCGTTTAATTCAATTTCGTTTAATATTTCAACGCAATATTATCATATTCGTTCTTTCTTATTTTCATTTCGAATTTGTACGCGTTTCGAGTTTTAATTTTAATTTTCACATTTCTTCCTTTATTTTCCTTTTTTTATTTTTTTTTTATTTTTATTTCGTTTAATATTAATAGCGCAAATAATATTAATTAATAATAGAAAAAATCTAAAAAATAAAATATAATAATAAAAAAAAAATATAAAAGAACTTTCTCTGCGTTCGGAAGATGCAGAAATTTGATCGCGTGCAGTATTTTAACCATGCTTGTTGCAGTTTCTAAGCACAACGCGACC
The DNA here is from genome assembly GCF_010416935.1 of Polistes fuscatus. Taxonomy (NCBI): domain Eukaryota; kingdom Metazoa; phylum Arthropoda; class Insecta; order Hymenoptera; family Vespidae; genus Polistes; species Polistes fuscatus. Next base: position 7,575,994 of record NW_025113173.1, on the reverse strand, counting down.
ACGATAATCACGGTCGCACGCAAACTCAAATTTTCACGAGCAATGAAACACCCTGCTCTAATGTTCATTCTCTCATACAAGTGTAAACACATACACAACGACAAATACACGTGGACACGAACTATCTTTTTTCTTTTTTCTTTATCTTATATATTACTTCAAATTCGTGACTACATTTTCTACAATATTTTCTTTTCTATTCTTTTCGTAATTTTTTTTTCTTTTTACCTAACACGATTCTAACGATCATCTCTTGACAAATGTCTATAGAAATATTATTCTCAATGACATTATTTTCTTTTCTATTTCTATTTCTGACTCTCTCTCTCTCTCTCTCTCTTTCTCATTTCGTGATATTTTTGTAAAATTCTACAATTTGTTCCCTCAATCTAAAGAGATTTCAATCGTATGCGCATGCATGAATAAATAAAAAAGAAGAAAAAAAAATAGAATGACATTGTAGATTCTTTGTTCTCGTAATATTTTCTTTTATAGATAGTCTCGATTTTGTATTCATTCATTCATTCATTCATTCATCCATATAATACATTCGTTCTATTTAATCCGTTATATTTTGGATTTCATTTTAAACACGATCGATATTATTCAAAATTATTTCCAATTTTAATTACACATATATATTTTCTTTTAATTACAAAAATCTTCCATAGAATATAATTCATTCTCTCTCGTCACATTCTCACAATTCGTTCACGTTCGAACCGATAATTAATTTAAAATAAAAGAAAAAGAAAACAACAAAATAATTGTTTATAAAATAAAATCTACGAATATAAGTATACACGTAAGATCGATTGAAATTTCAAAAATCAATTTCATTATCATAAACAATTCGATCATTTAATTATTAATTACGTATTTAAAAATAACCCAACGTGATTTTTTTATTCTACAATTTTTTCTTTTCTTTTGTTTACTTTGCTATCATTTATACTTTTCCATCAAGTTTATACATACTTATTTATTGGTTTTCCTTCATGAACTTTCTCTCTCTCTCTCTCTTTCTATATACGAGATTCACAAGTTCCATATTTTTCTATCCATTTTCCCGATTTAATTTAAAATAAAAGAAAAAACAAAGAAACAAAACAATCGTTTATAAAATAAAATCTACGAGTATAAGTATACACGTGTAAGATCGATTAAAATTCAAAAAATCAATTTCATTATCATAAACAATTCGATCATTTAATTATTAATTACGTATTTAAAACTAACCTAACATGATTTTTTTATTCTACAATTTTTTCTTTTCTTTTGTTTACTTTGCTATCATTTATACTTTTCCATCAAGTTTATACATACTTATTTATTGGTTTTCCTTCATGAACTTTCTCTCTCTCTCTCTTTATATACCAGATTCACAAGTTCCATATTTTTGTATCTATTTTCCCGATTTAATTTAAAATAAAAGAAAAAAAAAAAACCAAAACAATCGTTTATAAAATAAAATCTACGAATATAAGTATATACGTGTAAGATCGATTAAAATTCAAAAAATCAATTTCATTGTCATAAACAATTCGATCATTTAATTATTAATTACTTTATTATGTTAAAAATAACCCAACATGATTTTTTTATTCTACAATTTTTTTTTCTTTCGTTTACTTTACTATCATTTATACTTTTCCATCAAGTTTATACATACTTATTTATTGGTTTTCCTTCACGAACTTTCTCTCTCTCTCTTTCTATATACGAGATTCACAAATTCCATATTTTTCTATCCATTTTCCCGATTTAATTTAAAATAAAAGAAAAAAAAACAAAACAATCGTTTATAAAATAAAATCTACGAATATAAGTATACACGTGTAAGATCGATTTGAAATTTCAAAAATCAATTTCATTATCATAAACAATTCGATCATTTAATTATTAATTACTTTATTATATTTAAAAATAACCCAACATGATTTTTTTATTCTACAATTTTTTCTTTTCTTTTGTTTACTTTGCTATCATTTATACTTTTCCATCAAGTTTATACATACTTATTTATTGGTTTTCCTTCATGAACTTTCTCTCTCTCTCTCTTTCTATACGAGATTCACAAGTTCCATATTTTTCTATCCATTTTCTCGATTTAATTTAAAATAAAAGAAAAAAAAAAGCAAAACAATCGTTTATAAAATAAAATCTACGAGTATAAGTATACACGTGTAAGATCGATTAAAATTCAAAAAATCAATTTCATTATCATAAACAATTCGATCATTTAATTATTAATTACGTATTTAAAAATAACCCAACGTGATTTTTTTATTCTACAATTTTTTCTTTTCTTTTGTTTACTTTGCTATCATTTATACTTTTCCATCAAGTTTATACATACTTATTTATTGGTTTTCCTTCATGAACTTTCTCTCTCTCTCTCTCTCTTTCTATATACGAGATTCACAAGTTCCATATTTTTCTATCCATTTTCCCGAGTAAAATGCTCGTATACCTCACGTCATCTCTATACAGTGTATTATTAATAAACCAACCGCGGAGGTTCCTTTTTATTTTTTTTTTTCTCCTTCTCTTCTTCATTTTTTTTTATTCCTTTTTCATACTCTCTTTCGAAGCTCAGCCAGCTCACGTTAGTTCTCCTCGTGTACGTACCCATCCAAACCCTCTTTCCATTTCTTTCTTTCCCTTTCTATCTCTCACGTGAACGTATATGAGTAGTTCAGTTCACTTTTATACCCAAGGAACCTCTTACCATTTATTTTTTTATCATCCTCCAACCCCCCCCCCCCACTCCTCCACCCCACCACCATCCTCTCGTCAAACAATATATATTTATTAGAACTTTGGTATACGCACACTCTATACCAAAACTTGCCTTTCTTTCGACACTGTAGAGAGGGGTGGGGGCTGGGGTCGAGGGGAAATGAGGGAAAAAAGAAAAAATAATGCAACGCTCGTAAACTTTTTTTTTCTTTTTTTAAACTGAGGTAAAGTAACGCGACAGATTCGTTGTCGAATAATCTATTTGAATTATTGAACGTATTTTGTTATTTTTTTTTTTTCTGTTTGTTTAATTAATTAACTTATTTACGTTTATTACGATGTTAAAGATAATTCTTATCGATTTTTCGATACGATCGGATAATAAATTGTGTTCATTTTATTTCAGTATATCGAATTTTATGAATAAAAAAATACTCGTCTCGGAGTTACATTTTATTTTTTTTCGTATTTAATTTAAGCGAAATGAAAAATCGATGGTGGACACGTGTAACGCGTAATGTTGCTCGTATTGTCAAGGAAATTTTGTATAATCATATTTCACGTATTTACATCGTTTAATGTAAAACGATCAAATTAATGTAAAACGATTAAATTGTGTCGTTACATATTTGTTATTAAATTCAATTTAATTCGTCAGATACGTTTTTTTTTTTATTGGAATCATTGAAACTTTTCGTAATTTAGATACTCCACGTATCTAAATGTAAATATATCAATTTGTTATTTCTTTTTTTACGAAGATATTTAATTAATCGTTGATCCAAATTTATACACCGATCTTTTGTTAAAAATTATTCAATTAATTTTACAACGTGCTAAAACATTGTTGAAAAGAGATTTTAAATAAGATTCGATTAATTAAATATACGTTTCTAAAATTTTCCTTAACTCTTGACACTGTGTACAAGTAAAAAAAACACAGACACACACACACACACACACAAACGTATACGCAAATGAATAAAACATATATATACATGAGAGAATAGAAAAATACACATACATATACACACAGACACAAAAGGAATACAAACGTACGCGTATACAAACGAATCAAACATACACATATACACACACACAACGCAGAGCACGCACACAGATATCAGACCTATCACACGTACTTTTTTTCGATTGTATCCAACGATATTATCGAAAAAGCAACGTTGAATAGAAACGAGATACTCAAAGAACGTATCGAACTATGTATAATACGAGTCGAGTACTTATTCACACACTTGCATCGAAAGCTTTCGAAAGCTTTCTCTATGAAATTTCTATTCTCCTATTCGAACATGGGCCCACGTTCTCAGCTTCGTATTTTTTGTTTGTTTCGTTGTTCCTTTTCATTTCTATTATTTCTTATATTTCTTCTTTTTTTATTTTTGTTTCTTTTTACTATTAATTTCTTTATTTTTTTATTTCTTTTAATGTGTGGGGAGGGTTAAACGAAAGGAACGAAAGGGGAATTGAATGGGTGGCACTTTGAAATCGAATCAACTGGTTAGACTCGTTTGAAATTTTTACGAATATCGAGAATCAGATCAGATCGTTGTTGTTTTTTTTTTTTATTATTAAAAAGAAACGAAATCATCGAGATGGGAAAAATGGATTTTATTTAGAAATTATTCTCGACCAAGTTGTTGTTGATTTTCTGTATAGGAATAAACGAGTTGAGAGAAAATCTGAGCAGTTGTCTCAGAAAAGGGGAGGGGTGGGGGGAGGTGGGGAGTAAGAATAAAATTTGTCTTCGTGATAATAACATTTTCATTCGAATGGCACTAACAAGAGTACGACAGTACCAAGCTTTTATTTTACTTTATCTCTCCTTCCTTCCTTCCTTCCTTCCTTCCTTTTGTTTCGAAAGTTAACAACGTGTGTGTATGCATACACATTCATACACGTACAGGTACACGTACACATACATTCTTATGCAAACCCTCATGGTCAAATGTTTTCCAGTAAGATCTCTTAAAATAAATATATTTGTACGGGTTGAAAGTAAAGTATATATTTTACTAACTAACTGCGTTTCTTTTCTAAAAGCAACTTTACCTAGTTTACTCAATTTGCGCTAACGGAAAACTAAAACTTCAATTGCGCGGAAATTAAAATGGTCTCCTCCCTTTCTTTCTCTCACTCTATCTCTCTCTATCTCGTTTAGAAAAAAAAAACAAAATAAACAAATAAAGGAAAATATCTATTCACCTTAATGTTTTTCCTTTTTTTATCTAAATTTTATTTATAGCAAAATATGTTTCGAAAAGAAAATCTGTTTAACTTGGAGTAAAGGTTGAGTACAAAATGAATAAAATATTCTTTTGGAAAATATAAAAATAATACAATAAGAATGTGAACTTAAAAATCTTTTTAAACTGGAATCTCGTTATAGAAATTAAATCTATTCAAACGACAGGAATTATTTTTTATATATATAAAAGAATAAATAAAATAAAATATATCATCTAATAAAATAAATATATTCTAAAATAAAATAAATATATAATAAATAATATATATATAATATATTATAATAAATAATATATAATAATAATATATAATAAATAAAATATATAAAAAGAAAAAGTAAAACACGTGTAGGAAAAATGAAAAAAAAAATATCATTCTGACGTCATCATTATAAAAGATATATCACACGCGTGAGAACAAAAGACTCGTTAGTACGATTGCAAGTTTTTTATTAAAAATAATTCGAGTAGAATTCGATATTTATCGATTAACAAACCCTTTCGTCGTGACCGTTCGTAATAATCCTTGAAATCGTTGTAATAGACGTGTAACACTTCGATAGTCTAGTATTCTTACACATACATATGTATGTACGTACTACGTTGCCAACAGATTGAGCAATAGATCGTATAGATCTATTTAAATGGAATACCTGCTCGTTAAGATCAATAGATCAGTGAAAGTAGGTAGAAATATTTCTCGTTTCTATTTATGTATGTTTTGTATGTATGTATGTTTTGTATGTATATATGTATGTATACCTTTTTATTTTAGTTGATTATTTTTTATTATCATTATCTTTTTATACCATTTCTTTCGCCCACATTTAAAAAAAAATATCAACAACTGCCATTGAAAAAAAAAATTGAACGAAAAAAAAAAGAAAAATAATCAACTCGTAGATCTCGTTCAGTTTATTAATACTTTTCACAAATTAGAAAGTAAACCCACCACCTATACTTAAATGTCACCGCGAACAACATTATTTCTATTTATTCAAGTAAATTTAATAAAATACAAATAATGTCAAAATCTAGCCAGAAAAATAAAATGATTCGTTAATCTCATCTTTATTAGAACATTTTAACAAATTATTAGAAAGTAAACCCACCACTCATATTTAAATATTATCGAACCAACATTATTTCCATTTACTTTGAGGTAAATTTATTCAATAACAAATTAATCAATAATCCGATCGTGAAAAAGTAAAATGATTTGTTTAATCTTATTAGAAGCTTTTCAACCATATTAGAAATTAATGTATACCCATATAAATTCAAACGTTATACGTAAGATCTGACAAATGACGTAATAATCTGTAAAATATTTATACTCGTTTGTAGAAAAATATTTTTAAATGTACCTTTATTTTCTCATCATTTTATTCCAATACCTTTTATTGATCATTTTATTCAGGATAGTTTGCAAAATAAAGAAACACCTGTCTTACTTACAAAGTACTACTTGCGTATACATACTTAGGAAGAGAGAGAGAGAGAGAGAGATGAATAACAACATTATTTCTATTTATTAAGTAAATTTAATAAAATACAATAATGTCAAAATCTAGCCAGAAAAATAAAATGATTCATTAATCACTTGTTTATTAGAACATTTTAACAAATTATTAGAAAGTAAACCCACCACTTATATTTAAATATTATCTACCAACATTATTTCTATTTACTTTGAGGTAAATTTATTCAATAACAAATGAATTAAATAATACCCGATCGTGAAAAAGTAAATGATTTGTTTAATCTTATTAGAAGCTTTTTAATTAGAAATTATTAGTATATTAATAATATTAATAATATTTATATTAATAATATATTAATATAAATTTAAATAAAATTAATATATTATATAAAAAAAATCAATATATTATATTAATTAATAATATACTTATTAGAAATTAATGTATACCCATAAATTCAATCGTTATACGTAAGATTTGACCAATGACGTAATAATCTGTAAAATATTTATATACTCGTTTGTAGACAAATATTTTTAAATGTACCTTTATTTTCTCATCATTTTATTCCAATACCTTTTATTGATCATTTTTATTCAGGATAGTTTGCAAAATAAAAGAAACACCTGTCTTACTTACAAAGTACTACTTGCGTATACATATTTAGAAAGAGAGAGAGAGAGAGAGAGAGATAGAGATGAATAACAACATTATATCTATTTATTAAAGTAAATTTAATAAAATACAAATAATGTCAAAATCTAGCCAGAAAAATAAAATGATTCATTAATCTTGTTTATTAGAACATTTTAACAAATTATTAGAAAGTAAACCCACCACTCATATTTAAATATTATCGAACCAACATTATTTCCATTTACTTTGAGGTAAATTTATTCAAATAACAAATGAATTAAATAATATCCGATCGTGAAAAAGTAAATTGATTTGTTTAATCTTATTGGAAGCTTTTTAACCATATTAGAAATTAATGTATACCCATATAAATTCAATCGTTATACGTAAGATCTGACCAATGACGTAATAATCTGTAAAATATTTATATACTCGTTTGTACAAAAATATTTTTAAATGTACCTTTATTTTCTCATCATTTTATCTCAATACTTTTTATTGATCATTTTTATTCAGGATAGTTTGCAAAATAAAAGAAACACCTGTCTTACTTACAAAGTACTACTTGCGTATACATACTTAGAAAGAGAGAGAGAGAGAGAGAGATAGAGAGATGAATAACAACATTATATCTATTTATTAAAGTAAATTCAATAAAATACAAATAATGTCAAAATCTAGCCAGAAAAATAAAATGATTCATTAATCTCATGCTTATTAGAACATTTTAACAAATTATTATAAAGTAAACCCACCACTCATATTTAAATATTATCGAACCAACATTATTTCCATTTACTTTGAGGTAAATTTATTCAAATAACAAATGAATCAAATAATATCCGATCGTGAAAAAGTAAATTGATTTGTTTAATCTTATTAGAAGCTTTTTAACCATATTAGAAATTAATGTATACCCATATAAATTCAAACGTTATACGTAAGATCTGACAAATGACGTAATAATCTGTAAAATATTTATATACTCGTTTGTAGAAAAATATTTTTAAATATACCTTTATTTTCTCATCATTTTATTCCAATACCTTTTATTGATCATTTTTATTCAGGATAGTTTGCAAAATAAAAGAAACACCTGTCTTACTTACAAAGTACTACTTGCGTATACATACTTAGAAAGAGAAAGAGAGAGACAGATAGAGATGAATAGCAACATTATATCTATTTATTAAAGTAAATTTAATAAAATACAAATAATGCCAAAATCTAGCCAGAAAAATAAAATGATTCGTTAATCTTGTTTATTAGAACATTTTAACAAATTATTATAAAGTAAACCCACCACTCATATTTAAATATTATCGAACCAACATTATTTCCATTTACTTTGAGGTAAATTTATTCAAATAACAAATGAATCAAATAATATCCGATCGTGAAAAAGTAAAATGTTTTGTTTAATCTTATTAGAAGCTTTTCAACCATATTAAAAATTAACGTATACCCATATAAATTCAAACGTTATACGTAAGATCTGACCAATGACGTAATAATCTGTAAAATATTTATATACTCGTTTGTAGAAAAATATTTTTAAATATACCTTTATTTTCTCATCATTTTATTCCAACACTTTTTATTGATCATTTTTATTCAGGATAGTTTGTAAAATAAAAGAAACACCTGTCTTACTTACAAAGTACTACTTAGAAAGAGAAAGAGAGAGACAGATAGAGATGAAAAAGAAAAAAGAATAAAAAAAGAAGAAAAAAAAGGAATGTTTGGCATATACGAGTTTACGTATCGATTCCCAACCATTCCCTATATTCCGATTGAACGAATTCCATCGATGTGTTAATAATGACTCTGCGGTTCGATTGGTCTTGATATATTCGTTTCGATTCAAAAACTGACGGATTCCGGATTTGCTTCCACACGGATTTTTATCTCTTGAGAATTAGAAGAAAAAGAAAATGTTCTTTCTTAGAGAAATTCTCTTCATTCTTTTAATATCTAACAAAATTCAATCGTTATTCGATTTCGTCATCTTAATATACGTTCCAAATTTTTCATATTTATTATACAATTATTGATTTCGTTTCAATATTTTATAATAAAGATAGAATTAATGTATTTTAAAAACGACGATTCAAAAAAATAAGATCTTTTTGAAAATTACGTGTTATTTTTGTATTATTATTATTATTATTATTATTATTATTATTATTATAGTAGATATTTATTAATTATTATAAACTATAATAGAAATGTGTGTGTATGTGTATATTTGATAAGATAGAAATTAAAAAAAAAAAGGAATTATGTTATTAAAGATCTTTTAGAAAGTTTCATGGGGATTATTTCTTTTCCATCATTCGATAAGATCTCAGACGAATATTTTATTTCTCTCTTTCTTTCTTTCTTTTTTTTTTGGAATCTCAATTATTATCTCGATTTTTCTCGATTAAATCTTACGAGATTAAAGAAAAGAAATGTTGAAGGGACAGGTTTTCTATGTATATATATATATATATAAATAAGTAAATATGTATATTGGAACCGGTCGTGAATTAACGAGTGTTGAAGCGAACGACAAAACGCGCATGCGTGAAATGTGTAACATACTTTGATGCAACCTAGATGACCATAGGAAAGAGGAAAACTGCACTTCCGGCACGAGAACATCTTTCTTTCTCTCTCTTTCTCTCTCTCTCTTTCTCTCTCTCTCTGTCTCTCTGTGTAAAGTAAGATTTATATCTTTTAAAAATAATATAATAATTATTATGTTTCTTTTTTATATCGTATTCGTTTGATCATGCATTTGCGATTAAACATAGAAATAATTTCGCATGATTAATGGAATGAATTTAAAATCAAATTAATCACACGTTCCATCGGAATAATTATGTTTGATCAAAATAATAAATATTTATTTTATTTCAAAATTATATTATTGTTCTATATCAATTGCGTATAAATTCGTCCTGTGTTCTTTATTAATTAATGGCAAACGAGAAGTTTGATTAGTATTGAAAGCGAGAGTATACGCGAGTACAAATTTAGTGTTCTAAGGTTTTTTTTTTTTTAAATAATTCAACAAATTCGACGCGATAGTATTTTCTTTAGGTATATAGTAAATGAGAGAGAGAGAGAGAGAGAGAGAAAAAGAGGTGATCGAATAAACCCATGAAAGTCTTTTCCTTCTTACGACATTCGCATAAGAAACATAGTAGAACGGAAGATTTATTTGACGCGTAAAGTTTCGCCTAAAAAGTTTTCTCCTGGCCTCGAATACGTCGAATCCAGTTCGTTCTCGAGAAAGCTCTATTTCTTTCTTTCATTCTTTCATTCTTTCATTCTTTCATCCTTTCTTTCTCTTTTTCTTTCTTCCTTTCTTTTTTTTTCTTTTACACGTACGCGCAAACACGAGGGATAGAGATTTTCTAGTTTTTTTTATTTTTTTTTTTTTATTTTTACTACCAACAAATTTCCATTCGTCCGTATTACCACCAAGAAAAATTACACCCTCGTTCCAATTTATCCAATAATAAAATATATCTTCCATTTTATCTTCGATCTTTACTATGAGATATACACACACACACGCACACACATACACGCACAGATTTTTCACTACCTAAATTCTTGACTATTCTTTTATTCTTTTTTCATTATTTTGTTTCATTCATCTCAATAAACGTAGAGATATTTCGAAGATATGCTTACGAATAAGAAACGAAAAGAAAAAAAAAAAGAATAAATATGACTTACCCAATAATAAAGTTGCAAAATCCGAACGAACAATACACCCCTCCTACAAAATGAAGAAAATAGAATAATCAATCGACTGAATATATAAAATGACTTGCGTTGTCTCGAGATGACAGTAATTCAAAATATAATACGAAGTGGTTCACTATTCGAATATTCCCGAATTTTGGCGCGTCTCTTTTAGCGTGCGCGCGCATGCGCAGAAACTGAGAAAAACGAAAATCAAAATGGTGGAAAAATCAAAACCGGAGCGGGAGTGGGGCGAATTTTTGAATAGAAAAAAATAACACACGCGCGTCCAAAATGTTAATAACAATTTTCACGTTGATTATTACGAATAAAATATATATATATATACATATACATATAAAAGATACCTTATTTATATTTCTAACGATAAATCGATAATCGCGATTAGTCCGTTCGATGTATCAACGAGTACTGGTGGTTGGCCAGTGTCGGCGAACGGCCTTCTTCTCCTTTCGTCTTTCCATTCTCGATTACCCTTCCCCCTCCTCCATTTTTCCCCATACACGTTCCACCGCCTCCTCCCACCATAAAAACAATTCGGAAGAAGAAAGTAGGCTTCTGGCTTCTTATATTCCGTGAATCGACTTCGCTATTACTTGCCAGTCAACACACAAAACTGGTGCGCCGCGTTTATACGAAAAAAGAAATAAACTTTGTCTGTGTGTGTGTGTTAGAGAGAGAGAAAAAGAGAGAGAGAGGGGGGGCACGGTAAAAGGTAGAGGGGAGGGAGAGATTCGTCAAGAAAAAAAAAAGGATGGAAAGAGACAGAGAATTGTTTCTCCCGTGGTGCTTTCCACCTCGTCGAAAGTTTTCTACGCGCTATTAATGCGTCGATTAGGATGAACGCGTATGTGTGCGCGCGCGCGCGCGCGAGCGCAAGCGCGTGATTTGGGCCGCGAAATAAATACCACGATGTTCTTTGGTATATTATAGATTCAATTTGTGCTTTCTTTTTCTTATTTGTCCATGGAAGGGAGAGGTAGGTGCAGGTGGTGGTGGTGGATTGCAGGTCAAGAAAATAATAAACAAGGTAAGAAGGAAAAGTAAAAGTAATATAAAATAAAATAAAAGTTATAAAATTACAAACGGTATCGTGCCCCGAAGATGAGGAAAAAGTGATAGGGATGAAAGGGACGAGGAAGAAGGGGTACTTGAACGTTAGGTAGCTAGGGGAGGAGAGGAGGAGGGGTTGATAACGCGTCGAGTGTTTACCACGAAAGAAATAAAAAGTTTCCCATCCAAGAAGAAAACCGCCATCACCTTTGGGCAAATTTCAAACGATATAAATGGCCTCTTGGAAAAGAACTTTTTACCACTCGTGCGGATAGAAAAGTTTTTCCTCCTCATCCTCCTCCTCCTCCTCCTCCCCCCAACCCCTGGTTTTCTATGGCAAGGAAGTTTAAGCTCACGAGATGTGAAATACCACAGTAAAAGAAGAATTTCTGATAATGGTGGGGGTTGGGAAAAGTGTATAGTGGGAAGGGGTGGGGGTGGGAAACAAGTAATTAGTGATTTACTAGTGAAACACTTTGAAACAATGCTTTTTGCTAATGTGTGTTCATTCTACTCGGGGGTACCGATCATTGAGCTTCGTTCCATTGCAATGTTAAACGAATCGTGTAAAGTATTCATTTTTATTTACATTTATAATATCGATTTTATATTTTATATATGATTTTAGATAACACATTGCAGTTATAAATTAATTGAAAACAATTACGATCGCACATTGTGTAGATAATAATAATAATTAATAATTATTTATTTCCGTGTATCTAATTTATATTTATTTGTTATATCATCGATACTTCAATTAATACTTAAACGAATAAGTTTGAATATTTATATTATTAAAAGTTAAAAGAATAATTAAATAACATTTATAGATATCTTTGGACGGTTCAGTTTCAATATGTATCAACAGAAAAAAAAGAAAAAAGAAAAAGAAAGGAACATTAAACGTAATCTATACTTCTGTGGTGCATCATCACTTTATCAAAATAACACTTGGTCGAGTTGTAGGACTACTGCAAAGCGGTTCTCTACACATTATGACATAATTGCCTAGGAAAGTTCGTGTATGTGAACGTGTATATACTCGATTGTATGAAATACATATAGTAATAAGTAGTACACGAGAAACACTATAGTAGTTAAGTATATATACACAACTACTAGTGCTGCTGCTATAACATATGAAACTTGTTCAAACTCTCACGTTGACATTTGCAATAGTTACACGATAATAAGACGAAACCGCAACAATTTCCTAGAATATTCGAACAATTTCGTAGATCTTATTGCCACGTATTATTTTACGATATAACGAAAACACACTTGTAAGTATTTATTTTCTTTTTTCTTTTTTTTTATAAGGAAAAATAAATTACAATATAATGTGTAAAATATTAGACAATCGCGTTACGTATCAAATATAATATTAGGATAAATATAAAAAATATTTAGTTAAACGTAATAATAAATTAATATAATTATAATTATAATTTATGAAAATAATATATATTCATATTATTATTTAATATTAAATAAAATTATACAATATAATGTGTAAAATATTAGACAATCGCGTTACCTATTAAATATAATATTGGGATAAATATAAAAAATATTTAGTTAAACGTAATAATAAATTAATATAATTATAATAATAATTTATGAAAATAATATATATTCATATTATTATTTAATATTAAATAAAAT
>NW_025113173.1:7506498-7556762 GCF_010416935.1 Polistes fuscatus | reverse complement strand
ATGTAATATTTCAGAGTTAATAATAGTAATATATAGCAATAATAATCACCAATAATATTAATAATAATAATAATAATAATAATAATAATAATAATAATAATAATAGTAATAGTAATAGTAACATATGTATTATAGTAATGTTGTATCGACTACATGCCGGATTAAAAAAAATCACGGCAGACGGAATCTTTACAAGGTCGACGAGACCCTTTTCGAGATAAAAAGGCCAAGTCCTTTTTTTATTATTTTATTTTATCGACTAGCTTTGTTTGGTTGTTTATCAGTTTGTTTAATTATTACTTTTTTTTTTCCTTTTTCTTTTTTTATAAATCAGCCGAGCGATCAAACGACCCCCCATTTGGTTCCCGCTAAAATGGCTAACGCTTGTGTGTGTCTTGTCACACACCACCACACATTTTCCATTATTTTTTATATATATTATTATTATTATATTTGTTACTTGTGTGTGTGTGTGTGGTTATGCTTGTCGTTTGTTGATCGTGTTCCTTTAGAAAAAAAAAAAGAGAGAAAAAAGAGAAAAATCGCCCGGAATCGGAACTAAACTTAATTAATTGTTAAATCCTACATTTTCGTCATTTAAAATTAGCTTATTAGCTTTCAGAATAGTTATATTTTTATATATATACGTTATATTTTTGTTGTTATATATATATTTTATATCACACTAGTATTATCCACGCTGTCTGTGAATTATTCTCCTTTTCGTTTCTTTCTCATACGATTTTAGAGTTCCGCCCGCAGAACCCTGAAAAACAAATTATTATATTTTTCAACTTGAAATAATTTTTCAATCTAAAAAATGTTATTCATGTTTTTTTTTATGACCGATGAACTTTTATTTAAAAAAAGAAAAACACAAAAAACTAAATAGAAACCTTTTCAACTATCTCTATATGTAATATAATTAATATTATTAAATAAATATATTAGAATTTTACCTGTCTTGTTTTAGCGGACTTGTACCTAGCCAATTTGAGTTGCACCGGATTGGAAACTTTGATGTGAACCGCGATATCCTCTACTGGTGCTTCGCGAACATCCTGTCCGCAAATGGCAACTACTCGATCACCCTTGCAAATTTTTCCACTCTCTAAAGCACTACCACCAGGTAACTACGAAAGAAACGTATTAATTAAACGAAAGGATACAAGTTGTTATCTGGAGCAATGTTAAAAATAGAATAGAAAAAAAGAAAAAGAAAAGAAGAAAAGATCGCGCCTGCAGATAGGCAACCCCTTTTCCACGTCTCTTACGTCTAATCGTATATACGTAAATGCAAATGTTGCATACATTCAGGCGTCCTCGACGAAATCGATGAATCGAAATAAAAGTTTATTTTTGATACAAAAAGAAGCGTTACGCGGACGATAATAAAAATATATACTATTATTGTGTACGCTCCCAATATTTCTCTCTTTTCTTTTCTTTTCTTTTTTTTTTTGTCTTATGGATTTGTGAATCCCAACAAGGTACAAGTTTATAAGTAGATTAATGCGTCAAAACCAGAAGAGAAAAATATGTAAGCAAGCGAATGAGATATCGATTCAATGTTTACGTTCTTATTTTAGTAACATGACACATCGTCATTTAAAATCTTTCTTTCTTTTTTAGGGTAGATATTTTTGTTAGATATCGTACCAGATCCGAGACATAAGCACCCTTGCCACTTTTAAATCCGGTCAAACAAAGTCCAGCTCCTTTTCCTGATTTTTTTTGCAGTTCAACCTCCAGTTCTTCCGGTGGTTTATCGCTTCTATGTACCACCATGACTATCTATGGTTATAGAAAAACAAAAAAATAATAGAAAATTATTTAATTTAAATTCTTGTTTGAATAATCACGTAATAATATTATTTTATATGTATATATATAATAAATCATTTTTGTTATACTCACTGTTCCCGTAACTTTCATTACTGCTGCATGAGCTTGCTCATGTTCGATAGCTTTGAAACTTTCTTGGCATATATCAAGAATTTGATCCCCGGCTTGCAATCTGCCATCTTTTCCGGCTGTCCCATCCGGAAATACTTCGCGAATAAATACGCCACCCTAGATAATGAAACAATACAAAATTATAATGAGAATAATACGCCACCCTAGATAATGAAACAATACAAAAAAATAATGAAAAAATACAAAATTAGTATGAATAATTAAAAGAAATACCGATGTGTTATTTATTTCGAAATTATTTTTCATTCTAAATACGTTACATTATATAAACGTGTATAATTTTGAATTAATTATTAATATTTATATATATATATATTTCCATATAATAATCACGAATTGAATGGAAACTTATTTATTATAATTAATAAAATAACCTTACCAAAGGTGTATCGCTACCACCGGCTATAGTGAAACCAATTCCCTTGTCCTTTTCCTTCTGAAATTCTATCGTAGTGTCCTTACCAATTTGAATTTTACAATCCTTCGGATCCTGAGGTGGTTCTGGTTCTTTCGGTTTTTCCGGTTCTTTCTTTTCCACTGATAAAAAAGAAAAAAAGCAGACAAATACAAAATGATATATTCGTCAAATGAACGTTCATAAATAATTGCATTTTGAAATGTCAGATTTTACCTGGTTTAACTTCTGCCTCGGCGGGTTTTATTTCTTTACCGTCCTGGCCAATTTTACTTTGATTCGGATTACAAACGGTCAACTTGACTACGCCCTCGGCCTTCTTCAAGAGACTCGTAGCCTAAAATTATTTCTCCCTGTTACGTTCGATAAACGAAATCGATCCGATCCACGTGTATTTTTAGAGTCTAAGTTATATGTATAAAGAGATGCGGGGGTGACGGGAGGTTTTGTGGAAAGGAGAGAGAGAGAGAGAGAGAAACAGAGAAAGAACGAAAGAAAGAGGAAATCAAATTCTAAAACATACCAACCTCGTCATACGTAGAACCGAGTAAACAATCCATGTTAACGGCAAGAATCAAATCACCAACTTGCAAACCGGCCTACAAATTAATTCAAATGATTTATTTTTTTTTCGTATCGTATCAATGTTACTATTTATACACAGGGTGGTAGTAGGTACCCTCATTCTCTCTAAAATTCCTACGATTAAATATTTATTACTATTATTATTATTACTGTTATCCTGATTGTATAAAAGTTGTTAGGTTTTAAGGGTGTGTAATCATGTTTCTAAAATCTTATATTATACAAAATTTCTTTAAATTCTTATTATTATTTTCTACAATTTTTTTTGTATTGGCGTTAAAATATTATCGTTTTATTGAAATGAAGCAAAATAACGTTATTATGATTAGTGTAAATTGACATATTTTATTATTTATTATTATATATTATTTTATTATTATTACTGTTATCATGATTGTATAAAAGTTGTAGTTTTTAAGTTGTGTAATTCTGTTTCTAATATATTTTATATTATACAAAATTTCTTTAAATTCGTATTATTTCTACAATTTTTTTTTGTATTGGCGTTATAATATATCTTTTATGAAAGAAAAAAAATCACGTTATTATGATTAGTTAAATTGACATATTTATTATTTATTATTATATATCTTATATTTATTATTATTATTACTGTTATCATGATTGTATAAAAGTTGTTAGGTTTTAAGGTTGTGTAATCTATGTTTCTAATATATATTATATTATACAAACTTTCGTTAAATTCGTATTATTATTTTCTGCAATTTTTTTTGTATTGACGTTAAAATCTTATCTTTTTATTGAAACGAAAAAAAATAACGTTATTATGATTAGTATAAATTGACAAACGTTGTACTACTAATACTATCGAAGATTTTTAATATACTTGTAAGTATACCACCACCCGGTATCTAAATCGTCCTAAATTTTGTTCTCTTCTATAAAAACCTTTTTTTTTCTTTTACCTGTTCAGCAGCACTGCCTTCTTGTATGTCGGAGACGAAAATTCCTTGGCCAACTTCAGCGTGCTTACCCTCGCTGATCATTATGCCAAGACCGTATTGTCCCTGAACGAACGAATGAAAGAAAGGAGACCATTAGTTGGGAAAAAAAAGAGATTAAAAAATAAAAATAAAAATCTATCTGTGAAAACACTGACCTTTTTTACTGGAACAACACGGACCCCTTTGTATCCGCTAAATTGCTCGCTCTAAAAAAGAAATAAGGACATCTACCAGTTTTTTTTAATAAATAAAAAAAAAAGGCGACTAATGCGATTAGGGTTGGTAAACGAATTTGTGATTTTTCTGAATTTAATGTAGCATCGATCGCCAAACATAAACTGAAATTTGATTCATTTTGGCATTAAAGTACGAAGAAAACCTTTACCGGAATCAACAATGTTATAGCGCGCGTGTATGTGTTGTGTGTGGGTGGGGGGTGGGTGGGTGAGTGTATATAATTTAAATATATCAAATAGGATTCGTATACCTCATCCAAGATTGGTGGAAATGAAATCAATGGTTTCACTGCGACATCATCAGCACCTTGTGTTTTCCTATTAATTACCATACTTTCCTTCATTTTATAATATTATTATATAAACGTTAATTTAATTTCATAATAATAATACACGTGTAAATTATATAAATTCATAAAAAAAAGAAAAGAAAAAAAAGATGATGATGATAATCATGCATTTAATTAAATGTCAAATTTATAAATGAAAATCAAATAATTATAATATATAAATAATGAACATGAATAGAAATCATTTTCTGATGAGCATAATAATCGAAATGAAATAAAAATGATGATTATTATTTTTTATTTACCGATAAACGATGATCTTAAAACATGTACCAGCCATACACTTTATCAAGGCCGAAGCGTTCAAATGACATCTTCCTTTGAATACCATACCATTCACCTAAATGGAAAATTATTTTTTTATTTCCAAAACGTCATTAGAATAAATTACTTAATATAAATATAAATATAAAATATAAAAATATATTTCATTCCATATAAATCCAAATATTATTTTTTTACTTCTTATTCGGGAATATTTATTTCTACGATAAAAAAAGGAAAAAGAAAAAAAAGGAATGGAGATGATAGGTCGTAAAAACTGTTGTAAAATTTACTTCGAGTATTTCGTCACCAACGGCAAGCCCACCAACTTTATGAGCGGCACCATTCGGATTGATTCCACAAATGAAAACGGCCATTCGATTTCTATCCTTGTGTCCGGCAAGAGATATACCTAAACTACCACGTTCCTTTTCTACCTTCACCATTAACACCTTGTGACCCAGATTATGATATTTCTTTTGTATTTTCACTGAAAAACAGAAAGAAAGAAAAAATAAATATAAAGATTAAACGATGATCTAAAATAAAACTATGAATTAGGTAAAAAAGTAATTAGGTTTTATTTTCCATACACATTCGTATGATTTCATTTAAAACAAAATATTACATTTGAAATTATTTAAATTAAAATAAGAAGAAGGGAAAACAAAATAGAATATTTACTGTTAGTGTATCCATATTCGTCTTCTTGTTCCGGATCAGCATCTATCTCAGCTTTCGTTCTTTTCACGTTGGCAGCACTCTTCCTGGATATCTAAAACAGTGATAACGAATAAAGATATAAAGATAATATAAAAAAAAAACAAAACAAAAAAAGAAAACAGGGGAAGGACAATCAAGTAAACAAGGGGAATATTTATTTCGTTATAATTAATTAAAAAAACAATTGGCATAATTGGGGTGTGAAGATAATATCGAAAGAAAAAAAGAATATAAAATAATAAATAATTAATATTAATAATGAATATTAATAATTATATATAAATCTTACCTCCATTCCCCCCTTCGTATAAACGTTACCCTCCAATTCGCGTATGTCCTCTTCCTCGGAACTTTCCTCCGAAGAATATTTCTTCGTAAGAGGTTTTTGCACCTGTTGAGGAGCAGGAGGAACATGATCCTCTCGTTCTTCGCTAACTTCGCGAAGTATTCCAGGATTCGATGGCGGCGACGGCGCCTTTTTACGTATCGATTTTTTCATGGAGGATCTAAAGGAAACAAACGTTCGTTCGTTTGTTCGATCGAAATTCGTTGTTCAACAATTCAAATAAAACAATGATTCAACAACGAATACTATTTTATTTTACTACTATCTTTTTTGTATTCGTTTATTATTTCCTTGATTTTATATTGATTTTAAAGAAAATTTTGTCGGAGAATTTATGCCAAAAATACAAAATATATGAGAAATTAGTTAATTATTCGTTTAATTATACTATATGTATGATATTGTATATATATATCAATTTTTGTTTGGAAAATTATTTAAAATTATAAACGTTATTTGAATGATTTGATAGCAACAATAAATACAACGAGTTGTCGTTGATTATTTGTTCTCCCTTCTAAGTTTAGATAATCCTGTAAATGCGTTATTTATTATGTTTTATATAAACATAATTGACAAAAATTCTAATTAAATAATGTACCTTCTTGCGCTAGGACCAGCGCCATCTGTGCTTCTTATACTTTGCCTTTTAAAATCCCTCGAAGGGGTCTTCTCACTTTCTTCAATTCCACTCTAAATCGATAAAAATAAATCACAAAAAGATTCATTCAAATATTATCGCTCTAATTAATATTCTCAAAATTTTTTAACTCGTCATATCATAGAATATATTATTAATAATTGTAATCCTAACCTATCTTTTCATTTTTTCAATGAACAAAAATGGCGGTACACTATTTTCAAAATAAACCAATCAAATTTCTCGATTATATCAGATTTCATAACGTTCAAATAAAATTCAATGAAATGATTTCTAACAAACCTGAATTACTTCCGGCGTGATGGATCTAGCAGGTGAAATCGGTGAAGGTTTTTGTCGATATGATGCTGTGGGTGTACCTGGAGCTACCCCAGAGACTGGCAACCGATTTTTACTTTTTCCATCTTGAGAATTACTTTCGTTCTCGGTAGTCTGCAAGATATAAAACAGAAAAAATAACAATAATCGAGTTCACTTTACGATTAATAAGCGATGTTTACAACAAATCCAACAATAATAACAACAACAACGATAACATCACATTCAAAATCGAATTCAATATCGATCAAACGAAGATGCAATGGAAATTTTTCAATATTATTCACACAATTTAAATCATCTCATTTATATATTTATATAAATATATTATATATGATAAATATAATATATTTATATGTATAAATATTAAATAATATTTATATATCGATTGATTTACAATCGTTTGGATGAACGTCATCTTACGAGATTATTTCTTACTGTTTTATTTTATCATTTTTCTTTCCCTTTTTTTAATTTATTTAATAACTTCTGTTTTCGCAATATCAAAAACGATGTCGTAGTTAGTGTATAATTAACAGTGTAATTTTAACATCGAAGGAATAACAAAAATCAAAAAAATAAAAAACAAAAGAGGAAGAAGAAGAAAGAGGAGAAAAATAAATCGTCGATATCTTTTCATTTATCATCAAAGATCATCGATCAATAATAATCTTTCTCTCTCTCTCTATCTATCTATCTCTTTCTATTTTTCTTCACAATATCACAATGATGTCACAAGTCTAATTAAACATTAAGAAAATAAAATAAACAAAAGGAAGAGAAGGTAATAAATCGTTGATGATATCTTTTCACATTCATCAAACTGAATAAAGATGATCGATAAATAATAATTTCTCTTCCTTTTCACAGTATCACAATGATGTAAAAGTGTACAAATAGTGTAATTAACAGTGTATTTAACATCGAAGGAAAATTAAATAAAAAGAAATGAAAGTAGGAAAAGATGGACAAACAAAATGTTATGTTTCTTCATTCGTGAAATTAAAGGAAGATCATCGATCAATAACTCTCTCTCTCTCTCTCTCTCTCTCTCTCTTCATAATATCACAATATAATTTCACACAATGTAATTAACAATTCAATTAAAATAAGATACAAAATAATAATAATAAAATTAAAGATATTAAAATTTATTATTAAATTACATAAAATTAAAATAACATTAAAAAAAAAATAATTGTGTGTGGTTTACCCCGAATGGAAGAAAGATCATCGATCGATCAAAATCTAATCCTTTTTTCTTTTACTTCACGATAATATCACAACGATGTCACAGTGCATAATTAACAATGCGATTAGAATATAAAAAAATAAAAAAAATAGAATATAGAAAGGATTTGATTAACTAGAATGAACAAAATAATGATCATCTATCAATAATAATAATAATAATAATAATAATAATAATAATAATAATAATAATAATAATCTTCCCCCTCTCACCCCTTCTTTCTTTTACTTCACGATATCACAATGATGTCACAGTGCATAATTAACAGTGCGATTAGGATATAAACCAAAAAAAAAAAATGGAATATAGAAAGGATTTGATTAACTGGAATGAACAAAATAATGATCATCTATCAATAATAATAATAATAATAATAATCTTCCCCCTCTCACCCCTTCTTTCTTTTACTTCACGATAATATCACAACGATGTCACAGTGCATAATAATTAACAGTGCGATTAGGGTAAACAAAAAAAATTAAGAAAATGTAAAGAAAGTGGAATATAGGAAAATTTGATTGACTAGAATGAAAAAAAAAGGATCATATTTCAATAATAATTTTTCTCTCTCTCTCTCTCTCTCTCTCTCTGTCAGTTTGTCTGTTCCTTTAATCTCACATACACCGAAGGTGACGCATTTCCGTCCAAAGAGTCGATGCATCGTGAGAGATCCTCGATAAAAGGAACTGGCAGCTCGGTCGCCGGCAGCTGTGGTTTCGTCGACGAAACTGAAAGCGTCGATCGAGTAAAAGGGGGATGATGATCGAGGGTGGTCGATGCCAACTAACCCCTCCCCCTTTTGCCCCTTTACTCTCGAACCACCTGTCCCGATGATGGCCGATCCGGTCTCGTTGCAACGATGTCATCCACATACGTATACACATACACACGTATATATATATTTTTCTATATTTCTATTTTTATATATATATATACAGGGTGATTCACGATAAAGATAACACACGAATATTATTTTCCTTCCGTTCACAATTCGAATGAAGTTCAATTTTTTGAACAATATGATCGTTTACACGTATTGTCAAAAGGTAACACAACGAAAAGTAGAAAATATTGTGAAATAATTATTTTGAAAAATGTAGAGATATGTTATTGAAGTATTTTGAACATCTAATTGTTTAAGTAATTCATTAAAATTATTTAAAGACACACACACAATATATAGAACGTTTACATTTGGAATACGAGTTATATTTTCACAACGTATGTATTTTAATTATATTTAAATGTAAACAGAGGAAATATTCAGGTGTTCACTTTATCGCGAATCACCCTATATATTTATATATATATATATATATATATAGTACTATATCTTTCTCTTTCTAAACGGCCTTTGTCCTTATTTTTCTATCGTCAGATATTTGAACCTTTTCACGTTTTCTGGTCCGTAGATTTATCGGAAAGTTCGAGCTTGGTAGTGCATCCATCCCTTGCTTACGCGTATTGTTCTAAAGGGTCACATAACTTTCCTTTTTAACAAACACTTGTATTGTACGTAGCTACTACTTTTTCCTTGCATCGATGAATCCAATTACAGATCAGTAAAAAGGAACGAACTTTTACGTGTTTGTTCGTTTGTTTGTTTATTTGTTCGTTTGTTTGTTTGTTTCCTCACCATTTCTCGTAATTAATATTAACGAGAAAATGATTCATTTATCCTGAATATTTTTAGCATATTGATGCCACTTATTAATTCGTAACTTTTCGTAAACATTTTTACACAACGAATCTTGGTTGCGTCATTTTTCTAGAGAGAGAGAAAAAGAAAGAGAGAGAGAGAGAGAAAAATTCTCAGTATTTGTAGAACTGATTGGGGACAAAAAAAAAAGGAAGAAAAAAACAACACTCCACTAATTAGTAAAAATAATGAAAAGACTGGATTGAAGTTCGCGAATAGAGAAAAAAAAAAAAATATCAGCATCCGAGTATCCGATTGGAGTAAAGTGATGTTTCCTCCTCTCTCTCACTTCACCACCTCCTTATCCAAATTTCAATGATTCTGAAGTAAAGATCGGAAAATACGTAAAACTTTTAACAATACCAGATGATATAATGTAAGATACCAACATTCCAATCATAACATTAACACAAAAATAGGATTAACAGGGGGGTGGGAGGGGGATCTGTAACTTTTGCACGTTACTGTACGTGCCTTGTTTATGTGTTTAAATATTTATATATGTATGAATGTATGCATGTATGTATAGATGTATTTCTAGATAGATAGAATGAAGTATACTACGTGTTATAAAGATAGATAGATTTAATCGAAAGATAAAGTGAGAGAGAGAGAGAGAGAGAGTGAGAGAAGGAGGTGAAGGGAGAGGGGAAGAGACAAACTAAAACGAAATCTGAAAATTGGGAATATCGATATCAGCCTATCCAAAGAGGCCTCCTCTCTCTCTCTCTCTCTCTCTCTCTCTCTCTCTCTCTACACACACTCTCACTATCATGGAATTATGACCGAGATGAATTGGAGATTACCAAACGTGACCCAATTTTTGTTCTCCGAGATGATTTCAAGGACAATTATGCTCCCTTTTTTTGTTTTTTTTTTTTTTTTTGATACGAATAATACAAAAAAGAAGAGGAGAGAAGGATCGAGGATTTTAAATACGTTCGTGATAAAAATGAATATATATATATATATACATCAAAAGGAAAAAAAGATGAAGAAAGGATGCGTTTGCCTGTAAATTAGTCAAAAGTTAATTAACCGTATATTTAAAGAATTAATTAATGATTTAGCTTATCGCGTTAATTCAATTTGTTAAATGTAATCGTTAATCGTTAATTAATTCTTTTCTCTTTTTTTTTTTTATGTGTAAATATTTTGACGCAAATTCTACTTTTATAATTACACACACACACACGCATACACACATACACATATATCTACGTATATACATAATACTGCGAATTTCTTTGAACAAGAATTTTTGAAGCAGAGAGGAGAAGAATGATCGAACATTTAAATTCATTTGTAATAAAAAAAAAAAAAGAAAAAGAAAAAGAAAAAGAAAAAGTGTAAAAAGTAAGGATAAAGTTAGGATACGTAAAATATATGTAAAAATAATGCACATAAATGCATTAATGCACATAATGTATAATATACTGTGCGTTTCTGTGTGTGTGTATGTGTGTGTGTGTTTGTATTTATAGTTATATGTAAATAGAATAAAAGGGATAATTACATGTAAAGGTATATCGATGAACTTGTCTATGTTTTTTTTTTGTTTTAATAATAATTATCTCCAATTTATCCCCAAAAAATATTATTTACCAATAATTATCCCCAAAAAAGTAAGGATACGTAAAATATATGTAAAAATAATGCACATAATGTATAATATACTGTGCGTCTCTGTATGTGTGTGTATTTATAGTTATATGTAAATAGAATAAAAGGGATAATTATATGTAAAGGTATATCGATGAACTTGTCTAAGTTTTTTTGTTGTTTTAATAATAATTATCCCCAATTCGCGAGTGTAATCCTCCTCCTCCTCCGGTTTTGTTCGTTATTGACCGACGAAAGGTTTGATTTTAGTAAGAAAACATTGAGAATAAAAATATATATATATATATATATGTATAGTGCTTGATGATGATCGTGCCGAGATCGTCTCTCACCAGATGCACCAGAGATTGGACGAGGAGGCAGACAGGATTTCCGGCAGCTTGAATGACCTCGACCGCTCGTTCGTGTGTACTATTCCGCAGATCCACTCCGTCCACTTCGATTATTCTGTCACCGATCTGTATAAAAAAGAAAAAAAGAAAAAAAGAAAGAAAGAAAGAAAAAAAGAAAAAGAAAAAATAAAACGAAAAAGAATTGGAATGAAAAGTAGACAAAAAAATGATGAAAAGAAGAAGAAAAAGTATTAGAAAAAAAAACACGCAACATTGTTAATATTTATATATTACTATTAATTATTATATATAAATTAATATTTAATATAATTATAATTAATTAAATATATATATTATATAATCTAAATATTTGTTAATTAATCGCACGTTGCAATTCATTGTCAATCCTCCCCCTCCCCTTCAGCCCCAGCGGCTTCTTTTCTTTATCGATTTGTTAATAAATTATAAATTAAATAAATAAATAAATGTTACGCGCGCAGCATATCATTGTGTAAAAATATCATTAATACAAAAATAATTATAATGAAACGTTTATATTTGTTACTCTTTCTCTCTTCATTTTTAACGAATTAATTTATATTTTTCGATCACGAATCGCGCGTAGAATAATAATTGTGATTATTTATAATACTAAATTTTTCTTCTTTTTTTATTTTCTTTTCTTTTTTGCAATATAATATCGAATCGATTTTATTTAAATAAAATTATTCATTTTATAATATCCGGCCAAAAAATATTATTTACCTATAGTTGATTCATAAATATAAAATTCTTATTATATTTGTATCAATATAAATCAGAAAATTATATAAGAGTAAGCAATATACATATAAAAATATTCATGAATATTTATGATATATTATTAGATTTTATTTAAATAAAATTAATTTTATTATATCCAGCCAAAAAATATTATTTACCTATAGCTGATTCATAAATATAAAATTCTTATTATATTTGTATCAATATAAATCAGAAAATTATATAAGAGAAGCAATATACATATAATAAAAATATTCATGAATATTTACGATATATTATTAGATTGTAATATATATATATATAATATCATACATATTTATGAATCAATTCGGTAAATCTTGATCCTCATATTTGACAATACACCTACGTATCTATCAACATATTAAATCTACATTCTTTTTTTTAAATAACTTTTCGTTCAATTTTTCACTTACACTATACCTCATATTTCTTCAAAAAAAAAAAAAAAAAAAAAGACAATTTAATGATCCCTCTCTTTTTCTATCTCTCTCTAATTATTATTCTGTTACCTTCAACTCTCCAGTTCTTCCAGCAGGACTGTTAGGCAAAACGTTCTTAATAAATATCCCAGAAATATTCTGCGACTTACTGGAACTGCCATTGTGTAAGTCGACCTGAAAAATCGTATTGTTATCGATTAACCTTCTATCTTTATCTCTCTCTCTCTCTCTCTCTCTCTCTCTCTCTCTCTCTCTCTCTCTCTGCCCCCTCTCTCTGTCTTTGTCAGTGTCGGCTATTTGCATGATATAAATCAAAATGATTTACGAACTGGTGGTGCCTAATTTAAACGATTTCCCAACAACACGTATTGTAAGATATTATCCTATCCCCGTTAGAAGATTTTCTTCTATTCGTACGAAAAACATAAAAGATCTTTTTAACGATGCGCAATTTCGATCTAAATAACTCGTAACACACACACACACACACACACAAACACACGCGCAAAAATAACTTTTCATTTAAACGCACGGTTTTCATCCAATTTCAAGATGACTTATGAATATCTTTTCTTTTTCCTCCCTTCCCCCCTCCGTCCCGCCCCGTTTCATTAGAACTCCGAAGAAAATTTTCTAATTAAAATACGATACTCCAGGGAAACCAACCAAGTTATCTTCCTATTTTACACCACTTACTTCATATTCTCTTTTTTTTCTCTTTTTAATAATAAAATATATTATATATTATATAATATGTATAATATAATTAGTATTATTATATTATACTATATATTTCTTACTACATATATATATATATATAATATTTTTTTATTATTCTATATTATATAATATTATATTCTATATATATATAATAATATTATTTATTATATATATTATATTTTTTTATTTATTTTTATTTTATTCCTTACTCCGCCCCTTTTGGGTTTGGAGGGCTATATATATTATAGTTATTATTTAGTGGTAACGCAACCCTGACGCATTTTTGTTCGTTCGAAGAACTCTCCCAATAAATTCAAGCTTCAATTGTTTAACAAATCGAGAGGGCCCGGGGGGATTCGAACCCAGGATCTTTCGCATACCGAAAGAACGCTCTACCACTTGAGCCACGAAGACCTGTTATATTATAATTAATATATATATATATATATAAACTATTATTATTATTATTATTATTATTATTATTATTATTATTATTATTAATATATAATATTATTATTATTTTATATTATATAATATATAAATATAATATTATTATTATTCTATATCTTCAATTACTTTTCATTATCTAATTGAAATTGAATACGTTTGTAATATAATTCCTAATCATTTTTAAACCAAACTCGATAGGGGTTTTATTATTAGATAGCGATATAGACGAAACTTTTAAACGAATTTCTTTTCTCCATTAGACTGTTTCACTGTGAGTGCAAATTATCGGTAAGAGGAAACGAGCATGTTCTCTTTCTCATATATATATATATATATATTATGTATACACACACACGCACCATCATGCACACAGATATGCATATAATACGTATGCGCGCGCGCGCGCGTGTTCAATTTCATTCACTCTCACTCACACTCTTCACCCTATCAGCTTAATGTCACGAAACTGCATTAATATACTTATATACGATGCATCTACTACTCTCTCTATCGTACATATATCTTTCGGTTACGAAACGGAATTACTTTGATACAGGATAATAAGAACATAAAGGATTCTCTTTTTCTTTATGAATTTACCACCCCTTACTACTGCATATAAAATGAATTTTCAAAATTAAATTCTTCTTTCTCTACTCAAACCCTCGCCCCCCTCTCACACTGATATTTAATAATTAATCATTGAATTTAATTATTTATTAACGATATATTTTCTTGAAAATTTTTTTCTTTTTGTCTTCTATTCGTCACTAATTTTTAACGTAACATTGATCAATTTTAATCAAAGGTGTTACGTTGATTAAAAATTCAAAAGAAATTCTTTATAATACGAAATTAAATTTGTTCTTTTTATAATGTTATTTTTTTTATTTCCAACAGCGTGTATTTAACGTTGGTATGCAATTAATGTTCTATGGTATTAATCAATTTTAATTGAAAGTTACGTTGATTAGAAAAGAAATGATTGATAACGTATAATTCATTGAAATTGTTACTTCGTTTTTCTTATTAGCAACACCCTATATGTAACATATATTTGTGATTAATATTCTATAATACTAATCAATTGTAATTAAAGGTTACGTAAATCGATTATCGATAAAACACGTGTTAATCCTGATTTCCTATTTTACTTCTAACATCCTATATATAGCACGGACATGTAATTAAATATTTCATAACGATCATCATCGATCAAAAAAACATCGTTCACCTGATCCTTCATCTTAATTTTGATTATTAAATTTAACGATATATTACGATTACATTTTGAAGTAAAACACGTTTCGTTGATCGTAAATTCCTATTATATTCGTAACACCCGGTATATAATAGAGCACAGGTATGTACTAGACCACGCTACCCACCCACTTTATTCTCAAACGGTATAACACATCAATTTGCCTCGACGTAGTACGTATGTAACTAATAAAAATTCACTTTCATTCAATAACGTAACGCTAGCGTGACCATTCTTCTTTTGTCCCTCATCTTTTGTGCGTATGTGTGTGTGTGTTATTTTGTATCATACAGTAGAAGAAAAAGAAGCAGAACCAGAACCAGAAGAAGAAGAAGAAGAAGTTGGTTAACACGAGAAGAAGGAATACGATTCTTATTCTTGATCTTTTGAATTTGAAAGTAACATAATAACGCATAGCAAAGTGGTCTTCTATTTAGCCTATCATAATCATTTCACATTGTGACAATAAAAAAAAAAAGAAAAGAGAGAGAAAGAGAGAGAATGATAGAAGAAAAATAACTACAACAACAACAACAACAAGCAATTGATAATAATTAACTCACCTTTCCGCCAACGATGCTAAGTCCCAAACTTGTTTTAGGTTCCCTGTAAATTTCAACGAGTCTTTCGGGACCCCAATGATTAGACCAAGCGACGTTACCGTCGTGATCTCTTTGCGTGACCGTCATGATCGTTTTACCTTCGACGAATACAACAGTTGTAAGTTTACGCGACGGTGAAACCAAAGTTTCGGGTTTTCTAACAACAGTTGTCGTTGTTAGGGTAACCGGTCTGCTGCTACTCGACGACGATGATGATCTTTCTAATTGACGTTGTTGTGATGGTTCGTAAGATTGGAACTCTTCATCGGTACATTGAATTGCTTTCGATTCTTGATAAGTTTGAACTTCTACTTCTTTTCGTGGACTAAAAAAAGTGTCCTCTCGTTCTTCTTCTTTCTTTTGTTTCTCGTCCTCTTCCTCTTGGTTTCGTTCTATCGATTTGGACGGTGTTTCACCTGAGATATCTTCCGGTATACACTGAATACTCTTAGATTCTTGAATTTGTATTCTATCAGATCTAACGACAAGATTGTCCCTAGT
This sequence comes from Polistes fuscatus, assembly GCF_010416935.1. Lineage (NCBI taxonomy): Eukaryota > Metazoa > Arthropoda > Insecta > Hymenoptera > Vespidae > Polistes > Polistes fuscatus. The sequence goes on along the minus strand of NW_025113173.1, from coordinate 7,540,238 downwards.
TTTTGTTTGTACGATTCCTCGCGTATAATCCAACGACAATTCGTTGTAGATTAAATCGTCCAACGAACATTGAACGCTCTTACTTTCCCCTTGAGTCTGAGTTTGCACTTCCCTCTTGGGACTTTGATAAAATCTCAACGCAACGTGAAAACCGGCAGTCTCGAATATATCCGCGGTACTCGATAAACTTTGTTCGGGACTGCACTGCGTACTTTTGGTCTCCTGTATCGTTTGAGTTTCTACCTCGCGTTTTTCTCGCGGCGAATATTGCGTCTCTTTGAAATTACGTTGTATATCTTCGAAACTGTCTTCGCAAACCTCGCGTTTCCAACTGTCCGGTACGGATTTAAAGAAATTTCGCGGTACAACTGGTGCTGGTACTAACGGTTCTTGACCAGAACAGCTTACAGATTCCAATTGACTTTCCAACGTTTGGCTTTGATATTCCAAGGAATGTTCTTTGCTTATCAAGTTATCTTCTTCCTCTTGACGACTTATTATCTCATCTTCCTCCAGCAGCGGACGTTCCTCCTGCTGCCGGAGGATTTCTTCATAATCCTTCACACCTAACTCTTCCTTTTGATCCTTGATAACGTCTTCTACTTTAACTTCTTCTTCTTCTTTTTCTTCTTTCTTTAATTCCTGCTGTTGCTGTTGCTGCTGCTGTTGTTTTTTCTGCTCCTGTTCGTCTGGACGTTCTTGTAATCTTAAAACGAAAGAAATATCTTCGAGGTAACGTTATGCGATGTTCCCTTTCGAAAATGAACGAATAAAAAATAGGAAATAAAACAATAGTTAGGAGTATATATGTTCTATATATATAATTGTAGGTGAGTTGTTGGGTAGTGGTGGGGTGTTGGATGTCAGGTGGGGGTTAAAGAGATAGAAATAGTCGATCGAAGTCTAAAGTATACTCGAACAGGCTTCATGCTAGTTCGATCTAATGGTTAGAAGCAACAAAAAGGAATCCACTGAAACGACGAACCGAGAGGTCTTCCGCACTGACCCATTAAGAACACCCAACTCAGGGCAAGTTCAATCGTTCGGAACGATTCTATTAATTACGAAAGGGCTTTCCCTTACGTCTGATGTCTAGTTCTAATATTATTTCCTATCAGAATGTATATATAAGACCCTTTTGTTCATCATTTAGTTCTAATTTCTAGGATCATTATTTTAGACGTGAGATAGTTGCTTTCTATTAGATCGTTTGATTAATTAGAATACTTTTGACAAATTATTTTATCTTTGATCGATTTTTCGAATAATATTAATTTTATATTTGTTTTCCTATAATATTATTTATGTATAATTTATTCGAAGGAATGTATATATATATATATAAAAATATAAAGTTTCAGTTTGGTATATATGATTGAATTATTAGAAAATTGTTTTCTATTATTAGAATTCAAAGAACGATTGAAGATAATTATTTGAAATTGTAATTAAATGATTGCTATATGCGTCATTGTACTGTTGTAATATTATCATGATTTTAATATTGTCTGATATTCATAAAATATAAAATTGTTTATAATAAAAATGATGTTAATGTTTCATTAAAATTCAGTTTAAACTAATTATACGAAATTAAATAACGAAGAATACATTTTTCTAAATCGTTATTATTATTCTGCAACCTTATTGTGTAATTCAAATCAATCGATTCAACGAGACTTCAATTTCATTCTCCTTTGGCTTCATAAAAAAAAACAACGTTAATTTATTCCAATCACTTATCTAATTAATCATTTTTCATCGAATGTTAGAAACGTTTATTATTAAATGAGAGAAATTTTTATTAACATTAATTAAAAAACATTACTAAAATATTAATTAAAAAAAAAGACATTAATTAAAAAAATAAAAAAAATAAATCGAACGAACGAACGAATAAATAAATAAATAAATAATACAATTCTATCTGGAGGATTGTTCTTAATTATTCGTACTAACGATTAATAAATAACCGGACACGAAGAAATAATAATAAGAAGAAGAAGAAGAAGAAAAAGAAGAAGAAGAAGAATAAAAAAAGAAGCGACATATAACTGCGGACTTTCACTTCCGGTTTTATGAGTAATAACAAACGCCGTTACGTTGACTGCCCGCAAAATCAACTTAAATTCTCTCTCTCTCTCTCTCTCTCTCTATTTTTTACGATAATAGATAAAACAACGTTTAACAATGAGAGAAAGAAAGAAAGAAAAATAAAATAAAATAGAAGCAACGTATATTTCCAAGAGGAAAAAATCAAAACAGTAATAACAACATTTTTATAATACTTCTACTTAAAACATTCCAAAGAAACAATATACAATATATAAATAAGGGTTACAAAAGGGAGAAGATAAAATTGAAGAAGAAGGGACATTAAAAGGGTTCGGAGAAAAAGAACAGAATCGGAAATAAAATATTCGAAAATACACGTGAATAGAAATTTGAGTCTAGGATGATACCATTCGTACTTCGTACCTCGTGAAAAATTCTTTCTCGAGATGAAAACAACGCACACGCAGGCAAGCACGCACTCACGTACACACGTACACACTCGTATACACAGCACACACAAAAATCAAAATATATATATAACCTAAGAGAAGTTATGGGGAGAAGCCGAGGGGAGTGGGTGGGTTAAGAGGGGGGGGAAGAAAGGGCTGTATGAAAATATAATTTGAAATGTAAGAAAGGGGCAGCAAGTATACAGTGTAACAAATCGTTTGTACTTTTTTATATCGTGAATAAACTTGTGCAAAAAAAAGAAACCTTTTCTTTTTTCTTTTATCTTCTTTTTTTTTTTTTCTTTTTAAAACCGATCGAACAAGAAGAAGATTGTTATTACGAACGTTAAACGCGAGTATAATATAAAATGAAGGTGTTGGTTGGGTGTTGTTTCACTCTCGGAGTTCCCGCGGTGTGTGTCTCCGAACAGGTCGTGCGTCACTGCAAACTGGCTTACTCTCTGATCTAATAAACAAGCGCGCTGTAACTGTGGTTGTGCTCTTCGGTTGCGCGCGCGAGTAAACCTAAGTTCGAAGGAGAGAGAGAGAGAAAGAAAGAGAAAGAGAAAGAAAGAGAGAGAGAGAGAGAGTCCGCACGATTTCCTTCGAGCTAACGTTAGCTAGCAAAGATAAAACACATACACACACGCACACACATACATACATACACATACACACATATACACGCATACATAGACGTGTGGTAGTAGTAGTGGTAGTAATAGTACTTCAAGAAACCAGAGACTAAAGAAGAGAAGAGAAGAGAAGAGAGGAGAGGAGAAGAGAGGAGAAGAGAGGAGAGTAATTCTAGAGAGGAATCGTAGGAGAAACGCAGGAAGAGTTGGAAACACCACGCGACTGACTGACTTACTATGCCGATCGTAAACTTACTACTATCCTTCTCACTCTTTCTCGCAGGCGCATTTACTTTTCTCCTACCTTCCTACCTTCTTTTCTACCCACACTCTAATGTACAAGAATATATATATATATATATATATATAGGTGGGGTGTGTGTACGTATGAGTATAGAAAACTATTCCCCTTTCTTTTCTTTCTTCTTTATACTAAACTCACTCTCTCTCTCTCTCTCTTTTTATTTTTTTTTTTATTAACATTTTATTGTTAGTTTTTCTATTTTATCATTGTGTAATACATAGATCGATTTTCTCACATTGGTTATCTTTCTTTCCTTATCTTTTATCTTTCTCAAACAACCGTTTACTCTCTCTCTCTCTCTCTCTCTCTCTCTCTCTCTGCTTCTTTCCTTCTTTTCCTCCCACACAAATTCACGTATATATATATATATATAAAGAACTCCCACCTATTTCTTCTTTATTTCTATCTCTTTCTCTCTCTCTCTTTCTCTTTCTCTTTCTCTCTTTTGTTAATACTTTTTACCTCTTTTATTATTTGATATTTTATTTTTTCTATTATACAAAATTGATTTTCTTACATTTGTTCTCTCTCTTTTCTTTTCTTTTCTTTTCTTTATCTTTATTTTTATTTTTCATTTTCTCTCTCTCTCTCTCTCTTTTTATCGCAAGAATATTTAGTTTTCTCCTTCCTCATTTTCCACTCACCCACCCACCCACATGTATATACGTGTAGATACGTATGTATGTATATAGAACTCTTCTACTTTTTTCTAAACCTCTCTCTCTCTCTCTCTTTCTTTCTTTCTTTCTTTAGTTTTCTTAACGTTTTATTTTCTTTTTTTTATTTCAATGTTTTTTACACCGATTATCTTGAACTCGTTATCTCTATCTCTATCTCTTCTTTTCTCTTTTAAATATTTTCTTTATTTTTCTCTCTTTTTAACACTTCATTCGTTTTCTTTTTTTTTCTTTTTTTTTTTAATTTTCTTTACTGTGTTAGCCTATTCAATTATTCTTTTTTCTTTTTTATGTAATCAATGATTTTATTTATCTTTTCTTTCTCCCATCAAACATTTTCATTCTTTTTATCTCTTTTTATTACTTTGATTTTAATACTTTATCCATCTCTCTCTCTCTCTCTATCTCTCTTATTTCTATCCTTTGAAAAAATTAAATTATCCTTTTTTCTTCGTTTCTTCGTAACACTTAATGTCTTTATCTCTTTTAAAAAACACACTGGTATTCTTAATTCATTTTTTTTATTAACATAGTCTCTCTCTTGTCTTTTTTTCAATTTAATTTTTATCATTCTCATTTTCTTTCAGTTGTTATTACTACCCCTCCCCAACCTCCTCCTCCTCCTCATCCTCCTGCTCCTCCTGCTCCTCCTCCACCGTCCCTCTTTCTTTAAAATAATATTATTTCTTTCATTTAAAATATAAAATTTTCTTTCTCTTTTTAATCATATTGTTAAACACACAACCAACAACCATTTGTCTTTCTCTGTCTAATTCGCGCACGTACACGTCGTACACACAACAAAAACACATACGTACAAACTATATTTTTTATCCGTCTCCGGATTTATGAACGCAAAAAGTTTTATACGTTTCAAATTGTTTACGCGAGATTATTATCTTTCTATTTAATTAACATAAGTATGTATCTTTTTTTTCTTTTTTTTCTTTTTTTCTAAACGCGAATGTATTCATTCGTGCATTAAAACGTTTGAAAAGGAAAACACAAGTCACATTTAACGATAATTATTTACACAATTCGAGTATCTATCCTTTTTATCATTAATAATACTATCGAAATGGAAAAAAAAATAATTTGAATTTTTATTACTAACGTATATATATATATTAATATAATTTATAAGATTAATTTATTAAATATAAATAAATAAATTATAAATATAATATATAAATTTTATTTTAATATATACATTAAATATAATAATATTAAATATATATATTAAATAAAAATAATATTAATATATAAAAATTATAAAATATAATATTAAATATATATATATATATATATTAAAATAAAATTTACATTGTATTATATAATAATATATATTATATATTATTATATATTAATTATATATTAATTATTATATATAAATTAATTATATATTATATATTAATATATATTATTATAATTCACATTCTATATATATATATATGGAAATAATACTTTGAAAAGTTATAACGTTAATTGTTCACAGTTAATGTAATCGATACTTCAGTATCGTCTTCTTCGTTTATTGCATAACTATCGTATTCCGAAACGAAAACTAACTATACCTAAGGCTTATTGTTAGTTACATGTAATACTAAAGCGAAACGAAGGTTATTCTAAATTATTCCATTCTTAAACTAGACGTACGTAAACATTCGCTAACAAACAAAAAAAGAATAGAAAAGAAAAGGAAAGAAAAGGAAAGAAAATATAAGAAAAGAACTTGCAAATGAATTCGAATGAGCAACTTGACCAACGAAAAAAAAAAAACAAAGAATTATTTTCTAGTTTTTCTTTTTCTTTTCCTTTTTTTTTTCTTCTCTTAATTTTTTTATTTACAAATGCAAATTATAATGGATATAATAAAATGTTGCTTTGCAGGAATAAGCGATCGGATTGTACAGTATCGAGATACATTTGTATTATTAAATTAAAAAAAACTTGAAAGTTAACTTGAGTGTATGAAAATTATAAGAGAGAAAAAAAAGAAGGATTAATGATATTTATTTTAATAATCGATCGCACACGTATATCTTTCTTTTTAATCGACAAACCTATGAAACTAAATTCAAATAAAAAAATCATGTTAAAAAGGAATGAATATTTCAATTCAAGAAAATGATATTTGCATTCGATAATCGTTCGATCGTTCGAATATTAATTATAGAACCCCCTTCTACTATTTATTAGAAATGTTATTATTATTTCATAAAGTTAATAATAATAATAAAAATAATAATAATATAATATTTTAAAAAATATTTAGTAAAATATGGTAACGTAGTAAAAATTATTTTATTAATTATGTAGTATCATTTATAGAGCGCCTATTTGTATTAGAGAAATTTTATAATATTTATAAAGTTATAATAATAATAATAATAATAATAATAATAATATACTTTAAAAAATATTTAAAAAAATATGGTAACATGGTAAAAATCATTTTATTAATTATATCATTTATAGAGCGCCTATTTGTATTAGAGAAATTTTATTAATATTTTATAAAATTAATAATAATAATAATAATAACATAATACTTTAAAAAATATTTAATAAAATATGGTAACATGGTAAAAATCATTTTATTAATTATAATATCATTTATAGAGCGCCTATTTGTATTAGAGAAATTTTATTAATATTTTATAAAGTTAATAATAATAATAATAATAATATAATACTTTAAAAAATATTTAGTAAAATATGGTAACAGGGTAGACGACTTTTTCCGTACGCTACGTACCATCGAGGATGGTAGGGAAAAAAAAAGAAAAATTTTCGCGGCTTTACAAGAAATGACCTACATTCCGCAGAATAATTGTGCTATCTCTCTATATGTGTACACCTATTCTATTCTATTCTACTCTAGCAGACGTGTAATCCAGCCCTAATCTAAGGGACCGACAAGATTTACGATATACCTGAAGTATAGTATATATACATATACATATATATATATATACACACATGTACACAACGCTGTTTGTTAATCGACGTTCGAAGCCCGTCGTCGTGCATACTGTTAGCGATAATCGATTAGGCTACCGATTTTCCCCTAACTCTATTAACGGATTATAAATTATATCCTTACCTTTTCCACCGTACCAACCCCGTTCCTAAAAGAAACTAATTTTTTTCTATTTTACCTTAACCGTTACTAACAAATCACCGTCTTATTATAAACTTTATCCTTATATTTTATTATTTTATTATTATTATTATTATTATTATTATTATTATTGTTATTGGAATCATTATACACATCATTATAAGACTATTAAATCTTGACATTTCTCCCCCTTCTTATCGAAAGACCCTTCTTATCTCCCCTTACGCTTTCTCAATCACCCCATCGTAACTTTAAGTAAACTCTTTAAAAACAAGCCCTACAAGTTTTCCCGTTTTCCAAAAATCTAGGGACAGGGGGAAAGGGGCGGGGGGAGGGGGGGTTGAAACATTTGAACTTTCGACCTAATAATATTTACTCGAATATCCACTCGAAAAGGTTATCAAAATTTCAACCACACTTATACGAACACGACGAAATAAATTATTCATCTTCCTCTCCCTCCCCCTCCCCCTAGCCCTCCTTAGAAGAATTATTTATTTCTCAACGCGTTCTGGCGCGTTGAAAAAGAGGAAACGAAAAAAAAGAAAAAACAAGGAAAAGAAAAAGAAAACTTTGTTGCTTACCTTGATTCATCGTTATCGAATTCGTTGATTGATTTGTCGTCTCCTAATTTGTAATGATCTTTTCGAATCACTAAAACGTCCTCGGGCAAAGTTGTAAGTTCCGGTTCCGGTTCCAGTTCCGGTTCCAGTTCCGGTTCCGGTTCCGGTTCACTAGGCAATGATAGTACACTAACCTTAAGGGGAGGTACACGTTGTTTATCAAGGAATTTACTTTTCGCACCGGTGAATCCTCTCTTTGAACCTTCACTACCTGTCCTACTGAGTACCTTTTTGTCTTTACTATCCATATCTTTGTCCGTTTTAGTAACATTATCGTCCAGCAATTCGGATACTTTGGACAAATCCAAAAGTATTTCCGGTTTGATGTTTCTCTCGGATACTTTGTTGTCGTCCAATAAATCTTTGCCATCCGTCAAAGTATTTTCGGAGGTTGATTTACCCAAAGTTGGTAATTGAAGTTGCGAAGAAAATCTTTTACTGGTTTCGACCCTTTGAGAAATATCGTCCCGGTCACGTTGTTGTTTAACTACGACAACTTCGGCGGGCGAACAAACGTCAACCATTTTGACATCGGTATTTTCCAATCTCCCTAATGCAGCTTCCTCGGCAGTAATAATCCTAGCCTTGACCAATTGTACTTCGGGAATAAGATAAGAAGACAATTGATCGTTACTATCCTCGAAAAATATCTCTTGCACTGTCTCCCTTATCCTAACTTCTTTCTTGGATTCCTCCAAAAGAGATTCCTTAGATGATTCACTCGAAACAGTACCTTTCCTTTTCCTCAACGAACTCGCTCTTGGTTTCGTAGCTTTCACTACTTCCGTATCGGATATAGAAGTTTTCAACGATCTATTTAAATATTCAACGGACAAACCTCTAGTATCGAACACTCTGAAGTTAATAGAATCCACTGATAAATGTACACCACTTATTACTTGTTCCTCACCAATAGTTTTAACCAATTTACACGGTTCTAGTTTTGTGCTAGTTTCTTTTTCTTCTTCTTCTTGATCAACTTTAGATTCGTCGATTATTTCTTCTTCCCCACCCTTTCCTCCTCCTTCTCCTCCTCTTCCTCCATCCTTACCTTTTCCTTCTTCTTTTTGTTTATCAGCAGCTTCACGTTCCATTCGTTTCTTCCTTTCGTCGTCCAAGCTTCGTAACAACGAACTATCCTCGTCAAACGTCGAATAGGAATAGGGATCGGTAAATGCGGTTAGCGAGCTGTGCTTGCTGAGATACTGAGTGACCCTCTCGATGCACTCCTGTTCTTTTAGACTCTTCCTCTCCTCCCTGGACCTCCTCCTACTACTCGTCGTAGTTCCTTCCCCATCTTTAGATCTTCTATCCCTCTCTCCACCGTCACCTCTCCTCTTTGATCTTCTCTTAACACCGGAACAAACGTCGTCATCCTTCTCACCTTTTATTCTCTTTTTTAAAACCCTATCCGAGGATTCTTCCGATTTATCCAACGTTTCGCTCGAGGTTACCGGTTGTTCCTGTTGTTCTTGCGACGATGATGCTGCTGGTAATCCCGATGGTTCTGACCTTGACTCCAAATTATTATAACTCGTTAAACTCTTACGTTTATCGTCGTCTGATATTATTTTTCTTCTTAACGTTGATGTCCTATCGGATAAATCAACACTTTTACCATCATCTTTATCTGTCCTTTCTTTTATATTCATTTTGTCCTTTGTTTTAATATCATCTTCTTCTTCTTCTTCTTCATTCTTCTTCTTTAATTTAACCTTAGGTGCAGCTTGTTGTTCGACTCTCGTTATCACGTCTGAAATCTCATCAATTTCTTTGCCATCTTTCTTCTTAACTATCGACATAGTAGTCTCAGCAGCAACAGCAGCAGTTGGCGTGATCGCATACTCCTCCTCCTCATCCTCCTCCTCCTCCTCATTTTCCTCATTCACCTTCAACGATCCCTTTACAAGATATGTATGATACGTACCCGTGTCAAATTTTCTCGACGTATAATCATCCATTCCTTCTTCTTTCTTCGGCAACATTTTTAATTGTTTTTTCATCCTAGGACTGCAAATTGGGGTTAACGGTGATGCATCTTTCCAATGATCCTCTTCCTCCTCCCCCTCTTCTTCTTCTTCTTCTTCTTCTTCCACTTCCTGTTCGTCATTTTCTCGTTGTTCGTCACGTTTCAGCTGATTTTGTTGCCGATGTTCTTTCCGAGATCTTTGATTATCATCTTCCTTCCTTTCTTGCTGGTCGGTGGTTGAAACACCGGTCACACCTGAGGAACATCGGTAAGTACTCGGTTTAAATTGTTTTCTTCTTCTTTTTTTTTTTTCTTTTATTATCCAACAAACTTACCCGATCGAGATGAAAGAAAATCTTCAAAATCGGCTGCACGATCGGTTGTTTCACTCTCGTTCGGGAAACTTCGACTGCGTCGGACCGTACAGATCGGTGGTACCCTCTGATCAAGCCCAGGAAGATAAAATTCAACATTAGCTTCTCATCCCTTGTCCTCCTTCATTATTAAATATTTCTATTATTTTTCTTTTTCTTTCTTTTTTTTTCTCTGTACTATTATTTATTTTTAATCTAATTTTTTCTATTTCATTTTATATACACATATTTATACTTATATATATATATTTTTGCGTTCATTTTATTTATCGTTAAATATATTCTTATTCGAGTATTTTATTTATGTTTTTTTTTTTTTTATACTATCATATTATCCGATGATTGAACAATACATTGTGAATTTATTAATTTGAATTTATTAATTTGAATTTAATAATGAATTTATTATTAATTGTGTGTTACTTTTTTTTTTATTTTTATTACTTCTTCCGTTCATTTAGTTTGATTTTTTCGATTTAATTTATTTATATATATGTGTGTGTATAAATATGTGTATTTTAATTTGTGATTATTTTTCTTTTATTTTTTTTTCTTTTTATTCTTTTTTTCTTTTTAATTTATAGATTTCTACTTTTATAGCTTTTCATTAAATTGAATATTAATTCATACTTTAATTATCTAATAGGAAATTTTCAAAGCATAATATTAAATGGGATTTCAATAATGTTACACAACTTCTTCGACTTTGGCGAATATAAAATAATACTGCGATAATATTACTTTTAAAAGCGGAAAATTATTAATGATAATTTGGCACAGAGGGGTAAATAAATCCTATGAAGAGAGGAATAACAAAGCTGATTTAATAAGAAACAATTTTTCGCGCATCACATTTATCAATTATATTAATTAGATAATAATAATATTCCGCGCGTAAGAGTTTGTAATGTTTCTCGATAATCAGCTGTGCGTGATATAATCAACATTTCCTTTTTATTTATAATTAATTATTCATTCCTCCTATCTTTATAACTAAATTATTTCTATAAAGGTAAACAATTAAATAAATAAATAAAAACGAACAAAAACGTCCGAGATTTGCAAAATAAGGCAAACTCGGCCGAAAACGAGAAAAAAAGCACACAAACCGTTAAAATATAATATTAAATAAATAAATAAATAAATAAATAATAATATAATTATTATACACAATTTATATCAGTACATTAAATTATAATAATAATAATAATAATAATAATAATAATAATAATAATTAAATTAAATTATTAATTTAATTTATTATTATTTTTATATATTATTTTATATATTTATTATATTATTATATTAATTAAATAATAATATAAATTATTATTATTATTATTACTACATAAGTAAATGATCAATTTTACAAAATGGGATGGGAATATTTATATGTTAATGTAATTATTAATAAAGTACGAATAAATCGATTATGTACAATCGCATTTTATTTTTACACAAGGCAGTAAGTAAGTACTTTTAAATGGTTCAAACTTTGTCCTTCATCGTTATACATATATATATATATATATGTATATACATATCCCTTTTTTATTTTTCTTCGTTTTAACTGAAACCATGTATATATGTATATACGTATATAAATATGAATTAGCGTACCGGAAAGTAGAGCCGAATTATTTTTTTAAAAACACAAGAGCTAGCTTACTTGCCAACGATATTATTATGCAACTTGCCATTGGCTGACGTATAAAATATGCTCGTGTGTACTTAGGCTATCGTTCAAAAGCAATATGTACATACATACATATATATATATATATATATACACACATATATATATACACACATATATATATGTATATATAAAAGCAAACGACAAAAAGATAGAAAAAAAAGAAAATAAATTATTGATTAGGTATGAGAAAGAGAGAGAATATGTGTATAACTAACACACGTACCGACACACACAAATGTACACAATGTGTGTATTCGAAATGTGTATTTGAAATATTTTGATTATCGTTGTTAAATCGATGATCCATCGATGATCAATTTTTTATCCTTCAAAACGGCATAATGTGTTGAATAGTTATTTTATATACTGGATTATGCCAATCCTCGATGACAATCCTTTTTTTTTTGGTTTTTTTTTAATATCACACACACATATATATATATATTTTATCTAAAAGTTTTATTAAAAGTCATCATCACCTAATAACTTACCTATTTGTTTGAAGTGATATTTATATACGTAATATTATTTTATCGTTGAATGCTGAAAATTTTTTATTTTCTGTTTTTTTTTTTTTGGTTTTTATATATAAGGAACAAATTGAAATAATAGATTAGAAAAATGTAGAAATGATATTGCGAAAGAGAGAGAGAGAGAGAGAGAGAGAGAGGTGGATAAGTGAATGAGAGAGAAAGAGATAGTTTACGTATGGGGATTTCATTTTGTTATGATGAATTTTATAATATATAAATACGTATATACATATTTTGTTGTTGTTATTATTGTTGTGTTGAATTTTGAATGAATTTGATAGGGGATAAAAATTAAACAAAATTTCCATCTGACTAAATGAAAGAGAAATATTGCGATTAGAAATAAATGAGAGAAAGATAGTTTAGAAAATTAGAACAATTAAAATAAACTTTGATAAACGTATTTTTTTATATATACGTTATATGCACATATATTTTTGTTGAATACTGATCAAACAAAATCTTGATTAGAACAGAAAGGAAATATTATGAAGAAATTAGATGTTTTCATTGAAAATGTTACGATACGCGACCAATTTTAAATTTAAATTATGCATACGCATACATATAAATATGTATACTAAGTATTACACATATACTTATATACATATATTATATACAGATTGTCCTAGTTTCATTTAACAAAATTTTACCAGCGTATATTATAATTAAAAATAATAAAATAAAGGTTATACAAATGCGCACGTGGGGCTCTTAAATGCTTAATTAAAAAGCAGAATTCAAATGTAAACGTGTATACGTATACATATATACATACGTACTTCAGTTGAATGCTAAGAAAAAAAAAAAAGAAAAATTTAATTAGAAAAACAAATACGAAAAATTATGAAAAATTATTAAAAAGCAAAGAAGGAGAAGAAGAAAAAAAAGAAAAAGAAAGAAAAAAAAAATAATGTTCGCATTAAATTTGTACAATTTAAATGTGCATATGTTACGTACGTACTACATCGGTTGAATGCTGAAAGAAAAGTGGTTTATGTGAACAAAAAATAATTAAAAATTAATTAGCAAAATGATTGAATTATGAAAAAAGAGACCATGAAAGAGAAAGAGATAGACAAACAAGAGAAAGAGAGAGAGAGAGAGAGAGAGAGAGAGAAATAATTTTCGTAAAGGATTTCACAGTTTCACACAACGAAGTTTAAAAAGACGGATATGTATATAATTATGTATATAATTATATTATTATATATACGTCATGTATATAGATATATGTATGTATATTGTATATATTACGATTGTGAATTCGGTAGAGTTTCGTATAATTATTATTTCGTTATTCTTATTATTATTATTATTATTATTATTATTATTATTATTAATATTATTAATAATATTATTAAAACATCGTGCAGAGAGAAGAAACGAAGAGTACTCGTTTTTTAATTTCTCATCTCTTTTGGTATAATATATTTGGTCGTGTTTATTTTGTATTTATTTATTTATTTAATTATTTATTTATTTTTTTTTTTGTAAACTTGTCCTGGCGATGGTCAGCTGTTCGTATCATTCAGGCATTTATCCGTCGTTCTGAAAAGTGAAAAAAAAATAAAGAAAGATAAATATGATTCTCTTCTTCTTTTCCTTTCTTTTTTGTTTGTTTTTTAGTTCATTTTATTTATTATCTTTTAAATTAAAATCGATCTATCGATATAATGATAATCTTCACGTGCAAAATTTGCAATTAGATAATTTGTTTGAAATGTAATTGTTAATAAATAATGAATAAACTAATTTATGAATTTATATATAAAGATTCGATAGAAGAGATATTTTCTAAAAAATAATTTTTGTTATAGTTTCTTTTTTTTTTCAGTTTCTTTTTTTTTTCTTCTAATAAGCGTACTAAATTGCAAATAGAATTTCAATATAATCCTTTGTAATTAAAAATCTTTATATATATATTATATCAATTAATTTGTCAATTTGATAATAGAATATTTTTTATTGTTGTAAAATAACATCGTAGTAGTATCATTAACGCGTATGAAAAAGAAATATTATGTTAATAATAATATCATAATTATTATCATATAATTCAATTATCTCAGTTGATCAATATTTAATATATCCGGATAATTTAATTTTTCTTATTAACGTAATAACAAATATTAATTACAAAGGATCAATGTGTGTAACATATATATATATAAATGCATATATGTATATATATATTTATATATAAAAGAAAAACTATATATACATACATACACATACATACATACATTTATTAACTGATCGATATTATATATCTTCGATTATTTTTAGCAATAGCTGAAAGAGAATGCGGGTATTCGAGTCAAGGTAAAATTGCATATTCGAATATAGAAATATGTATATATAAGTTAGTATATATTATATATATATATCATGACTCATCCTATGCATTTTTGTTTTATACACATGTGTATATTAAATAAAACCACACAGGTGTGGTTTTTCAATAGAAAAACAAAAACAAAGTGTTATACTTTACGCGTTAAAAATATTCAATTCATTTTTAATCTATTTCAATGAAATATATTATATTCAATTATTTACGTGAATGTGTATTAAATTAAGATAATGTGATTTTTCAATGAAAATTGTTATACGAGACGTTACATGTTACGCGATCGTTTGTTCTCTACGTCATTCGACGATTCACCTGCGCAGGTGCATACTAAATACATAAAGGTTGAACCTTGTGCAATGTGCACAGCATCATCACCGCTTTCACCACATACGATACGTTTCGGTAATTAATTATACTACCGTTCCGTAACTAGATAAAAGTGTTTAATTCAAACACAGGAATTGAACGCTCATTGAAATTCCAAACCCGTAACGTTCCAATAATTAATTTCAATTACTAATTCGTAGTCTTCTATTTAACTGATCGAAATAACGATTTCACCTTGACTCGAAATGAGTACGAAAAGTTTCATTTATAATATTTATCCTTCCACATATTATTATTATCTTATTCGATTTTTATTTTATTATGCGATCATTTTTATTACGCATTTATTGGTTCTTTTTTATTTTCTTTTTAATTTTCTTTACAAATTGTTTACTTAGAATTGCACTTTTTATTTTAATGACGATGCAAACGAAAAGGGGAAAGAAAATTTGGGATTTTTCTTTTTATTATTATTATTATTATTATTTTTCATTGAACGAAAATAAATGTAGAAAGATTATTAATAAGAACGAAACATAACAGAAACCGTTCGTACTCGGAATATTTCTGACGAACGTGCTGACAGAAACGTTCGATCGTTAAATTAATAATAATAATAATAATAATAATAATTAATAAGATTTTTCATTTATAATATCATGTTATCGCACTAAAGCACATTATTATCATTATTATTATTATCATTATTATTATTATTATTATTATATTTGTGCATCAGACGAGATCTGTAAATTTGTCATTATCAATCAAACTCGTTTTCTGAATTATGCGATTTGCGTAACGCTAAGCAATCAAAATATTAGTGAGAAAGACACGCTAAAAACGCGTCTACGGGAAAGGTAAAAAGGAAAAATTAGGAAGAAAGAGATAAAGAAAATGGATACATGTGTGTGTACATACGTGTGATATAGGTAACACGTTAACCCTCTATTAGATTAATGTAATTTGAACCAAATTTTTTCTAAATAAATATTAATTACAATAAGATTTATTTACAATGAGATTTTTTTTTTTTATTATATTAAATTATTTTTCTTTAAATGCACAGAAAATAATTATTAGATATTACAAATAATATATACTATATAATTTATAATAATATTATTTATTTATTTATTTTATTTTAATATATAAATAAATAAATAAAATATATAAATAAATAAATATAATTTATAATAATATTATTTATTTATTTATTTTATTTATTTATATATTAAAATAAAATAAATAAATAAATAATATTAATAAATAAATTTAATTAAATAAATAATATTAATTTATTTTATTTATTTATTTATATATTAAAATAAAATAAATAAATAAATAATAATATAAATAAATAAATAAAATAATATTATTTATATTATATTACAATGAATTTATATAAGTATAATATATGCAATACTGATTTTAAACACTAATACAATAATTAATTAAAATCCTAGAGGGTTAACGAGATAAACGTATGGATAAATAGAAGAAGAAAAAGAAAAAGAAGTGAAGAGAAACTATGTGGCAAATCGAATTAAAAAAAATAACAGAAAATTCTAAAAAGAGAATAAATATAATCGAGCCATCATTTTCAAAACTGCTATAAGTCCTACGAGTGAAACAAGCATTACTTATTATATTTCAAAAATGCTTTATCATCAATTTCTTATTTAATAATTTAATCACAGACTTAACATGTCAATTTCAAAAAACAAACAGCTACGATTATAATATGTGCGTATCAGAAAAAATGTGAAAAATGAATCTAAGGGTGTAATCGATTAGGCTTGGAGGAGGGATGTGGTGTGGGGTGAGGGGGGTGAGGACTGAACTACTACTAGCTGTGGTTTGAACAATTATTTTCTTACTTTTTTTTCTTTTTTTCTTCGTTATAATTACTTCCAAAAGAAGAAGAAGAAGAAGAAGAAGAAGAAGAAGAAAAAAAAAACAATATCGACAAATATTCCCGCGCGTGTCTTCGAGATTTCGGCGGAGGTAAAAAAAAAACAAAAATAAGAGAAAGAGAGAGACTCTAAATTGGAATCGTATATTATTCTTTTTTGTTTTCTGTACTATCATACGTCGTAATAATAATAATTATAATAATAATAATAAATATAATAATAATAATAATAATAATAATAATAATAATAAGTACAAAGTGTAAAAAGTATGTAATAGCTATCGAAAGAAGTAAAGCGATGAAGAAGATAAAAAAAAGGAAGCCTTTGGAGAATCGATATTAGTTACGTAACTTGCGTTTAGTATGTTTTATCCATTACAGTGGGGCGGGTTGAGTGTGTTTGCCATTGGATGAAGTTTAGACGTGTATCCCCCATTTTTTGTTTTCTCGTTAGTTTCTTTTCTCATTTTTTTTTTCTATTTCTATTTCTTTTTCTTTTTTATTTTTTTTGGTGCACGTAGTAGAAATTCAACTCTAATGAGGGTGGTTAGTGGTGGTGGTGGTGGTGATGGTAGTGGTAGTCAGTCAATGGAGTTGTGTTCAGGTTTATAAACGTTGGCATATTAGTAGGAAGGAAACAGTATTGTCGGTCCCACGAGCCTCTTGATAATAGTGAAGAAAAGTGCCAGTGAGTAGTAGTAGTAGTAGTAGTAGAAGTAGTAGAAGTAGAAGTAGAAGTAGAAGTAGTAGTAGTAGTAGAAGTAGTAGTAGAAGAAGTAGTACACAGTAGTGGTATGGTAGTAGAACTCTACAAAAAGGTGAAAAGATTGACATACGAGCTGTGATTGAGAGCAACTTACGACGAGAGAGAAAGAACAAAATTAAACGAAGAAGAAGGATAGGACTGGGGGTGGAGGTATGGTAGTGGTGGTTGGAATAAGGGCGTGGGTTAAAATGAAGTTTCAGATATTGCTGAAGATGGAAGGGGCTAGATATGTCTAGGTTGTAAACATTTGCTTTTGATAGAAAACTAAAAATGGATAGTGGTGGTAGGATTTGTTTCTTTTTTTGATTTTTTACTTGCATCGTTCTCTCTTTTTTCATCCCTCCCACCCTCTCAACCTCTCTCTCTCTCGCATGCTTGCTTGCTCTTTTCTGATATTCTTTTTTTCATTTATTCACTCATTCATTCATTTTAAATTACATAATAGTTTCTGTCTTTTTCTAACTGAAGTAGTAGATGCATACTCTTTCTCTCTCTCTCTCTCTCTTTTCTTCCTTTTTGTATTTGTTTGTCCGTCTGTCCGTCTGTCTGTCTTCCTCTTCCAAATTCACACACTGATTTTTTCCCAATCGCTCTCAGTGATTTCAGTATCTAATCATTAATCTGATTGATCAGTTATTTATTAGAAAAAAGATTTGCAAATTTAAAAAAAAGAAAAGAAAAGACTAAAAAATAAGCGTGTGTGTATATGTGTGTGTGTGTGTCATGGAAAAAAAAAAGGAATAAATTAGAGCCTGACCATATATTTATATGTATTTTTCTTTTTATTTTCTTTGTTGTTTCTTCTAAAGCTAGATTTCTTTTTTTTTTAGGGGGGAGGGATGAGACGTCTCAGAGAGATAGATGTTATCGAAAGAAAAAAAAAACGTTGATATTATTTATCATTATTAAAGTATTATAGTCTTATTATTATTATTTCGAATCAGCTACTCTCTACCAGGCAACTTTCATTCACTATTACAATCGTTTTATTAATGTACTTACTTAAGGGAGCTGCTGCAGCACGACATTTTTAAAACCCATCGTTAGGCTGTAAAAGTAGCACCGATATTTGATCACGTGATCAATCCGCATCATCCCGAGAACGAATCAATCATTCATTTCTTTTTCTTTCTCCTTAATTTCCGTAATTTTTCCTTTTCTTTTCTTTTCTTTCTCTTTTCTTTTCTTTTTTGCTTTCCTCCTCCTCCTCCTCCACCTCCTCTTCCTCCTCCTCCTCTCCCGGCTCTCCTTTTTTTCCTCCCTTTCATTATCTCATTTTCTTTCATTACATTTTTGTATATTCAAAAATTATCAATATATTATCACGATACGTTTCTTGTTTTTTTCTGTTTTTCTTTTTTTATTGCATTTCTTCTTACACGACGCACACGATTAGAAAAAATAAATAATAATAATAAAAAATGATCGAGATGGAACAAGTTTATAAGGAGTAAGGTTAGGTTTGATCGTTTGCGCGCCAAATTTGCGCGCCAAATTGATTCTTTTTTTTTCAAATTTTCTCATTCCTTTTTCATTGTAATTTTGAAACGAAAGATTATAAAAAGAGATAAAGCAGATAGATGAAAAATATTTTTAATTCTACTCTCGCTCTCTCTCTCTTTGTGTTTTTTCTATTTCTTGCGATTATTTAATTGAATTTTAATGGGAAATGGTTGAGCGCGAATTTTTACGCGCCATATTGCTTATTTAAATTTTTCATTTCCTTTGTATTTCTTCTAATTTTCCAATTTCATTTGGAAATGAAAAAGAAATTATGGAAAGAGCGAAAGAGAGACGAAAATTAATTATTAAAAATTCAATACTATCTCCTATCCCTCTCTATTTTCTTTGTTTCTTACGATTATAAAAGCGTATTTATGGTTTAAAACAAAAAAAAACAAAACAAAAAAGTACGAAAGGAAAACCTCATTTAAAATCCGGTCATCTCTGGCTCTCGTAAGAGAAAAAGCGAGAGAACGTGTCCGGCAATATAAATTAGTTTTCGTATGCTTGCGCGTGTGTATTTAAATTCTAATCTTGAAAATATAAAATAGATTCGTAGTTTATTTATTCTTGTTTTTCTTTTTCCTTTTTTTTAACTCTTTATAAAGTTATATTTTAAAAATTGCAAAAAATTTAAAATAGAAGATTTGTATATTTGTATTACTTTTATTCTTCTTCAAATTGCATAAGAAAAATAATTAGATTTACAAAGAGTTAAAAAGTTTTCCTATTTCCCCCAAGTAAAATCAAAGTTTACTTTGTCGTAATCGACTTGGTCAAATATTTGAGAACTTTCGGTGTGGTCTCTTCTTTTTCGTTGAAAGGAGTGAAGAAAATTGGGAAAGGGGAAAAAAAAAGAAATAAAGATAATAAAAATCAAATAGAAAACGAAAACAAAAAAAAATTATAAGATAAAGAAAAAGTATATAAAAATAATGTGACTTAAACATTAAACTTAATTTCGAAAAGGTATTATTGGCGATGATGGTAAGGATGAATGGAAATCGGATTAAAAAAAGAAAAAAAATGAATGAGCACGGCAGCACCCTATATTTATTTATGCTGTGTTTGATTTACACGTTATTTCTTTTATCTCTCTTTAAATTTTCATCCTTGTTACTTTCGCAGAGACACGCTTTAATAATATTTAGTATATGGAAAAAAATAAAACATGTACGATGCAAACGTGTAGGAAAAGGTTTGCTGGTGAAACAAAAGTATTTATCGTTTAAACATTCGATCAACAAAATTTGTTAAATTAATTGTTGTTTCTCATTTTTTTGTTCACACATATATAGATATATATGTGTGTGTATGTGTGTGTATGTGTATACAATTCATTTGTAATTAACGCATGAAAGAATCTTAAAGTAAAGCAAAAATATACTATCTAACATCTAAATTAGAATCGAACATGATCAAAAAAAGAACAGTGGCGCATAAGCTGAACATAAAAAAGGAACGCATGCGTTTAATAAGATGAAAGGGGGTTGTAAAAACAGAATGAAAACAAATGAAAAAGATATAAACAAACAATGGCGAGAACAAATCAAATGTAATGGATAGGAAGGATATATATATGTAAATATATTCTCCAGTTTATATATCGTAAAGCCACGCCGAGTTGATGTTATATACTTGGATTCATTTTCCGCTAGGCTGCAACGTTGCAACAAAAAAGATGCAACGATAGCTATTGCACAATGTTAAAAAAACAAACTACAATTAGATTAGGCCTAAACTTTCCGTTTCTCTATCTTCTTCCTACAATAATTAATAAAAACTTTGTAAAAAGTGATAAAAGATACTGTCCAATTGGAACAGATTAAATTGGTTTCGTTGATCATATGATATTATTGTTTCTTTTTTTCCCAATATTAAAACATACAAAATAAATCCGAGCATAATTATGTGCAAAATGTGCACACACACGCGGTTTTAATAAATTCGAAGTGTCGAT
This sequence comes from Polistes fuscatus, assembly GCF_010416935.1. NCBI lineage: Eukaryota > Metazoa > Arthropoda > Insecta > Hymenoptera > Vespidae > Polistes > Polistes fuscatus. The sequence continues at coordinate 7,518,969 of NW_025113173.1, read as the reverse complement.
GATGATACAAAAAAAAGTAGATAATGACAAAACATTAATGTCATCATCGGTCTCGAAGACACGCGAAGAACGAAAAGACGAAATTTTATTATATACATGAGCCGCTCATTTCCCCAATTGATTAATTCAATGAAACAAAAGGTAAAGAAGAAAATCGACAATTTATCATTCAACGTGTCATATAAATGATTGTTGTCTCGTTTAATATTCTCAAGCGTAATAATAATAGTAATAATAATAATATAAAGTAACTTTATTGTAAATATATAAAAAGTTAAGTATCGATTTCTAAACAAATTCTAATAGCGGAATTAATCTCATTGAGGCCTGTGAAACAGCTCACGTATATATACGTATGTATATATATATATAAAGAGATAAAATAAAAGTAAAATAAAATAAAAATATAAAATAGAACACCAATAGCATCAATTTAGGATTTGATTCGTAACGTCGATTAGATTTTCAAAAGCTTTCGGATTTGACGAGGTTATGAAGATGTTTAAGACCGTCTATCAAATCCATGTGATGAGGTGGTTCGATCACATTCACTTTACGCTCTCGAAAATATTCTCGCCTCTGCTTATGGCTATCCATGATCGAGTGCGTAGGTTCCTCGTTATCTCTATCCGTCGTGGTCTCAACCGGATCATCCTGATCGCTCACCTGTACGATACTATCTGGTATTGGTAACGGTTTGGCCACTCCGATGCGTACGGTTCCTTTGGGTGCACCTTTAAGAGCCTGCACAGCTTGGTCGAGAGTAGCATTCTCTAAACCGATATCGTTCACGAACAGAAGACGATCACCCGGTATAAGTTTACCATCGACTTGAGCCACACCACCAGGAACGAGTGATCTTATTACTATCACAGTTTCGTTGGGGTTCATTGGATCCTGTACAAATTATACAAAATCAAATATTGATTTTATATATATATTATATAATTTAATATTAGGGTGAACCCTAACAAGTTCGTGCATTTGTAAATTAATATTTCACTTGCATATTAAGTCATTTTATTGATTTCCAACAATTGCACTATCTAAAACAACACAACTTTGGTTCACCTTAATACCTAATTTATTTGAAACATTTTTTCCTATTATCAAAATTATTTAGGTGGCATATTTTAGCTGACTCACTCTATATACTCGATAAATAAGACAAAGAATGACCTGAATTCTCGAATCCTGATTCAAATCACCGAAAGGATTAATTTTTTTATCCTCAAATCCTATATATATATATATATACTGAAATACCTGATAATCCAAAATGGAGAACCCAAGGCCCCTCTCTCCTTTAACCAGCTCGATGATTTGCGGCTCTGAACTCCACATAGCTAAGCCCGTCAATGGCTCCAAAGATCGTGACTTCATTTTGTTCAAGCTAGCGTCAGTCACGGTTGCGGTTGTTGTAGTTGAAGCCAAGGATCCATCAGATTTCGCCTTTACCAGTCGATCCATTGTTGGTAGGAGATTTTGAAGGGATCCACCGAGAATACTCTGTTATTGTGTTGATTCGTTTTGTTATTATTATTATCAACGAATAAAAGAAACAATTAAATTAAGTAAAAATCGAAGAACATTCATTCAACTTACTCTGGTCTGAAAAGCTGCTTGATGTTGAGCTGTGTCAATAGGACACAATGGATCCTGGGAGGCCACATTTCTTCCGCAAACCATACGAACGTGTATAGGCAATTCTTTTAGAACGCTAACTACTTCCATGTGATTTATACCGAGCAAACGGTAACCATTTACCTTAAGAAATCATTTTATTATTATTGGACATTAATTAACTTTGTTAATCATTGGTATATAATAAATGTAATCAACTCATCGCACCACAATAGAATCCAACTTTCGACATTAAAATTTGTTGTAAAATCCAAAGATTCGAATTTTCAAATCCCTGTAGGGCGTTGGGTTGGTTTGTGACATATATAATGAACGATAATAAAATATATCTTACCTCCAACAATTCATCCCCTGATCTTAAGGTACCGTTTTGACCGACAGGACCTTCAGGTAAAATCGAACGAATGTAATGATGAGGCCTCACTTCTTGACCATTCTCAACGTCCACTGTACCTTCCAAACTAATACCAAGACCACTACCTTCTGCAAATTTCTTCAATTGTGCTACCTACTCGTAAACAATATTATCACATTATTATCAATGACAATAATAGCAAACGACAAGGATTTCTTTATAAAATAAGAGATGAAATCATGCGTACCACTATCTCAGTATCAGGTCCTACAATCTTTTGCCACTTGGATTTAATGGCGGCACGGATTTGCGGAGTTAACTCGGTTGAAGGATCGCTTAGAAGAGCTTCAACGTTGGTAGCTTCGTCGAACTCTTCCGTACCACTTTCACGATCTGCTTCTTGAAGTATAGCACTGTCAACGGTCGTATGCGATTCACCTTCGGGTTCTATCTCGGTAGTAGTCTCGCCATCCTAAAAATAAAATCAACAAGAAAAATACGATTAATATTGTCACGAAGTATGATACTCGTAGAATATTATACGAAAAGAAACGATGCAACAACAACGTAAGGTGAAAGAGCTTACTGCACTTATTGGAAAACTTGGTAGACTCGTAATAGACGGAGAACTTGGTTGGGGTAATCTCAGTTCACTAGCAGCAATCGCTTGTTGAAGTTGTTCGTACTTTGGTCCACGTAAATATCTTTCCAAGCAGAGTACAACGGTCTGCCCGGTACTTCGAAGAACTTCAACAGCCTCGTGATTCGAATAACCCTGTAGAGAATGACCATCCACCTCGACTATCCTATCGTTTATTTGTATCTTATTACTTAAGTCTGCCGCGCTACCCTCGCTTATGCTCTTGACAAAGATGCCCGAAAGTTCCTCTGAAAAATCATTAACCAACCGTCCCTCTGTGATGATCTTCACACTATAAGTCTACCTTGTTTTTTTTTTCTATTTTTTATTTTTGTTGTTGTTTTGTTTTAAAAGTTTTAACGTCGTGCGCGTTTATTTTTGTTCGAAATATTTTGTTTGTTAATAGTATATTGTTTTGTTGTGTTTTGTTAACAGCACTGGCTCTCACCCTTCTCGCAAACGTAGCCGGCTATAGTGATCCCAAGGCCGTAAATATCCTTCTTAAGCTCGACGGTGAAACGCTCCATTTCTGGCAGTGAATTAACATCGATGGCCTCCATGCTGAGGACCGGTAGTTCCGGAATTTGTACCGGTACCGTCGGTATAACTGGCATCGCTCCAATTGGTACGGGGTTGCGTCTGGGTACCACATCCATGATGAGACTGGTTCTTGCCTTGAGAAGAAGGGACACATTTCGCCATTTACATTCTAATAATCCCCGTTTTAATATCACGAAACTATTCGCGCGGATCTTTTTATAATCCCCGTTATTTGCGAAGGAATTACGTACGTATGCTAATATATGTTTATGTTTGTTTTGTGTATATGCTCGTGTGTGTTTGTGTGTATTTTTTTTTTTCGTTTCTTTTCTTTTCTTTTCTTTTCTTTTCGGACTACATTTTTCACTTTTATTTTTTTTTGTTTTGTGCTTTTTAATAATTCATAGCAGCATCGATCGTAGTAGCGCACATTAGTAGAAGCTGATCAACACGTTTCGTCACACTCACGTCGGACTCCTGCGAATACATATACCCGTTGTCGTAACTGGCATCACCACCCCCTTGCTGTACGTGTCGTATGTTGTAGGTCTCGGGTACACTGTGGACCAAGTATCTCTCCAATTCGTCTGGGTCACCAAGGATCTTCGTTGGGACGATTGGTGCATGACTTCCGATGGCCTAAAATCAATGATATTAGTCAACAATCCATTTATTAATCATTTTGAGATGATTGTTAATTAATCGATCAAATATTTATTGAATTTATAAAATGATATTATACCTGGAAATCTGGTGAAGTTGGTTCAACTGGTCTTGCGACAACGAGACGCACGTGTGTTCCTGATTGTCGTAAAACAGCTGCAACCTGTTCGCTTCCCATTCCTCGTAGATTGACATCCCCGATTTGGAGTATGTGGTCCCCGCTTTGGAGCCGATTATCCTAATAAATCAGAATATACTGTTACGGAAGTTCATTGTTTAACACGTTTATACGTTTTGCACGTATCGATAAATCACAATTCTGAATTTCTAGAGCTTATTGCTATTAATATTTGTGTATATAATTAATAAATGTGTTTATTTTGATAAATCAAAGTTTAGAAATGATTATTCCACATTATTTGTTTGTAAACCTAAAAATCCAAGCTAGTTTAGAATAATTCATTAATATGTACAATATAACCCCTCACCTCCGTCCCCCTAAATCCAAATAAACGTTAAATTAATATAGATACTAATATTATTATTATACAATTACAAAATAAAATCTAAAAACAATTTCAATCTAATATCTAACAGTTCTTGTTTAACATATCAAAACATAGTATCAATAATTATCTAATTAACCTAATTATCAATTTAGATTTACCTCAATTTTTTTCAATTAAAATGATAAATTTGATCAAACGAAACGACTGATCTAATGTTCATGAAAATGAACACGAATAATTACGGCTTACTGGATAAAGAATAGTAGACACGTTTAATTTAAGCCTAACGTTAATTACCCTAACGAATAATTTCTCTTTGAAGTCTATTTACCATCAATCTATATACATATATACATACACACGTATATACAAAGGGTGTGTTGGGGGAAGGGTGTTCATATATATAATAGTTTGTACTATAGGGCAAGTAGGATTCTATTAAGTCTGATAAACGGTGAAGATAATCGTTTAACTCGCTAATGGCTTCACATTTTAACGGAATCCTTGCATCCTGAAAACCGTCAGAAAGTAAATATCCTTTCGCAATTAGTACGAGTTGAATCACCAAAAGGAAGCTCAGTATATGTCTGTGTACGTGTGTGTGTTTGAAGATAGTAGTTGAAGAAGAAGAAGAAGAAGAAGAAGATGAGGTAGACGATGAAGAAGAGGATGGAAGAGAAGTATGAGAAAATGAGTTAGGTGGATAAAGAAGAGGATGGGGTGAAGGATGATGAAGAGTATGAGAAGGATGATGTGGTGGGTAGTGAGAGGAGGTTCCTTTCGATTGGATACTTACCCGATCGGCAACGCCTCCAGGAAGAATGGTCTTGACGACGACGCCTGTGCTACGGCCTCCGATAATCCCAAATCCAAGACCGCTGCCATCATTGATTAGGTTTATCACTTCTACTTGTGCCCATTCCGTGTTCAGCTAAAAAAAAAAATAAAATACAATTAAAAAAAGAACGTCAACGACAACAAGATCATTTTCGTAAGGGTTATTTTTTATAACGATTTGGCGTTTTATTTATTTAATAATATTTTATTGACCCTACCACCTAAGCTCCCTAAAAGCCATTAATTACAGTGTAGTACAATATAATTCCGTGTTCAGTTAAAAAAAAAAAAATAAAATACAATTAAAAGAAGAAAAAAAAGAACGAGAACGACAACAACAAGATCATTTTCGTAAGGGTTATTTTTTATAACGATTTGGCGTTTTATTTATTTAATAATATTTTATTGACCCTAGAACCTAACCTCCCTAAAAGCCATCAATTACAGTGTAGTACAATATAATTCCGTGTTCAGCTAAATAAACAAAAATAAAATAGAATTAAAAGAAGAAAAGAAAGAACGTCAACGACAACAACAAGATCATTTTCGTAAGGGTTATTTTTTATAACGATTTGACGTTTTATTTATTTATTTAATAATATTATATTGACCCTAGAGCCTAACCTCCCTAAAAACCATTAATTAAAGTGTAGTACAATATAATTCCGTGTTCAGCTACAAAAAAAAAAATACAATGAAAAGAAGAAAAAAAAGAACGAGAACGACAACAACAAAATCATTTTCGTAAGGGTTACTTTTATAACTATTTGGCGTTTTATTTATTTATTTATTTAATAATATTTTATTGACCCTAAAACCTAACCTCCTTAAAAGCCATTAATTACAGTGTTGTATAATACAATATATAGGTGAAACAAAACGGAAATTAAAATTATTTAATTATTATTAAACTTAACATTATAATAGTAGTAACGTATAGAAAGTAGATGAAAGTAAAAAGAAAATAGTAGATAAAAGTATACTGATTTTATAATAGTAGTATAGTAGTATTGGCTCAAAGCAACAAACATATGGTTAAAAACAAAAAAAGACAAAACAAAACAAAACAAAAATTTTTAATGAATGGCATTTTAATGAAATACTAATAATAATTAAAAAAAAAAGAAATAACAAAAAAAATGAATCACGTGGGTAAAAGAAATAATAAAAAAAAAAAAGAAAATTTGACCGGTTCCTCAACGTTTGCAATTCTTTTTTCTTTTTTTTTTTTATCGCGGATGCAAATCGTTTCTTCTTCATCATTTCGTGTTTCCGATAATACGATTTCCTTACTCGTTATGGTACTTCGAGAAAACTTAACGTGAACGACGAGGGAAGAGGAAAGAAAAAGAAAAATAAAAATTGCGAGAAAAAAGGGATGGGAAGAAATTGGGGGGAAGGATGATAATTGCGCAGTCTCGAAATTGGAGGATATGAAAAAGAGAAGGAAAGAAAATAAGGTTGATTTGTTTTAATGAACGTAATTTGATATTGATATATACGATAATAATAATATAATATTAATTATTATTATTATTAGTATTTTTAAAGTAAAATTTAATTAACAGGATCAATCTGAAGATCGAAGATTAATTTTAAAACAAAACAAAAAATAGGATTTATTTCGAGATATTAAATCTATTTTTATATATTTTCTATTTTATATTTTATATTATATTTCTTTTTTTTTTCTGAATATATTTTTTTTGACAGGCAAGCAATATCAAAGTTTCGAGACTAAGGGTAGTAATTAAAATAACGATTAACAAAGTCACTGGAGTAATTTACCTTCATTTTCAACGTTGGTTTAAGCAAAAACGGAACGAAGATTGGATTTATTCGACGTGATAAGTTAATTAACAATTTTAAGCAAGGGTGGGAGAATTAAAAAAAAACAAAAGAAAAGAATCAAAAAAGTAAACAAGAAAAATGAAAATTTCGCGAGATCGTTCGAAATCTGACACGTAACTTTATACATTATAGTTAAAAAAAAAAAGAAAAAAGAAAAAAGGGAAAGAAAAGATAACAAAATATGAAACGAGAAGGGAAGAAGACAAAAAAGAAAAAGGGAAAATGAAAGATTTCCCAAAAAGAAAATAATAGTAACAGGGTTGAAGATAAATTTTGCGTGATGTGAAGTAATATTTCGGGTAGTAACCAGAAAAGTTTTGCGTGTAAAAGGGCGTGGGGGTGATGGGGGGGAAGTAGGGGAAGGGGGAAGAAGAAGAATAGGGAGATAAGGGATAAGGAGAGTTGGGGAAAAAAAAAAGTCGGGCAGAAGCTTGGATGAAAAGATCGTGAAATAAAAAAAAATGAGAGGGGTGGAAAAGGAGAAATGTTATTGATATATAAAAAAAAAAAAAGAGAAAACGAGAGAGAGAGAGAGGGAGAGAGAGAGAAAAGAGGTAATAATAAGCTAAGGGAAGGAAGAAGAAAAAAAATCGTTAAGGGTACTTTTCTTTTTTCTTTTTCTATAACTATTTCGATAAAGAAAAAAGAAATTCGAATTTTATAGCGATTCAAGGATTAACAGATATCGTTTCTAAAATAAAAGAAGAGAAAAAAGGAAAGAATATTGAAATCCTTTTATTAATTCTTTTTTTCCTTTTTTTTCCATAGGACAAATAGATAATTTTTTTTTTTTTTTGAAAAGTTTAAAACGAGAAGATACCACACACACACGCACCTTTTGACAAAGTAATACTCTCGTCGATTATCTAAAGAATTATCGATTTTACGATAAAAATGTGTTACACGTAACAAAAAAAAAGGAAAAAGGAAAAATGAAAAAAATACTCGTCCTAACGATACTTGCAACTTTTGCTTAACAACATTTTGTTCGTACTGAGCGTGTGTATAGTTTTATCGGCAAAATAAAAAAGAGAAACGTAGAAAAGTTTATAACGATGCTATGTTACGCATACACATGCACACACACACACACACACACATACACAAATACACACCAGGTATAAATCGACAACTCGTCCCTTTGACAAAGTAGATTCGATTATCTAAAGAACTATCGGTTTTACGATCAAAATGTATAGAACAAAAACCATTTATCCTAACAACACCTACAACTTTTATTAATAACATTTTTTTCATACAAAGAATGGTTTATCAAGGAATGGTTTTTATGGGGTATCAAGGAAACAATTTTTTGTTTTTTAAACTGAAAAAATACGCACGATAAATGATAGAACGTAAACCCTATTATTTAAAGAACAATCCCGGTAATACGATCAAAACGTATAGAACACAAATTATTCGTCGTAATTAAATCAACAATTTTTGTTAATAACATATTTCTATGGTACTCCATAATCGTTTAAAAATATTGATGAAAATGAATAAGAATGCATCTCGAATAACACCCTCAGAATATCCTATTTCAACGATTAATAAAAAATAATAATATAAATATATTTATAAAAATATTAGGGTGAACACAAATAATTCGTGCTATTTCATCACCCAATGATCTTTTATCTTTGAAACTGCATAATGGATTGGTTTCTTTTTTATTTTTGTACACAAAATTTACACCTTAGAAATATAATATTAATTAATTGAAAAACGCACGAATTTTTGGAACTTCCCCCAATAAATAAATAAATAAATAAATAAATAAATAAAAAAAAATGTAAACTTACCACCATGTCAGGGCCACTCTTGGAGGCGTCGCTGACAGCGGAAGGGCTCCTTTCGATGACGAGGCCTGCGTGAACGGTGCCAGGTGGTGGTACAGGTGTCGAAGTAGGTGTAGGTATAGGTGTAGGTGTTGGCGTAGGTGTTGCTGCAGATGTGGTACTGGTAGGTTGACTGGACTTAGGTGTTGGTATTGGGGTAACAATTGACGATACTGACACCGATTGATCTTTGTCCGAGCCAATCTGATTATTGTTGTTGACGTTGTTGACGTTGTTGAGGTTGTTGTTGTTGTTGTTGTTGATATTATTGTTGTTAATATTGTTATTAATATTATTGTTATTGTTGTTGTTATTGTTTCCGTTGTTTCCCAGAAGACAGGCACTACCACCAACAACACCAGCAACACCACCAACACCAGCACCGATGACGGCAGCTCCTCCAACAGCTGCTGCTCCTCCTGCGGCCGCTGTTGAACTCGAACCTCCGGACAATTCATCCGTCGGCAAAGAATTCCCAACGTCTGAACAAAATCATTATACCCAAATTTCGTTAATAAGAAAAATCGATCCAACTAGGAAGAGTTGGGTGGGCTGCGGTGAAATGTCTTTTACCTTACCGCCCCCTCCTCACCCCACCTACAGAACTATCTATCCATCCCATACTACCCCTCCAATACTCGCCGCCACCCCCTTCCATTTTCCTTAGACTAGCTAAACCATTAGATAGAAATAAAACTTTCTTTCCTTATTCTTTTTTGTCTTTTTTTTTTTCTTTTTTCTGTCATCGGAAGCAATCTTCTTCCGATCGACAGAACGACTCCCCTTCCTACCCCTTTCTCTTTTCCCTTCCCTTACCACCCCTCGACTTTATTCCATTTTACTAGATTCCATTTTCTATGAAGGGACTATATGAACTAATTCTTTTCGTCAGACGAGATGATGCTTAAGGGACAACGGACGTGGGTAAAAGGGAAGGGAAGGGAAGGGAAGGGAAGAGTAAGAAGAAGAAAGTGACACTTGGACATTTTTGTTTTTTTGTGTGTTTTCTTTTCTTTCTTTTTTTTCATACGCATTAATCCACATAATGCTGGGGAGTTAATTAAAGTCAAGTGAAATGATACAGGAACTTGTACGAAGTGGGATAGAAAGATAACTGTCTTATTGGTTAAGCTGATTGGATAAAGAATAGGATTACACAAGTGTTAGAATTATTTTTAATAATTAATTAAAAGTATAATCTGTAGAAATGTATTTACGAATAATGTGAAGATGATAGGAGACTAATTATTATTGTTGAATAAATAAATAAAATAAGAATCAAGAATGATTGTTTTATTGTTTTCTTTTTTATTTAAATAAAAATCAAACGAGATTGTAAGTTTGTTTGGAAGAATTCTATGATCTATTATAAAAAAATTATAAGAATATGGAATGAAATGAAATTGTGTGATATTAACATATAAAGATTACACAAGTGTTAGAATTATTTCTATTAATTAATTAAAAGTATAATCTGTAGAAATGTATTTACGAATAATGTGAAGATGATAGGAGATTAATTATTGTTGTTGATCAAAATAAATAAAATAAGAATCAAGAATGATTGTTCTCTTGTTTCTTTTTTATTTAAATAAAAATCAAACGAGATTGTAAGTTTGTTTGGAAGAATTCTATGATCTATTATAATAATAAATTATAAGAATATGGAATGAAATGAAATTGTGTGATATTAATATATAAAGAGGGAGAGAGAGAGAGAGAAAGAATAATAATTTAATTATTATTAAGATAATTAAGAATAATATTTATATATAATAATATTTATAATTATAATTAAGAATAATAATTTAATGGATAATATAAAAATGATATAATTTACCTTGGTTGCTTCTTGCCACTACCAACTCGACCAAACCGCGAGCTTTTTGAAGAATCGAAATTGCTTGCTCGTGTGAAATATTTGAATCCAATGGTTGACCATCTATCGCAAGGATTTGATCACCCTCTAACAAACGACCATCGCTGAAACAAAATTATAATCAACAATTATTCATAATATCTATTATATAATATGATGATCGTGAATACAATTATTATTATTGATTTGTACTACTGCTTATTAAAAATTTTTTTTTAACTTGTACTACTGCTTATTAAAAATTCTCTTTTATTTTTTTATTTATTTTTTTTTTACTTTAATTTGATAATCATTAATATTTTATTTATAATTAGTCTCATTGATGATCAAGTAATTATGATAATTAAATATGGTAGGAATATTTCGGGAAATACAATAATTGCAATATAAGTTAATCATTGGATGAATAATTTGCAATTGATTAATAGCTGATAATGTTATTATAAATTTTATTTAATCTAGATTTTCTATCATCGATTAAAATTGATAAAATAATATAATTAAATTGATAATTTTATTATTATAATATATATATAAATTATTCTTCAATAATCATACGAGTAATAAAATATATTACGATTGTACGAAATAGAAAAAAAAAAGAAGAATTTATAATTATTCTAAAATATAATAAAAACGTATTTCAATAATGTAACGAACGTTTCAAATATTCGAATAATATTTTAAGACACACTTACATTGATTACATTTTATTTACGAATAAATATTTAAAAGAATAATCTGCAAAAAAAAAAAAAACAGGGTCGACCAACGTTTTAGTATCGTTGAATGATTTTGTTCTATTATTCTTCTTCTATTACTATTATTATTCTTTCCAAAAGGAAGAATGGATTTTTATTTGCAAAGAAGACGAACAAACAAAAAACAATAAAAAGTAAAAAAAAAAAAAACAAGAAACAACAGCAGCCTGAACCATTGCTTTAGAATTTGTTTGTTTTCGAAGACAAAAAATCGGAATCATTTTCACGCTCGGTGGTGTCACAATGTGTCTGCAATTTCGGCTAATCTAAGAGAGTTGGTTGGTTGGTTGGTTGGTACTGTGAAAAGGTTTGACCATGAACACGATTTTTGACACACGAGTGAATGTAAAAAACCACGTGTGTGTAACCGTGCATGACCGATCTTTTTTTTGAATCCTTGCCAGATTTTACCTTCTCTTTATTTTTCTTTACACGTCCGATTTACAATTAATTTAGTCATCAATTGATCACCTTTTTTATTTTCCTTTCTTTTGTTTCCTCGATTCGATTCGATTCGAACGGTCGTTAGTTTTTGTCATGCAAATTTTTTAAAATGTTCAACCTCGAAAGTATTATCCCTAAATGACGCGTACCTTTTTCTTTTTGTTAAATTGTAAAATAAATTATTTCTACGTATTGAAAATACATCGAATTTTTGATAGATTCGTAAGTATTCATTTGTATTATAATAAATATTTATTGTTATATAATATTGTGTATATTTTATTGTTGAGTAATATGGATTATACTGTAATTTTTGTAATAGTATAATACGAAAGTATACAGGGTGTCTTGTATAGAAAATATATTACAAATATAATATTAAACAACAATAACCGTGTATAATATAATAAAGTAATAGTATACAGTATTATACAATATTGTATATATTCAATTATTATATAATAATTAATTTATATTGTTAAATATAACAATATTTTGTTTTATTGT
>NW_025113173.1:7391705-7506164 GCF_010416935.1 Polistes fuscatus | reverse complement strand
TTTTATTGTTATTCATTGTTGTATTTTAAATATAACAATATTTTATTTTATTGTTATTCATTGTTGTATTTTATATATAACAATATAACTTTATTATCCCAATAACAAAAACTCGTATAATGTAATTACTTATATTTAAAATAAAATAAACAAAAGATGAATGGATTATCGAACGCTTTAAACCAGGAGTGTCAATTTCTGAGACAAACGATGTGTCTAAAATGATGTCGTGTCCGGTTCGATAGATCGAAATTTGCAAACCTAACAAGGGTACATGTTCGGTATTTAGTGGCACGATGCGGTTACGTTACCTAATTTTCTTGAAAGCGAATTTGGTATCCTCTGCTGTCGCTAATGACACTGAACTCCATTCTCTCTCTCTCTCTCTCTCTTTACATATCTATATCTCTGTCCAATACATACACATATGTATAGAGTACATATTTGCATATACATAGAACATAGACATGCGTGTATATATGTATACATTCATCTGGTTACTCTCTCAATTCTACTTCATTTCCCCAACTCTAAAGGAAAATCATAACCATCGATATATTAATTTCGCATATACCATACAACACGATTTACACATTTGCATATTTGCATGTAATTTGCACACGTCTAATTTATTTTTTCTACACTGATTTATTATTAATCAAATAAACTTGTATTATTTAATTTCCAAAAAAAAAAAAAAGAATATTCAAACAAACGATAATTAATTCCATTTAAAGCCGACCTTGAAAATTTGTAAAGCTTGCTACTAAAAAAAAAGAAACAAAAAAAGAAATACACCGAATTATATATCATAATTCGTAGCCATTGAAAACCATCCAAGTTTAATGTTTAACAAGTTTTGTAATAAATCAATAATATAAAACTTATTTTGTGTGTACACGAGTTATCTGGGTTACCACTTTACATACACACATACGCATAATATACACCTGTATATACGTGTGCAAACGAGAAAACAAAATTATTGGGAAAACGAGACTGCATTTCCGGGTGATCGTGCAACGGTTTTGCTTTGTCATTCGAGCCATGAAATGAACGACACACGGCGGACGAATAATCGTTCGTTTATATGCAGCATTTCTTTCTACATATGTATTTTCAACTAAAGAACCATTCACCCGTTTGTCGTGTGCGTTTTATTTTGCTCGTTAACAACCAACCAACTCGCAACGATTCGTCGTTCTTTCTTTTCCTTTTAATTTTTTTTTTTTGTTTCTTTCAATCATTTACTACGTCGCATCTTTCCCACCCCCTCCCACCCCCATTTCTATCTTTTCTATTTGTTTCCCCATTTATTTCGTTAATTTGATTTCTCATTCGTGTCAATTTTTTTCCGTACCCAATTTTTTTCTACCTTCAATGTTATATTCCCCCTTCCTTCCCCCCCCACCACCAAAAAAAAGATCGAGAAAGAGGAACCAAATCATGGAACGTATTCAAAAAGCAAATGGGCCGTGACTCGAGTGAAAATTAGGAATCGAATAAAAGGAAGCTAGTAGTAAAACGTAGTGTATAGTCAGCCACGTAACCGTATGCAGATACGTTTCAACGTTCACTAGATGAAATATAGCAGAAAATCTGATTACTTCTCTTGGCACACGCGTTTCATTCTTCTTTCTTGTTTTTCTTTTATCTTAAAAAGAAAGAATAGAAAGAGAAAGAGACAGAAAATCTCGAATGGTATCACGATTTATGTTGAAAACGAGAATGACGGCTAATTAAATTCAAATTATAAAACTTTCGTCGTAAAAAAAGAAAAAAGAAAATAAAGTTAGAGAAGTATTACGACGACGATCACGTTCTACAATGTCGCATAAAAGAAAAAGAAAATAATATACGCGTTTGGAAAAATACCCTCATCACCCTCACCCTCACCCTCAACCCCTTAAAAAAAGAAAAAAAAACTAAAATACAAACGAAAATATGATAAAGAGGAAAAAACGTTGATGAAAAGGGACACGTGCGTCCATTTACGTCATCGAACGATGAGAAAGAGAAAAGGAAAAGAATGAGATGGAAGATAGTTTGTCCTCGTAAAATAATAAAGGGTCTAACCCTTTTGAAAAGCCCATTCAGTATTGCGAAACAGGACACAAAGGGACGGAGGAGGAGACCATTCGTGCTTTCTTCAACCTTCAACCCCCAAGAAGCAAGTAAATTATGAATGAAACGAATATTGCGAGCTGAACTCTTCACCACTACCACCACCACTCCCCCCTACATCCCCCCTGTCTGCCTGTCTGTCTGTCTGTCTATCTCTCTTTCTCTCCCTTTTTACTTAGGGATTATTCGTAGGGCTTTACTTTAGCCAAGTTTCAATGTGATGATACCCTGCAGCACGAAAGGTGGTTACTTATACGAAAATCTAAAGACACCCTATATAATAATTGAAAATTTCAATTCGTTTGAAAACTAAAAGAAAAAAAAAAATTGAACTTTAATTCAATTCAATTAAATTTTAAGTTCGAATTCTACTGAATACTATATGAAAACAAATTTAGATCCTTAAATTTGGATTATAAATGATACTTTTCGTTGGGAATTTATAAATTGAGAAGAATGCGAGAGAAAAAGTTTTAAAAAACGAGTAAGAGAGAGAGAGAGAGAGGAAGAAAATGCTCATGTTGTTTATTATCGTCAAGATTTTATCGGTTGTTGAAACGTTATTTAATGGGCAACTTTTCTCAGAAACGATGCTTCCAAGTTAAGACCCCCTCACCCTTTCCTTCCCCCCTTTCTCCCCCGTGCTCGTTCTTATATTACTTCTTACGAGCTCTGCACCGACAACACTACTGCATGCAAAAATAGAATGAAAAAGGAAAATAAAAAAAAAAAAAAAATGAAAGAAAGAAAGTAAGAAAGAACGAAAGAGAATTGTAATTAAATGCGAGGTCTGATCAAAAGACTTATATTACTTACAATTACTACTTAATTTAGGTTTTATTTGTAATTTTTTTTTTGTTTAATTTAACGTTCAACGTAACTATTCTGCAACGAGGAAATTTTTCCATGAAAAAGTTAAAGTTATATTTTAAAATACGTTGAGTTGAGTAAATAATAATAATAATAATAATAATAATAATAATAATAGAACAAAAATCTATACTTCATGCGTTAACTCGTTGTAACGTATAATATTATTTTCGTAGGAAAAAATATAAAACTATTATATAAAATAATGAATAATATTAATATGAAAATAAATATGAATATTCAAACGAATATCGATCGAAGACGAATAATATATTATAATATTGAATTTTTGAAATTTAATGATTAGTATTTTTGAACAAAAAGAAGTAGAAAAAAATAATAAATTATAATATCCAATAATAGACAGAGACAGATATGAATATATTATTTTCAACAGAATTTTATGAAAAATATTATTGAAATCGTAGGTTATTATGAAATTCTACAGCTAAACAACATTAGTGTCAAATAATTTTTGCAGACGTATGAGTTGATTTTTCGTTACGAAAATAACAAAACAAGTGTGTTTAATGATTTGTATTTTTGAAAAAAAAAGTAGAAAAAAATAATAAATTATAATATCCAATAATAGAGAGAGACAGCTATGAATATATTATTTTCAACAAAATTTTATGAAAAATATTATTGGCATCGTACGTTATTATGAAATTCTACAGCTAAACAACATAAGTGACCAATAATTTTTGCAGACGTATGAATTGATTTTTCGTTACGAAAATAACAAAACAAGTGTGTTTAATGATTTGTATTTTTGAAAAAAAGAAGTAGAAAAAAATAATAAATTATAATATCCACTAATAGAGAGAGACAGCTATGAATATATTATTTTCAACAAAATTTTATGAAAAATATTATTGGCATCGTACGTTATTATGAAAATCTACAGTTAAACAACATTAGTGTCAAATAATTTTTGCAGATATATGAATTGATTTTTCGTCACGAAAATAACAAAACAAGTGTGTGTCATACACCTTAAATTAATGAGATATTAAATATTAAATATAACGTACGTTATAAACGATTGCATATTAATCATTATGTAAAAAAACATCAATGTGTTATAATTTTCCAAGCGCATACGTTCCAGTGTTTAACGAATGTTTTATCTGACCATAAACGTACTTCGACTACTGTCATAAATTTTCTCCATACTAATATACACGAAATACAAAGTGTGTGTGTGTATGTGTGTATACAGATACATATATATGTATTTACTGTTTTCACATATGTATGTAGAAATGTAGCAGGTGTTAAAGTAATGAATCATTATTGTTCTCTCATAATTGATCCTTGAAAAATCAACAACCAATCGATAAACAGATATACAATATATCTATGTAATTTTCCATAAACACGTATTTAAATATTTAACAAATGTTACGCCTGACCATAAACGTGCTTCGACTACTCTCATCAATTTTCTCGATATTATTAATACAATACAAAATATGTACATACGTATAGATAGATGATAGGTATGAAGAATTATAGCAAATGTTATAATAATAAATCATAATCGTTCTAACATAATCGATCTTGCAAAAGTTCACAGGTCATTAATCTATATATATACATACACATACATAGACACACATTACGACTATATATACATGTATATACGAGTAATTTTCCAAGCACATGCATTTAAACGTTTAACAAATGTTACGCGTCTGACCATAAACGTACAACGACTACTGCCATCAATTTTCTCGATATTACTACTGGAATACAAAATATATTATATATAGAATAATCTAAAGAAGAAGTATAGATTTTACAGAAGTATAGATTTTGTTATATATAAATATATATATATATATTAATATTATTATAATATTATATATTATAATATTAATTATATATAATTATTATATAAATAATTTAATAATAATAAATAATAAATATATTAAATATATTATAATAAATTATAATATTCATTATAATACATATATATATTATATAAATATATATTATATATATTCATTATTATTTTAACACGTAACGTGTAAAATTATAGCATAGTGTGAAAGTGATAAATAATAATTGTTCGATCATATAAACGAATTTGAAAAATCTAAAAGCAATAGGTGTCGTATGTATGCATGTATTTATAAATGTATGTATGCATGCATATATGAATGAATGAATGTATGCATGTATAGATGGATGCAGGAAGACTGACTAACGTAATTGATTAACGGCCATGTTGAACGGCTCGTTTAAATACCGCTAAGTAAGCGAACCTGATAGAAATTCGGTGACGCATCGGTACGAGTATCGACAACGAACGAACGAACGAACGATCGATGGAGATCGATCTATCGATCCTGTTTCGTCGAGTTTGCGATGGAAACGAGAAGCAGAACCACCCTATAAATCTTGTCTTTTATAAACCTAACATCGGTTCCCTTTGATCTCTATCTTCACTCGACATTTTAACGAGATTACGTTTTCCTGCTTCAAATCCGAGAGAAAGAAGAAACCCACCCCACCCCACCCCACTCCTCCCCTCCAATCTTTCCAACGTGTTATTTTTCTTCTGCGTTTCTTTGACACAGTTTTAACAAAATCTCGTAAAAGTCTGTAAAACGTGTTTCTTAACAAATCGCAGCAAACGCTTTTATTTCTCTCTCTTTCTCTCTCTCAAATTTTACATTCCATTTAATCCTGCGTATTGGCACCGTGAATCTCTTCTGCGACTAATTTTTATTTTTTCTACTATATATATATAGTTATAAATAATAAATCGAATATTCCAAAGAATAATACTCTCAGAGACAGTCTTGAAAAAACATCGATATCATAAAACAAAAAAACAAAAAAAGAAAGTTACGTATAAATATTTTATTAAACCGAATAAACACACATACACACACACACATTTCCCCGCGGAGGATGCACATCCATTCTCCTTTGTGTCAAAAGGGAAAAAAGAAGACAAAGAAGGAAAAAGAAAAGTAAACGTTCGAAGAAGAAAAATAACAGAGAAAGAGAGAGAGAAAAAACGAAGGGGAAGGGATGGGGGTGGGAGTGGGGGGTTTAAGAAACGTTTGGAGAAAGATTCGATCGTTCAATATTTTGGACAAGGAAACGTTATCCATCATTGTTGGCGACGGTTCAAACTGAACGACGAGACTCGTCGTCGCTTTTATATCCCTCAAAAGACGGTAAAATGTTAGACACACACAAACATACTCATATAACTCACATACTCACACACACGTGGACAAAAAAGAGCGCAAACAACGACGACTAAGACGAGGACGCACATGCACGCTCATCTTTTTCTTCAACTCTATCGAGAAAACATTTTGTTCACTTCGAAAAAGGATCGAGTTTCCCCCCTTTCTATTTTACGATAAGGTTGGTTTTCTCCTCTCTCTCTCTCTCTCTCAACGTACTCGTCGTAAACGAGTATGGGGTACCATGAAATTTATCTACTGCAAATAGTTGTCTTATCTTACGCTATTGTCTATATTTATGATACTCGTTGTATCAATATGGGGTGGTTCTCCTTTTTCAATATTATTTAAAAAAATAAAAAACATGTATGTATCTTTCTTTTTTTTTCTTTTTTTGTTGCTATTCGTTTATAGTAATAATAATGATAATAATGATGATGATGATGATAATATAATCATGTATATAAAAATGTAATCAAAATAATCGAATGAACGCGCGAGTTTTACATTACCGGCTGATCAATCGTTGACTATAACTACTTAGAATATTTTTCGTATTCAGATAAATTTTATATCACCTAACGTAAAGTATAATAAATTTGAATGAACGCGTATATCAAGATATTTTCTAGTTCGCATAATACTTCGATTTATGATACATCAAATATATTCTTTCATAAAATAAATCAAAATGAAAAAATTACAAGTAAAAACGAACGAGTAGTAGTAGACTAGAGAAAAAAAACTCGTCATTATGCGAGAGTAGAAATTATTTTATTTAAGAATCGTATATACGATATTTAAAGTTATACAAAGATAACGCAACATTGTTTCGAACGAAACACGGAACGAAAACGTTACTTTTTTAATCTAATTGTTAGTTTTGTGAATTGAACAAAAGCCAATTGTTGTTTTTCATATTTCTCTCTACCCCTATCTCCATTTCTTTCTTTCTCACGCGTAGACTATCTTTGCATGTCCATTGTCAGTCTCTTTTTACGTTTAATTTTCGTCATACGCCACCACCCACACCGCTACCCCTCCACCCTTTCTCTCTACCTGTTTGTCAGTTCTCATTGGGAAATGTATTTTTCATCACTTTCTACCTTTCTTCTCTTCCGTTCACAATTTGAGATCGAGAATAAATGATAGTCACTCGGACGACTACGATGAAGTTCTTTTCGAGTTTTCACAGATGACGCTTCAGACCGGAAAGGTACGTAATACTACCTTGTTGCGGCCCACTTCTGAAAAGCACACGATTCGCCACGCGAACTGGAAAATATATCGAGGACGAGAATATTCAAATATATATACATATACATGTAAATATAATACATATATTTTTCTCGTCTACTCATTTGTATATACGCGTATATGTGTACGTGTGTGTGTGTGTGTTGTATGTGTTCGTATTCTTTCGTCATACATTAAAAATTTCACTCGTACCTCCTCCTCCTTCTTATTCTTGACACAAACTACTTGAATTTTCGCGGGAAATATTTATCCGAAATATTCTTGCCACCCAACCCCCCTCCCTCCACCCCTCCACCCCCATGGAATTATATAGTATATTTCGAATTATTTTTCCAATATATTACTTTACGATATATCATGCAATAATATAACTTGGCGAGTACTTTTATATTCCATTGAAAATAAAAATCAACAATTACTATTATTTCTTTTATATATATATATAGTATGTTTAAAAGATTCGTAAATTGGATTTGATCACGGTACGAATGCAATATTAATATTTTTTTGAAAAATATGTATCTCTCTGTTATATCATACGAACATCATACGAATATCATACGAATATTATACGTATATGTGTGTATATACGCGAAAACACCCACACACAGATATATATATGTATATAAATGTATACATAGAAACACTCTGTTACGAACGACTGTATCCAAGCTGTGTCGAGTTCGAATCAATAACGAATCTCTCTCTTTCTCTCTTTCTCATGCTCTCCCTATTTCTACCCCCAGCCTACCCAACCACCCACCCACCCACCCCTTCTTTCTTTCTCCTCTCGCTTTTCCTCCTGTCTCTCGGTCACGGAAAAGAAATAAGTAAAAAAGAAACACATGTGTCGTTCTGGCTCGTAAAGATCCGATTGTAAATAGGCCGACGTTGTTGCAGATACATGGAACTAGGAATAAAGGTAATCTATTTTATATATCGTATTCCAATGATTCCGTTCTCTTATTCTTTCATTTACTTCTTTTATTTCTTTTCTTTCCTTTTCTAAATGTAAAATCAATTTTCGTTTAATCCTTCATCCCGTTACAATACTAAACTGCAAGACTACGTTCGTTTCTCAATTTTTGTACAAAAAAAAAAGACATAAAAAATAGAATAAAATAAAATATATATACGTCGAGAAGTTGACCTATTAAAAGAATTCTTCCTTTTCTCGAGAAAGTGTCTTAGTAATATTTTAGTACAAGATAAAGGAATTGTATATATGTTTTTGTCTATGTATGTATGTGTGTACGTGTATATATATGTATATATATATATAAGTTTGCGTGCTTGTGAACGTTTCTTTCTGCCTGACCTACAATAGGGTTCTACTACTTACATTTTTTATCATCATTTATATTTAGACTGTAAATTGATCATTTTCCCGAATTTTGTGTTTTAATTAAAAGTGCTTCTCGATAATTTTGCAACCATTCGAATCGTCCTAAATTAATATTTACGATTGAAATAATATCTCTATCTTACTTTACTAACCTTTCTTTCTTTTTCTTTTTTTTTTTATTAGCAAAGAAATATATATAATTAATCGAATAAATTTTATTGTCTGATTTATAATATGACATTTACGTACAATTATATCTGTTAGAAACTTATTTTTTATTATTATCGAAGAATAAACAGATCAAATAAATATTATATATAATAATTCAATTTAAAATAATAGATATTATAGTTTTTAATCTATTTCTTGCCTTTACTAACCTTTCTTTCTTTTTCTTTTTTTTTTTATTACCAAAGAATAAATTTTATTGTCTGATCTATAATATGACATTTACCTACTATTACGTACAATCATATCTGTTAGAAAATTATTTTCTATTAATATCAAAGAATAAACAGTTCAAATAAATATTATATATAATAATTCAATTCAAAATTAATAGATATTATAGTTTTTAATCTATTTCTTGCCTTTACTAACCGAATAAATTTTATTGTCTGATCTATAATATGACATTTACCTACTATTACATACAATTATATCTGTTAGAAAATTATTTTCTATTAATATCGAAAAATAAACAGTTCAAATAAATATTATATATAATAATTCAATTCAAAATTAATAGACATTATAGTTTTTAATCTATCTCTTGCCTTTACTAATCTTTCTTTTTTTTTTTTATTACCAAAGAAATATTATATATAATAATTAATCGAATATATTTTATTGTCTGATCTATAATATAACATTTACCTACTATTACATACAATTATATCTGTTAGAAAATTATTTTCTATTAATATCAAAGAATAAACAGTTCAAATAAATATTATATATAATACTTTAATTCAAATTAATAGACATTATGGTTTTTAAAACTAAACTACTCATACGAGGAGTTCATTCATGCTCAGTTTATTTAATAAAACTCTTACATATATATATGTTTAATATAAATTATTAAATTTCTCTCAATATTACGTTAGTCCTCTTGATGAGAGAAGCGTATATCCCACCGGTAAACAACTTTTACGTTTGCTCCAATTTATACGGTTCTTTCGAAAGCAAGGGAGAGGAAGAAAGACAGACAGACAGACAGACAGACAGAGAGAGAGAGAAATATAAAAAGATTCTGAAATGTTAAAAAATAAAAGTGAAATGAAAACGGGACGAAAAGATAATAAGAGAAAGAAAGAGAAGAATAGAAAGATAAAAAAGAAATGTTAAAAAATAAAAGTAGAAGTGGGGAAGGGGGGAAGTATAAAAAGACAAAAAATACATAAAAATAAAAGAGAAAGAGAGAGAGGGAGGAATAGAAAGATTTAAAGGGAAATGGATGAGAAGTTTGGCATCGGATATTACGAATGCATTCAAAACACACACACACACACACACACATACACATATATAAAGCTCACATATTTATATCATATATACGTATGCATATATCTATGTACGATTTGTAAAAACGTTTAACTGGTGTGCAACGGCTCGTTAAAAATAATTCGAACGAACGTTAACGCACGTATAAAATTCCAAAGAGTGGTTTCCTGTTTCCTCTTGAAAACACGCTACGTCACTTTTCGATAATAATCTTTGATACGGAATCCCCGAATCTTTTGAATTTATAAAAAAGAAGAAAAGTTTCATTTTTAAGTACAGCGATTGGGAAAAGCTTTTATTATATTTTATTAAAAAAAAAAAAGAAATAAAATAAAACGAAATACAACCATAAGCTTACGTTTCTTATTATATTCATTTGATACGAACGAATGAATTATCTTCATTTGTTTTGTTCTTTTTGAAAAATAATGAAGAATTTCATGCCGCCAAAAAAAAAAATGTGTAATTATTTATTAAATTTATTCTAAAAAGGTAGACAAAAAAAAGAAAAATGTACGAGGACGATATACAAGGGAGAGACAAGGGTTAGGCCCTTTTCTTTTTTTTTTTTTTTTCTTTCTTTTTCTGCTCCCTCGTTGCTCGTATAACTCTTTAATGTTACCCCATGAAGAAACCGCAACCGCTCGAATAGTTTTCCTTTCCGGCCATTTTCTCTCCATTATGCTTTCGGGATAAATCCCCTTACCCCCCTTCTCCCCCCTTGTGGCATGCCGAACGAGAAATCGTTCTTCTTTACACGTATTTGCAGTTTTTAACGATAACCATTACGATAACAAACGATACCCCACCAAGTATAATTATACAGAATTCGTGTGAATGCAAAAATAAAAGGTAAAAAAAAGATTTGTAAAATTATCACGAGAAGAGAAAAAAGAAAAAGTATAAAACGTTAAGCAAAAAAAAAAAAAAACAAAAAGAAACTATCGTTCGATTATACAATATTTATGGAAAGTACATAATAATAATCATTATCGTTGCATTACTTTGTAAAATAAATCTATTTTATATAATAATATATATATAAAATGATAATATAATATAATATATAATAAATAAAATTATTTTATTTTATTAAATTAATAATAAAATTATGAATTTAAATTTTAAATTATATAAATTAATTAATTTAAATAATAAAATTATTTTATTGCATTACTCTGTAAAATAAATCTATTTTTATATAATATATAAATAAAATGATAATATAATATAATATATAATAAATAAAATTATTTTATTTTATTAAATTAATAATAAAATTATTAATTTAAATTTTAAATTAATTAAATTAATTAATTTAAATAATAAAATTATCTTATTAAGTTTATTTATTTCATTAAATAATAAAATTATTTTATTGCATTACTTTGTAAAATAAATCTATTTTATATAATAATATATAAATAAAATGATAATAATATAATATAATATAATATATAATAAATAAAATTATTTTATATTTTGTTTATAGTGTCCATATAATCTGTAAATTATATTATTATATTAAATTCATTAGATTTTTTATACGATTCATTGGACAATAAGTATAATTAAATACTTCGATGTCTATACTTTTTAACGTTATGCGATGTATTTTACAAAGAAACACTATAACTTGTTAGAAAAATATCTCTCGACAAGATAGATAAAATAATTAAAAGAAAAAAAAAAAGGTAAATGTCAAAAGAATACACCTTTGACATTTTTCATTCGTGTTTGCAGAAAAACAATGAGATATCTCGAAAGAGCTAGAAAGAGAGAGAGAGAGAGAGAGAGAAGGAAGAAGATAGAAAGAGAAAGATAGAAAGTGTATTTTCTTCTGCAAACACGTCGCTTGAAAAGAGAATTCTTTCGAAAGTAAAAGAATAAGATCGAATAATGAGTTCTTCCCTTTTTCCTTTAAGAACGTTGAAACACTACCCATAAGAGTTAATTCTCTTTCTGTCTATCCTTCTCCCATAATCTTATATCTACAGAAAGAAAGAGACAGAGAGAGAGAAAGAAAGAGAGAAAGAGAGAGAGAAAGAAATATAAAGTAAATGAAGAAGAAAGGAAAGTTCTTCGATCGATTCCATTGAAAGTTCACAAACTTTCTTAAAGCGAGTGTGAGAAAGAAAACAATAAAGTGTAAGATAACGAGACAGAAAGAGAGAGAAATAGAGAAGAAGAAAAATAGAAAATAATTGTAAAATAAAAAGGGAGAAGAAAAAATAAATAGAAGAAGAAGAGAGAAACTAGAATTAGAAAAAAACTAGGAATCAAAAATGAGACATCGAAAGGAAAGAAAAACAATTATTAGATTCCCCCATAAGCTCTAAAATAAGTAAGTAAAATTTTCCTGTAATGTAAGTAGAGTACATTAAAGTATTAAAATAATTGTTAATTAATCGAAAAAAATGTGTATTGTAATTTAGAAGCACTGGGTATATGTTCGGAGCACCGTCCTCCTCGAAATTCACCTTTCTAAATAAATAAAATTTCTAATAAATAAAATTTAAAATTGAAACGTTTAGATTAGAGTATTTTTTGTATCTATCTTTGATAATTATTTTAACAAAAGTATATTCGTTTTATGTTCCTGCGCATCGATGATTTCGAGGGGATGGGTGGGGTGAAGGTTAAATATTCATCTAATAAAAAATCAGATTGAAATTATTTAATATTCAAAGCACGTTAATAGTTATTTAATATCTATACTACTAAACAATCTGAAATAAAAGAAGAATTTATTAGAGTATTCAAATAATTGTTAATTAATCGAAAAAAAATGTGTATTGTAATTTAAAAGCACTGGGTATATATTCGGAGCACCGTCCTCCTAGAAATTCACCTTCAGACTGGCACGCTGTCCTCTATGAAAGTACTTTTATTAAATATTGTTTATATGACTTTCCAAAGGCTGCGCATGTGCATAAAGGGAAAATATTCGTGATAAATAGAATTTCTTTATTTTCGAAAAGTTATATAAACAACTATTAATTAAAAAACTTGAACGGAGGACATTGACCCAATTCAACGATGGATTTCGAAGTGGACGGTACACAAATTATATTCTACGAGCTTTTAAACAACAATAGAGACACTTCTATCGATTAATTAATAATTATTATTTTCAATACCCTAATGCATTCTACTCATATTACAGAAAAATTTTACCCGTCGAAGTAAACGCTGCGCAAAAGCGTTAAAATAATTAAATATAAATAAAAAAAATCAGAACGTTTTAATCTTAAATTTTATTTATTAGGTACACAAGAAAAATAACAGTAAAAAGTAACAGAATAGAACGGTTCATATAATATAACACAATAAAACAATCTTAAACAACAAATATCGTCTATTGAAGTGGCATCAAAAAAAAAACAACAATAAAACAAAAAAAAAACAAACAATAAAACAACCTTAAACAACAAATATCGTCTATTGAAGTGGCATAAAAAAAAACAACAATAAAACAAAAAAAAAAAACAATAAAACAACCTTAAACAACAAATATCGTCTATTAATGTAGCATCAAAAAAAAAAAAGAAAGGAACTTATGTGTGTGTGTGTGTGGGACAACATAATAGAAATAGAAATAGAAATAGAAATAGAACTAGAAAGAGAGAGAGACAGACATAGTTGGTTTGCTAATGCGTAATTAAGTTAGATACAAATTATTAGAAATGATCACGAGGTATCGACGTGATATACTAAACGTAAAACGGAGATGAGAGTAGTACGAAAATGAAATGGGATTCATGAGAAATTTGTAGAGAGAAAGAAGGGAGTGGTTGAGAGAAAAGGGGTAAGGGGAAGGGGGAAGGTGGTTATACTAGGATGAAGATGAGATTGAGAAGGATGAAATTCAGGATACTGGAAGGAAGGTTTGAGAAGACTCGTGGGTACGATTAAATGCATCCTCAAGCACGTCCGTTCCTCGTTATCGTGTTATTAATAACACGTCGTGCAAACGATCATGCTACTACCAACCAACCAGCAGAGGAATAGGATATATTTTGATTACGCTATCCCTTGACGCATCGGAGAAAGTTTACGTACAATAAATGGCCGATAAATTCACAACGATCACCGTATCACCGCAGAAACTTAATGATCAACGAACAGAAACAACTATGGGGTGGGATGTGGTTAGGGTGTTAGGGGACTAGGGGAAAGGGTGGTGATGGGAGTATCGAGGAAAATTCATTTGCCATGGCAAATCGTCGTAATGATGCTGAGTGCTACCATTTATTCGTACTTTCTTTCTTTCTTTATTTTTTGTTTTCTTTGTTTGTACGAAAAACGGCCGAAATGTCTTGTTTTTTCGCACCATTTTGTTTCTTTTTTCTCTTTCTCGAAGAAGAAGAGCAGTTTTAGATTCTAAAAGTCATTCTCGTATGTGAAATGTAAAATGATTTATCGAATTCTCCTTTTTATTTTTGTTTTTAGGGATGGTAGTAGTGGTGGGTTGGTGAGTGAGTGGAGGAGGGGGTGGGGGAAACGCGACAAATGATTCATACTTTTTTCGTAAACGTTCTTTTCACGTCTTACCCGAAGATTTTGAAATTCTAAAGACGTGCAACAAACGGGGAAGGATAGAAGTGATTTATTAGGTTTTTTTTTTCTTTTACTTTTTTTTGGGGGGGGGGAGAAATGGTTTATCTTCTCTCCTTTTCTCCTTCGCGAAGATTTATCAATTCTAAAAATAATATTCAAATGCGCGAGAACGGAAATGGTTTATGTTAAATTTTTTGTTGTTTTTTTTTTTTGGTTTTTGCTTTTAAGAGATTTTCCGAATAAATAATTCGGAAAAGTTATAAATGATAATTTGATTTGAAAGTATGAGAAAATAATGGAAGTATATATGTAATAAAATGAAATATTAAAATCAAAATTTTATAACGAGTATGTAACTTTTGTAGCAACTTATTCATTAGTTTTTTTTTTTTTTTTAATTCCATATGTTTATCACGAAATAAATGATTTTCTATTGAAAAGTAAAGGGAGAGAATCTTTCTCGGTTTAAATTTAAATTATATTTAATAAACTGTATTTACGATAATATAATGAAGTAGTAGTTGTGTAGTAATATAAATTATATTCTAAATTTTACGAATATAAAAAAGAACGAAAATAATAATTCGCCTTTTCCAAAAAAGAATAAAAAAGAAAAAGAAAACATATATACATTATACGTATATATATATACTTATGTTATTAATTGATAGAAATATTTATATTAAATAAAAAAAGAAAAGAAAAACACACACACACACAAAATACGTATTGTAAAAATATAGGATTCCGCTTTTTCAAAAAAGAATAAAAAAGAAAAAGAAATCATATATACATTATACGTATATATACTTATGTTATTAATTGATAGAAATATTTATATTAAATAAAAAAAGAAAAAAAAACACACAAAAATACGTATTGTAAAAATATAGGATTCCCCTTTTTCAAAAAAGAATAAAAAAGAAAAAGAAAACATATATACATTATACGTATATATATACTTATGTTATTAATTGATAGAAATATTTATATTAAATAAAAAAACAAAAGAAAAACACACACACACACAAAACACACAACACAATATTTTTACAAAAACATGTATTGTAAAAATATAGGAAAGATCAGAGCTGTTATCGATGAAAACTGGCAAATATTATTACATAGGATAAAAACAATATATATATATATATATATTCTGCTAGCAAGCATCGATTGGATATTGTCTATCGGAAAATTGCACTCGATTCCAAAGGTCTATCTTATCTCATTCGTTCAAAAAGACAACTTCGTCCTTATTTCTCGAGAAACATTACGGTAAAGTGGTGGTCCCTTCTTCGAATCCTAGTTCCATGCTTTTTCAACTTTCACGAAGTGAACGCATCTGTTAAGTTGAAAAATCGTTTCAAATTTACGAAACGACTCGTTGCTTCTCTCTCTCTCTCTCTCTCTCTTTCATTCGCTCACTCACTTACTCACTCACTTACTCACTCACACTCGTTCATTCCTTCATCCTTTATTTCTTTCTCTCTTTCTTCATCTTCTTATTTTCTCCCTTCGGATGTTATGTTTCATTTTCACTCGTGGAAATCCTTTTAGTCAAAATAGCAAGAGACAGAACGTAAAAAAAAAAAAAAATAAAAAGAAAAAAAATAGAGAAAAAGTATTTCGTTTGACGATACACGCGCGTAGATTGTTTCGTCCACTTTATTTTTTCTCTATTTTTCTCATTCTCTTTCTTATCCCTTATTTTTAACATCCCCCCCTCCCAACGATACGAAACTAAACTAAATTAAACTAAACGAAACTAAACGAAACGAAACGAAACGAAACGAGAAAGGCACCACTCGAATTCCTACTTAAATTCGTAGCACAATTTTGGCTCGAACGAATATCGAACTCGTGGAACTCGAACTAGGTCAGCTGAAGTAATTTAAGGGGTTTACATACACAAAAGGATATTAGCGTGCAATCAAGAGGATTTATCAGATGGCAGGATGAATCTCAGTGGACACTTCAAGTCGGAACTACGTCAACGATTCGTTCAAATTCCTCAATTCAAAACGTGGACTCTTATATATATATATATATAGTAAAAAAAATAACAGAAAAATCAAATAAACCATTGCCATTCCTAAAAGTTTCTCGATATGATACAATATTGGTAAATGAATTAGTAAATTAAAAAAAAAGAACAAACAAAATATGTAAAGAATTATAACAAATATTTCGTATTTCGTTATTCGCATAAAATGAATATTTTTCATACACATATCATATGTCTAAATATAACCCATTTGAAATGATACTTCTATGATGAAAAAAAGAAAAGAAGCAACTTTGAAATAAATTGAAAAATAAACGTTTATAAAAGAAATTACAAATATCTCGTATTTTAATATCTGCCGTATTCACATACGTACAAACATAAACTATCATGTTTCAACATAAACAATCATATGCTAACTGTAAACGAGTAGAAATTTTTTCTGACAAGTTCATAAAAATAATAATAATAATAATAAAATTAAAAGACCAAAAGAAAGAAGATATAATTCATACACAATGAATTCATACACATATGAATATTTTTCATACACATATCATATGCCTAAATATAACCCATTTGAAATGATACTTCTATGATGAAAAAAAGAAAAGAAGCAACTTTGAAATAAATTGAAAAATAAACGTTTATAAAAGAAATTACAAATATCTCGTATTTTAATATCTGCCGTATTCACATACGTACAAACATAAACTATCATGTTTCAACATAAACAATCATATGCTAACTGTAAACAACGAGTAGAAATTTTTCTGACAAGTTCATAAAAATAATAATAATAATAATAATAATAAAATTAAAAAACCAAAAGAAAGAAGATATAATTCATACACAATGAATTCATACACATATGAATATTTTTCATACACATATCATATGCCTAAATATAACCCATTTGAAATGATACTTCTATAATGAAAAAGAAACAAAAGAAGCAACTTTGAAATAAATT
This sequence comes from Polistes fuscatus, assembly GCF_010416935.1. Lineage (NCBI taxonomy): Eukaryota > Metazoa > Arthropoda > Insecta > Hymenoptera > Vespidae > Polistes > Polistes fuscatus. Next base: position 7,488,312 of record NW_025113173.1, on the reverse strand, counting down.
GAAAAATAAACGTTTATAAAAGAAATTACAAATATCTCGTATTTTAATATCTGCCATATTCACATACGTACAAACATAAACTATCATGTTTCAACATAAACAATCATATGCTAACTGTAAACAACGAGTAGAAATTTTTCTGACAAGTTCATCAAAATAATAATAATAGTAATAATAAAATTAAAAAACCAAAAGAAAGAAGATATAATTCATACACAATGAATTCATACACATATGAATATTTTTCATACACATATCATATGCCTAAATATAACCCATTTGAAATGATACTTCTATGATGAAAAAAAAGAAAAGAAGCAACTTTGAAATAAATTGAAAAATAAACGTTTATAAAAGAAATTACAAATATCTCGTATTTTAATATCTGCCATGTTAACATACGTACAAGCATAAATTAAATCATGTTTCAACATAAACAATCATATGCTAACTGTAAACAACGAGTAGAAATTTTTCTGATAAGTTCATAAAAATAATAATAATAATAATAATAAAATTAAAAAACCAAAAGAAAGAAGATATAATACATACACAATGAATTCATACACATATGAATATTTTTCATACACATATCATATACCTAAATATAACCCATTTGAAATGATACTTCTATGATGAAAAAAAAGAAAAGAAGCAACTTTGAAATAAATTGAAAAATAAACGTTTATAAAAGAAATTACAAATATCTCGTATTTTAATATCTGCCATGTTAACATACGTACAAGCATAAATTAAATCATGTTTCAACATAAACAATCATATGCTAACTGTAAACAACGAGTAGAAATTTTTTCTGACTAGTTCATAATAATAATAATAATAATAATAATAAAATTAAAAAACCAAAAGAAAGAAAATATAATTCATACACAATGAATTCATACACATATGAATATTTTTCATACACATATCATATGCCTAAATATAACCCATTTGAAATGATACTTCTATGATGAAAAAAAGAAAAGAAGCAACTTTGAAATAAATTGAAAAATAAACGTTTATAAAAGAAATTACAAATATCTCGTATTTTAATATCTGCCATATTTACATACGTACAAACATTAACTACCATGTTTCAACATAAACAATCATAAGCTAACTGTTAACAACGAGTAGAAATTTTTCTGACAAGTTCATCAAAATAATAATAATAATAATAATAAAATTAAAACTAAAAGAAAAAAAGAAGATATAATTCGAGGAAATAAGAAACAAACGGAAAAATAAGCTCTGTTTATACGAAAAATTATAAAATTGTTAAAGACTCGAAAATAAAGAAGAAAAAAAAGATAAAGAAGAAATAGAATAGAGAATGAATTTTCATTTAGTTTCACATAGGTACTCATCACTCCCTGGGGAATTTTCTTATTTAGTTTTTTTTTATTCTTTTCGTTTCTTTTTTCTACTTTTTCTATTCGTCTCTCTTTCTCTCTCTTGTCGAGAAAAACATGACAAAGCTTTTTCTTTCTCTTCTTTATTCGAAAGACACACACTTGTTTAACGAGAGAGAGAGAGAGAGAGAAAGAGTATCGTAGTTCCCCCAGTTACGATTATGATTTAATAGTAGCCTTATTTCGTTGTGTAACATTGCGAGAAATTCCTACTTCGCAATCGTAAATTATATTTTTTCCGAATAAATATGCTTGCCGAGCGAGCTGAAGTATTTTTTTTCACTTTTTCCTTTTTTCATTATTATTATTATTTTTCGTTCCTCCTCCTCCTCTTCCTCTTCCTCTTATTCTACATTTCATTTCAACGAGACAAAAATGTTATCGTACGTGGACAGTTATCCAAGTTTCCCAGATATTTAAACAGAACGGGGGCTGCTCTGGGAGAAAGGAAAAAAAGAAAACAAAGAAAAATACAAATATAATGGAAAAAAATAGTAGATCAAAGGGTGATTTTCAAAAAAATAAAAAACTATTTTGCAATCGTATCGAAGGTATCTTCGAAGCTGCGTGTTCGAGTATTCGAAGAAATAAAATAAAAAAAGAAAAGAAAAGAAACAATAATAATAATTATTATTATAATTATAACGATGAAACGGTAAAAGAAAAAGAAAAAAAAAATGGTAAAAAAAGTCCCTCCTCCTATCACCACCACCCACCCACCTCCCCGAAAAAAGGACAGAAAAAAAAAAGAAGCAGAAGAAAAATTTGGAACACGCGAAAAACCATTATTCGTGGAATACGCGTGCACATTCGTCGGTTCATTAGTAAGAAACAAAGGAAAATGCTTAAGAATATCAAGGGTAGCTATAATTAACATGGAAACGAGCTTGATGAAGCCTACAGGGAAGTAAAAAGGGTAAAAAGGTATTATTATCTATCTGGGGAAACATTCTAAGGAGAATCGTAAAGATAGGAGGGTGAGATAAATCTTTGAAAGCGCTTAACGTTACAATTCTAACCGGTTATTCCTATTTTTTTTTTCAACCACAAAATGACAAAAAGAAATTCTCGACGTTAGATTGAAATCAAATTTACAGACAGATAATCAATAAAATCAAAAGGCATACGATTTAATTCTGCAATTTTCTAATAAATAAAACAACTATTATTATAAAATTTACCAACCAAAAACCTAAAAATTTTTGAAATTTAATAAAATCCATCAATTGAAAACTTTCAACATAATTAAATATAATAAAAAAAATTAAAAATATTGAAACTTAGAGATAAAGATTGAGAAATTGAACGTATTCCACCTAATAGTGAATAATTTGAATTTGAAGATCATCTTCTTATTAATAATATAAACTCTCAATCAACATATTATATAATATAAATAAATTTATAGAATTAAATACTTATAGGTAAACCAAGAATTAATTATAACTAATAAATCCAATCATTGGACTAACCAAATAAAAAAATACATTAATTTTAATTAATTTAATATTTTCTTTAACAAATAATTTAATTGCATCACTAAAAGGTTGAAAAATTCCTAAAAAAAAAAACTTTATTAGGACCTTTTCGAACCTGAACATAACCTAAAAATTTTCGTTCCAATAATACTAAGAATGCTACACCAATTAAAATTCCAATTAATTCAAATAAATAACTCAATAATATTAAAATAAACTCAAACTTAATTATTATTTTTTATTTTTTAAAAAATAATAATTCATTTTACCTCACATTTCTTTATTTTTCCAAAGTAAAAGAGAAAAATTTGATGAGTTAGATTTTTTCCCTTCTATAATACATATAAATGTGCCATATGTGTGTATGTATACGTGTAAGTGTAAGTGTATATGTAAAAGAAAGAGAAAGGAGAGAAAGAGAGAGAGAGAGAGATAGAAAAAGAAAAAAAGGGTGGAGGAATATAAAAGCATTGTTCTTTCAAGGACGTTCCGATAGAACAGTTTTCAACATTTTGCTTAAGGGTAAAGAAGTCTGAGAGACGAAGATTTGAATTTCCATGACAGAGAAGTTCGAAGATATTCACCCGATGCTCGGTGAATAGGCACAGGTGCTGAAGGAGTGTAAGAGGAAAAAAGAAAAAAGAAAAAAGGACAAAAAATAAAAGAAATGGTCGAGAAAAGGAAACAAAAAAAAAGTGAGAGAGAAAGACAAGGAAGGAAGGAAGGAAGGAAAGGAAAGGAAAGTAAAGGAAAGAAAAAGAAAAGGAAAAAAGAAAGAAAGAAAGAGAAAAAACGAAAGGAACATGGCCTGAGGTGAGACACGAGACTGGCACAGCATGGACAAGTGGATATGGAATGATTGTGTTCTGTATAAGAGAGAGAGAGAGAAAGAGAGAGAGAGAGTAAAAGGGGAAGGGATGGGCTGATGGAAACGGAGAAGCGAAGTTGCTCGTATGGTTTGCCCTGGTGAGAGGCGTGGTGGTGGTGGTGGTGGTGGTGGTGGTGGTGGTGGGGGTGGTGGTGTATATCGATCTCAGACTTGTAGGGGCTAGGAAAATTATATTTGCAATGTTAGACCGAAGTGTGTACGAGCCTATGTACGAGCTAAAAGAGAGAGATGGATAGATTCAAAGAGAAAGAGAAAGAGAGAGAGAGAGAGAGAGAGAGAGAGAGAGAGAGAGAGAGAGGAACTAGGGCTCTCTTATCTCCCCTCACCCCTGACCCCCTCACCCCCTCATCCTTTCTTACTCCTTCATCAGCACCTTCAAAACACTACGAAGACGAAATGGTTGTATGTGTGTGGATGTGTGTGGATGTGTGTGTGTGTGTGTGTGTTTCTAAGTACAAATATCGTTCTGTCTTGTTAGAATTGCAAGTGTTTTAAAGGGGGCTTTCGAATGATAATAAATTTAAATTGGAGAGAGAGAGAGAGAAAGGGAAGAAGAAAAATCGATTAAAAGATATAACAGAATTTCGGAAATATTAGATCAATATTGGATATAAGTTAGTAGAGAATGTTTGAAAACGTTTGGAAATAATTGTCGATTGATTTTATTTTAATGACATTTTGAAATATAACGAATATACAAATTTGTTTCGTGTTCTTCTATTATTTTTTTCTCTCTCTCTCTCTCTCTATCTCTATCTATCTCTCTCTCTGTTTGTATAAAAATTAATTAAAAATTTTTGATCGACGCGACGAGTAATTAAAAAGTTTTCATTTTTTACAGGTAGAAAAAATGGACGAGGAATCGTACAATTTGTTATCAGAGAAATTATTTTACATGTGATAATAAGTTGAAAAAAAAAGAAAAAAAAAAAAAAAAAAGAAGAAAACAATTTGTTCGTTCGATGTTTTTTTCGTTATAGAGAAAAGAACAAAAGATAAAATATCGCGTGCACGTAAAAAAAAAAATGGTTAATTTGAATACCCTTTAACCTTTTCGGCACGAAAAATTTATAATAATAATCATAGACAAGAAAAAATCTGACTCAATTAATTCTCTGCATTGTCTGATGTATCTTCCTTTTCCTCCCCCCCCCACCCCCCACCCCTCCACAGATAAATGTCATCTGCATAATGCAAGATTATATATAAAATTATTATATTTTTAATAATAATATTATATTATTGTATTTTAATATTATTATATTATTATTATTATTATTATATTTTTAATAAATATTATAATATTTTTAATAATAATAATAATCTTAATTATATAAGATTGTATATAAAATTCTTCGAAATATAAAAATCGAACGTTTTTTTCTCGAGACGATGGTCGATTACTTCGACTTAATTTTTTACTTTCCTTTTTTTCTTCTTTTTTCTTTTTTCTTTCTTTCTTTTCTTTTCTTTTTTCTTTGCTTTTTTTTTTACTTGGAAAACTTTTCACGCTCGTAATCTAGCTTTACGATCCTCTAGGGAAGCCTTAGAAGGGACAAAAAAATCTTAGGGGCTGCTTCTAATCTCGAATTTTTGTTCCCCTGCCCCTTCAGCCGGCCCCTTTCTTAAATGTGCCTAGAATTCGTAAACGTCATCACCTAACCCCCACCCCACCCCCCACCATCCCTTCCTCTTCGCAACTCTCTACCTCAAATTTTCATTCCCTTTCACATATCCCTTCAACGTTAGACCAAAAGGGTGTCCAAGGGTGTCGGCCGAGTAATCTGACTTTTTTTTACTTTTACTTTTTTTTCTTCGTCGAGAGAAACGAAGAAAAATTAGAAAAATAAAAGAAGAAAGAAAGAAAGAAAAGAAATACCTGTAAGGAAGAGAAAAAAGTGCATCGTCGGCGAATCGTGCGTTACCTTCTCGTTTGTATTCTTCTTTTTTTTTTCTATTTTCGTTTTTTCTTTTCTTATCACGCGCTCAACTTTTTAATTAAATCGACGATGTAATCCAAATAAATTGCTACACGCAAATTTTAGATTTTCCACCCTTGTTTTCGTTCGTTTGTTATCTCCCTTCTTCCCCCCTACCCCCCACCACATCTAACTAATTAACGTCGATTGAAGAAAAATTTTCTTTGCGAAGGAATTTAAACAATTTGTTAAAAAAGAACATTTAAAATATAATTGACTCTCTCTCTCTCTCTCTCGCGAAATAAAATTTAGAGAAATTTAATATTCGAAATATAAAATTTAGAAATTAAATACGAAATATATTTTCATCGCGTAGAAAAACTTTATCGTACGTAATGAGAATTATGTAGAATAGAGAAAGAAAGAAAAGAGTGGGGAGGGGGGTAGGAGAAAAAGGGAGAGGAGAGAGAGAGAGAGAGAGAAAAGAGGTACATTCTTTATGCAATCACGGTTAGGAGCATCGTGTCACTTGTCCTACATCGAGAAGAACTCTTATCATCTATGCATAATTACGCAATGAAAGGGCATCGATATCGTACCACGTTCCTTGTGGGTGTCCCACTTTAAGAACACGTGCAAGATCGTTGAATACATACATACATACATACATACGTGTAAATCATTTCTTATGCGATCATCATTGATCAAACATAGTGATTTTTATTCTTCGAAATAATGGGCCGCGTTTGAACCGACGCGACAATTTTTCATTTTTCCCGAATGTGAAATTAAAAATATTATTATTCGAAGTGAGACAAATTTAACGATTTTTTCTTTTTTCGATCGAGACTCGAGTAAAAAATAAAGGAAGACGAGAAAAAATAATAATTAGAAAAAAAAAACAAAAGAAAAAAAAAGAAATGTATCACGTCGATAATAAAAGTTATTTAAATTATTACGCATTTTTTGTATGTATAATGATTTCATTCATTCTAATGGAAATATATTTCGTTTAAGAAATTGAATTTGTAACAAAACGTATGTTTTCAACGCAATCAAATAAATATGTGTTTTGTGGGTGTACGGCATTTATGTTACACGTGGCCTGCAGATCAAATTTAACGATTTTTTTTTTTCGATTGAAACTCGAGTAAAAAAGAAAGGAAGACGAGAAAAAATAATAATTAGAAAAAAGAAACAAAGAAAAAAAAAGAAATGTATCACGTCGATAATAAAAATTATTTAAATTATTATGCATTTTTTGTATGTATAATGATTTCATTCATTCTAATGGAAATATATTTTGTTTAAGAAATTCAATTTGTAACAAAACGTATGTTTTCAACGCAATCAGATAAATATGTTTTGTGGGTGTACAGCATTTATGTTACACGTGGCTTGCTGATCAAATTTAACGTGTACACCACGAAATGGTGCACGTGTCACGGGAACGTGTTAAACAGTGTAAAAAAAGAGAGAAAGAAGGAAGAAGAAAGAAGAGAAAAGAAGAAAAGGGATGGGAAGAAGGGGGTAGAATACGTGAAATAACATAAAAAGAAAATATATAATACATATGTATATATATATATATGTATAACTTCTTAGGTTCTTTTGATCCCTCATATTAAAGTCAGTACTTCGTTAAAATTTACATCTCGTGTAGTATAATTTCAAAAATCCTTTCCCCCATCCCCTCCCCTTCCCCTCCCACCCCATTATACTCTCAATTCCCACGGGAGTTAAAATATCCACTGAAAACGTATCCCCAACCACCCCCCCCATACCCCATGGTAAGTCAAAACGATGAAAAGAGAACGTAATTTAAGATAATCTGACAATCTGCAGTAACTACCTTGGTAAACATGGACATTTGACATTTAAATGTATTCAAATTATTTAGCTGAGTAAGAAAAAGATAGATAGATGTATATATAACAGGAATTTTTAGTAGAAGTATCCTTTAACTTTTAAATTGTCTTTCGCGATACTTCTTATTGTCTTCTTAAAAAGATGAAGATGAAGATGAAGATGAAGATGATGAAGATGATGAAAACAAAAAATACTCGAGAAGATCATTGACGTTGAGATTTATCGATGAAAAATTATTATACATGTGGGGTTTTGAATTGTTAAGAAGTATAGATATGAATGTGTGAATGGTATGAGTGGAGAGTGATTGAAAGAAATGAAAGAATGCATCCGGTCGAGACAAAGGAAGAGCGTTAGATAAGAATGTTAGTTTAGGTTTAAGGTTACATCATCTGGACTTGTCGCCTTTGTATAGCTACATCGAAGTCTCCCGAACGTTATCGATAATGTGAAATACCGGAAAAGCCTTTGCGCGTGGCTTGGAATGATCGGGAAGTTTCCAGGGAGATGACGAGAAACAACGGGAGACGATGGAAGGGATGTAGGGTATAAGTAGGCGACGGGAAGGACTGACTGGTGGTGGTTGCGTTTTTCTGAGAGTTCAATAATAATTGACGAGTGATAAGTGTAACGGAGAGTACGGAAGACAACGGGGAACGGCGAAGGATTACGATAGGCGACGACGAGTCGGATTTGGGTGTTCCTTGCGGTTGTTTTCGGACGTAGGGGGTTACACTTATTGTTAGCATTAGATCATTAGATTATAGATACTTACTATTTTATTTCTTACAAACATTATACCTTGTTATTATTTTTTAATAAATAAATACTTTACTGTTACCATTATAAATATATATATCTCTATACGTAAATCTTACATACAATTAACCCTTTGCACTTGTAACGGAGTAATATTAGTTTAGGATAGGCTATAGGATAATCTAATCTTAGTTTGTTTTACGATAGAATAGAAAACTTATGGAACTGTAGAATTCGTAAGAAAGGGTCCTCTTAAGAAAGGAATATAATATTTATTTCCGATCAAGTAACGTCTGGTGGTCTAGACTGTGGAGATTACGAGAACGCTTTGTACGCACTCCCACTCTGGGGTGTTACGTAGATTTGGAAGAAAGACGGTTGATGACCAATAATGGATCGGAAAAGGAACTAGGACCGCCTTGCGTACCCTTTCCCCCTCCGTCGGCAATAGGACCGATGCATAAGAAAGAGGGTTAGTCTTATGATTGCGCTTCGAAAAGTATTATGATTGAACTGGAGTTATGTATTATGATTAAGTATTAAGAAGTCTTATGGTATTATGTCGAGATATTAAGTGGTCGTATTATGTTGAAGTGTTATGTGTTCTTATTGAGTGATTATTAGTTCTTATGTCTTATGTGTTACGTCTTTTATGCTTTATGTTTTCTTACGTTTATGATTATGTTATTTTGAAGCCTTATGTTTAAGTGATTTTATGTATGATTAAATATATGTGTACTCTCAACTATTAATCCTGACAAACTGTTATCTAAATAGTAACGCCCTTTAATCCTTGCATCCAGAAGAAGATCGATCATCGTCATCTCGTTTCTTTTCGTTTACACACTCGAGGCCTTTTTCGCTTGCGCGAACCAGCAACTCGAGAAGATTTCGGCCAAATTAAGTAGACATTTTACAGGTACTTTAAAAACATTTATAAACGAACAAGCGTATAGAAATAATCAAATATCATCAGTTTATTCATTTATATGTCGAAAAAAAAACAAACTTTGATAAATACTACACTCTGTAATTAGTTTTAGTTGAGTTGATACTTGAAATGTGAGCCGGGCGCCGTATCGGCGCCGCTCGAGTGCAAAAGGTTAACAAATGATCGTAGTTATAATATATCTTGTTAATTTTATCCAATTGAATGACACGACGCGAACAAAATATTATATTTATTATATTTACGTTAAAAACGAATGATGTACATTTTATCGTATATTTTTTTTCTTTTCAACAAATTACAGGACGACTTTGGTGGTGGTCTCATTTGTTAAATGCTCGTCGCGTTAAAATAGAAGATCATTGACGTTGAGATTTATCGGTGAAAAATTATTATACAATTAACAAATGATCGTAGTTATAATATATCTCGTTAACGTGTACAATGAAATTTTATCCAATTGGATGACACGACGCGAACAAAATATTATATTTATTATACTTAAGTTAAAAACGAATGATGTACATTTTATCGTATATTTTTTTTTCTTTTTAACAAATTACAGGACGACTTTGGTGGTGGTCTCATTTATTAAATACTCGTCGCGTTAAAACGAACGTAATTTAATCGTAAATAAAATTGTTAGGAGTGGTGAGAGAGGGGGAGGGGAGGGGATGGTTGTGAAACAATAGAAAAGCAAGTAGTAGAAAACTATTTTAACGGGTAATTTTCGGGTTAAGGTGGTATGTATAATATCGTAGACAATTTTTTTTTGTTCCCTGCTGCTCCTCTCTAGTAGTTGAGAATTCTTTTATACTCTGTGCCGATAATTGTGCAATAAAAGGCCGTTATTACGCTCTTAGACGGCCTACTTCCGCATAATATGTAGAAAAAGATAGAAACGTAAAAAGAAAAGGGAGGAAAATAAACGATAGCGAAAGAGAGAAAAGAGATAAAGGCAAACGAATAAACGAAAAGGGAGAGAAGGGGCTGGAGAGAAAGAGAGAGGAAAGAAAAAAGGGACGAATGAAGAAGATAAAAATAAAATAGAAAAAGAGAGAGAGAGAAAAAAAATATAGGAACGAATAAATGAGATAGAAAGAGAAAAGGGATGAGATTAGAAAATATTTCGCAAATAAGCCAACGAACAATGATTTTATTCAGCATTTTTTTTACTATTAACGGGAACGAAAATAATGAGAAAGAAAGAAGGGAAAGGAAGGAAGGAAGGAAGGAATGTAGGAACGGAGAGGAAAATGAAAATATAAAGAAATTGAAAAGTATAAGATGAGAACTAAAAAAAAAAAAAGAAAAATAAAGAGAGTAAGGAAATATGAGGCGGAATTTTAATTAAGAATCACTAAAATGAGGGGGAAGTGGTGGGGGGAGGGGGGAGAGAGAGAAAATACTTAGCTACGAAATTACCGAAATTTGCATGTTGAACTCGGTTAACTCGGCCGACAATATCCGGTTGAACGAAGAGAAAAGAAATAGAAAAAGAAGAAGAAGAAGAGAGGAAGAAAAAGAGGAAGAAAATAGGAAGGAGACCTTCGAGCTAGGTTGCCTTACTCCCTTCTAGATTATTTCATTAATTAATCAATTATCCCTACCTCGGTTGATAGTCCCTTCCTTCTTTTCCAGTAGGTAGGGGTGGAAAGGGAAAAAGGGAATTTAGTTCGCGTCGATGAGAAAAGAAAGAAGAGGAAAAAGAGGAAGAAGAGGAAGAAGCCAGGATTAGCCGATAAAATAAAATTATTCGATCGGCTTTAACGCTATGAGAATATACATTCACGTGTATACATATATATATTATAACCATTTTATCTATCTAACCAAAAATAAAATTTTTCCGATAAAAAGCAAGTATGAAATGCAAATTTGTATAAATCGTATATATAGCTGTTACACTTAACACATTCTCTATCAAGACCGAAGTTTCACGTCAATATTATACAAAGATAAAAGAACTTTTATTATATCATATTTTGTTGTGTGTGTGTGTGTTATTTTTTTATTTTATATTATTTATTTATTTTTTCTTGTTTAGTATTTCTCTCTCTCTCTCTCTCTCTCTTTTTCTTTCCCATTGTAACACCTTGATCGACAGGTTATATTTTGTTTGTCTAAAAAAAGAAACGTACCGTTATTTATTATTTTTCGTTTTTCGTTTTTTCCTTTCTCTATTATTCCTTTGAAAAACGGAAAAAAAATAATAATAATTATATAAAGAAGAAGAAATATATATTGAAAACTGGTGTGACATTTTTTCAAGAGGTTATAGGTCGAGAGAAAAAAAATAAATAAAAAGAACGAATTTCTATTCGGGAACTGTCTCGAACGAATATTGTAAACGGAATCGAAAAAGTATCGTCAGATTCGAAGATTCAAAGCATTGGTGTTATTTCCACCCCCTCCTTCCCTTCCCTTCCCTTCCCTTCCCTTTCCTTCCCGTTTTATTTTTACTTTTTTTTTTATTTTTTTTTTCTCAAAGCGAGAAAACGAGGCAAGCTGACGTGTCGTTCGTTCGTTCGTTTCCAGAGAGATGCATTCTAGAAGACCGTTCGATACTTTTATCCCGAAATAGTAGGACAGTAGCACGTAACCAGTCAGCTCAAGTTCTTTCACTCTCTCTCTTTCTTTCTCTCTCTCTCTTTCTCTTTCTCTCCTCTCTCATTTTATTTCTCCTTCGTTAAACCCAAAATGCATATAGAAATTTTCTTTTCAACCATCACGGATAAACACAAATTTTCAAATGAAAAAACAATTACGAAACTGTTTAAATCATTGCAGTAAAATTAATGAATTCTATTTGAACAAAAATTCTTCTATCATAAATGATAGAAGGAAATATATTAAAAAAAAGAAAAAAAGAAACAAAATGTACACATCTTTTCTCATCTCACTTTTCCACATAAAATGTATTTGTGTATATACCGTGTGTATACGTGTCAGAAAAAAAAAAAAGATAAAATAAAGCAACGGATTCACTCGATAAAAATCTTCCGTACTTGTTGATCTTCTCTTCATAAATCTAATCAAACTTCACGACGACTCGAGGGAGTACAAGTTAGAGGTCGTGAAAAAGAATCAGAAGAAAAAGAAAAAGAAAAAGAAAGAAAAAGAAAGAAAAAAGAGAAAAAAGAGTAAGAAGAAGAAGAAGGAGAAGAAGAAGAAAAAAAAAAATTGGAAGAGTAGGTCGCATCGATAGATTGAATCGTAGACAACTATAGCTGACGATGGTTGCAAACTTCGCGCAGACCGGATTACCTGGATAATCCGGATCCCGTAAATCCGTCGGTTCGAATTTGGCCGGTCCCATAGATACATATATGTACACACATTTGTTTATATATAAATGTGTGTATGTGTGTGTGCGTCTCTCTCTCTCTCTCTTTCTCTCTCACCGAATTCAGAACACCATAAGCTTCTCGTTTCGCTAACCAAAGCGAACATGTACCTACTACTACTGACTTTTCCATCATATCACTGACTTCCCTTTAGTTAGACATGGATTAGTTCGTTTGTGGTCAAATTTCTAACACGTTGGGTGTGAAACCAAAGGACAGCCCTTATTAATTATTACCATCTATGCAACTAGATTCTGTACTTTTCAATACCCTTTTATAAGTAATCAACACAATGCATTGTTATTATATATAACTATTACTATCATTTATTATACGATAAACAAATTTTTATAGACTGAGCCAATTTGACTCATTACAAAAATTTGTTTACCATATATATATGAGCCGTTTATTTTGAAAGTGGCTTAACTCCATTTTTCATTTTTTTCCGGTTACCCACGGTAACATGTACAGCTTCAAATTATCTATCAATAAAGCATTTAAGATTTTTTATATTCCGAGTAAATACGGTAATTCTGGACACATAAGTTTTCAGAGTTAGTTGAATCATTTAATCGTTTATTTTGAAAGTGGCCTAACTCCATTAGGAGTAGAGATTTTGGTGTGGTAGAAATGACATTAAAAAAAAATAATTTACTGTTTGTCCCCCGAGAGTATTACAATATTATCAAAAAGTGTCGGAAAGGTAATAACTTTATTGTACATGAAATGAGACAAGAAGATTTTGTATCAACAAAATTATTAGAAGACGCAATTTTTAAAAGGGTCAAGAATTCTAACGGAGAACCAATATACTGGTTAAAAATATGTTGGATGCGTTTTGTCAAAAATGAATAAGATTTTCTATAAGACATCAATGAATGAGAACGAAAATTTGAAAGTCCTGAATTTAATACCACGTCGGGGTAGACCAAGAAAGTTCGAAAATATTGTATTGACACCACTGTATAAAAATATAAGACAAATTACAACCGCAAAATTCAAGGACATAATTGACTTATTACGATATATACCACCGGAACATCATGATTTTTTAAATCCCTTTCACATACACAAAATGTAGATGAGTAGAAAATTGTTTTGTAATTTATGTTTGTAAAAATATTTTGAATCGCATAATTTATGTTTTTAAAGTGTTATAAAGATATGTAAAATAAAATAAGTATTGTTTTTTCGCAATTTGAAGCATCTTAAATTATGTTGAATGGACTTCGGTTCCTTCAAATTTTATAACGAATCTGGTTGTTAATTTTGAAAGTGGCCTAACTCCATTCTTGGTAAGAAAACGCATATTATTCACTTAATAATTGCCATTATTTTAATAGGAACTGTAAATTAATACCTTTAGATACACTTAAGCAACATAACTCATTGTTATTCTTTACGTATTTTTAATTGCATTGAAACGCAACCTTTAAATATCTCAATTTAAGGTTATATGGAGTTAGGCCACTTTCAAAATAAACGGCTCATATATATATAACTTAAATATTATTTTTTAAAAACATATGTTGCTTTTTAGTTACTTAATTAAATATACGTAAATATTAATTCCTTTCTAGTGTTAAGTCTAGTTTTAGTCAAAATCTAGTGTTAAGTCAAAATTTTTGGAACAAACGTGGAACACGAAAATTTGTAACGCAACAAGTATGAAGGAAAGGGTTCTGTCGAAATATTATCCTTTCACTTCTTCTAGATATGCGTCGTTAAACTTTTCTTTTCTATATATATACATACACGTATTCCTTCACGGAACATTAACCTAATAAAAAGGAAAGAGGATAGGAGTGGAGGTTGAACATAAAATCTAGGATACGATTTTAAAGGTCCCATATTGAGAGTACAGGATTTAAAGAAAATTTATGGCCAACTGTCACATTGAAATACGATATATTTGCAATCTGTTGAAATGTTTCATTTATGAAGATAGTTTCGTAACCCTTTCGAGTAATTGCACTGTTTAATATTCATATCGTTTCGATCAATTATTCGATATCGTTCATATTCTGTATATGAATATATATTTATGTGTATGTAATGTATATGTGCATGTATATATATATATATATATATATAGAAAAATCGATTTAAAATAAAAGACAGAGCTTTCATTCATTTTCACTGAAAAAATATCATTTTTCGTAATAATATATCTATCTGATCTGATTGTGTGTGTGACGATACTATTTTTATAATAATATTAAATTTATAAAAAAATAATTATGGTTTTCTTTTTAATTATTTTTATAGTATTACTATTGATTTTTATACATATTATTGTTTTCATAATTATCGAATTTAAATTATTGAATTAATCACGAAGAAAATGACAACAAGAAAAGAATATTCATTTAATTATTAATATTTTCATTATGAAATATACACGTGTATCCATATTTGCACATGCAAATGACACGTGTAATTATTCAAATATAAAATTATACGAATTCGTTATTATAATTAACGCGTGTTAGATATTTGATAACATTTTCTTTCATTTTGATATTATACCCAAAATTAAAGAAAATTATTATTAATTTCATTTGAATATTACATGCATTATGAAACGCATTGAATTTTTTTTAAACAATAGTCACTCGGTCAACAATGTATTAACAATAATAATATAAGTGTCATTGCTGAATTAAATTCTCGTCAAATAATTCCAATACTAAATGCTGGTAATTTCAACAATTATTCGACATTTCGAGACCACAATTATTTATCCACTAATTTAACATAAAAAAAAAAAACAAATCCACGTGCAAATAAGCAAAAAATGATATCGCGCGCACAATAATAATAACAATAGTAATAATAATGACGAATGACGGGTGTGGTATTAAAATTCGATATTGAGAATACCGCAATTATTTTTGCACCGATCCAATAAAAATATTTAAAAAAAAGAAAAGAAAATGATTGCATACGACGATAATAATTATAATAACGAAAAATGATATTGCGGTATTAAATTCGATATTTGAATAATCCCACCAATTACATCGATTTAATATAAAAGTTAAAACATTACATCATAGCGCACGATATTATTAACAACAATAATAATAATAATAATAATAAAAATAAAAATAATGAAAAATAAAGTAGTTCGATGTCAAACGCAAAATATAAAAAAAAAAATCGGCAATAATTGTTATCCCCAAAATTTGAATTATTTCGATATTTGAATAATCCCACTAATTACATCGATTTAATATAAAAGTTACAAAATTACATCATAGCGCACGATATTATTAACAATAATAATAATAACAATAATAACAATAAAAATAAAAATAATGAAAAATAAAGTAGTTCGATGTCAAACGCAAAATATAAAAAAAAAAATCGGCAAATAATTGTTATCCCCAAAATTTGAATTATTTCGATATTTGAATAATCCCACTAATTACATCGATTTAATATAAAAGTTACAAAATTACATCATAGCGCACGATATTATTAACAATAATAATAATAATAATAACAATAAAAATAAAAATAATGAAAAATAAAGTAGTTCGATGTCAAACGCGAAATATATAAAAAATCGGCAAATAATTTTTATCCCCGATATTTGAATTATTTCGATATTTGAATAATCCCACCAATTACATCGATTTAATATAAAAGTTAAAAAATTACATCATAGCGCACGATATTATTAACAACAATAATAATAATAATAACAATAAAAATAAAAATAATGAAAAATAAAGTGGTTCGATGTCAAACGCGAAATATATAAAAAAATCGGCAAATAATTTTTATCCCCGATATTTGAATTATTTCGATATTTGAATAATCCCACCAATTACATCGATTTAATATAAAAGTTACAAAATTACATCATAATGCACGATATTATTAACAATAATAATAATAATAATAATAATAAAAATAAAAATAATGAAAAATAAAGTAGTTTGATGTCAAACGCGAATTATATAAAAAATCGGCAAATAATTTTTACCCCCATATTTGAATTATTTCGATATTTGAATAATCCCACCAATTACATCGATTTAATATAAAAGTTACAAATTACATCATAATGCACGATATTATTAACAATAACAATAATAATAATAATAATAATAATAATAATAATAATAATAATAATAATAATAATAATAAAAATAAAAATAATGAAAAATAAAGTGGTTCGATGTCAAACGCGAAATATATAAAAAAAATCGGCAAATAATTTTTATCCCTGATATTTGAATTATTTCGATATTTGAATAATCCCACCAATTACATCGATTTAATATAAAAGTTAAAACATTACATCATAGCGCACGATATTATTAACAACAATAATAATAATAATAATAATAAAAATAAAAATAATGAAAAATAAAGTGGTTCGATGTCAAACGCGAAATATATAAAAAAATTGGCAAATAATTTTTATCCCCAATACGATTTATAGAATACAAGAATACGTTAATAGAAAAATGAAGAAAAAATATAAAAATGATCAGGCGCGATAACGATTATAATAATAATAGTAATAATATCAGCGAATTACAATGATTGGTTTGATCGTGGTAGGGTAGGGGGGTGGGGGTTGGAGAAAGAGGTTCGAATGTATAGATAGATATTCGAATAATTTCGATCTATATAACATAGTCAGCACGCATCTCGAGGTAACATTCCCTGGACTATTCCCGTTATTGGGTCAGACATGCTGATATCCCGGAGCTTTTCCAATACGAGAAAATTCAGCTTCACGTATAATTTGTTCTCTCTCTCTCTTTCTTTTTTTCTTTCTCTTTCTTTCTCTCTCTTCTTTTTCTCTTGAAACTTTAAGCTTACTCATCGGACTCAACCCTTCTTGAGATATCGAACAAGTCTAATTAACCGAGCCTATCCTAAAATGCACTTCTTGAAAATGAAAATCACGCGCGAAAAGGAATATGAGGGCGTTTAGGACAATGACCCCCAACCCAACTCCCCCTTCCTCCTTCTTTTTATTTTTTTTTTTTACTTCATTATTATCGGACCTTAATAAATTTTGTTCAACTTGAATAAAAAGGGGGAGGAAAAAAAGAAAGAATAAAAAAAGAAAAAAAGGAAAATAAGGTACCATTATCGATCGGTCAAATATATATATATATATATATACATAAGTCCTGTAAGAAGTTGCGACGATGTAATTTCAGTGAATAGTAACACGCCACGGCGAGGTTTAAAGATCCGATCAATTTTCTCGATAAATAAATCCCGACCGATAAAATTGGCGAGAATTTTTGTCGGTTAGAAAAGGATGAAAAAAAGAAAAAAAAAAAAAGAACAGAAGAAACTTCCTTCTTCCTCTCTGCCACTTTTTATTTTATTTTTTTATTTTTTTTTTCGTATTTTTCTAACCGAAGAAGGAAAATGTTGTCTTCGTCGTATCGATTTACCGAGTGTTGCAGGAATATAAAGAGAAAGAGGAAAAGGAGAAGAGAATGAAGAGAAGGGGTAAGAAGTAAAGGGGGAGGAAGGAGGGGGGGCATTAGAACGAAAGTCAAACTATAATTTCGCATAGCTAGTCGAGTTTAAGGGTTGATCAATTTCTAGACACACGTAGCCGTTGGGTGAGAACGATATAATTAACTATGTAAGACCACGAGAAGCACGAAACTTTAACGAAGTATATAACTAAGGATGATCCACCTGGTGTATACCTAACAATATGTATTATATGCAACTAATTAATCGTTCATGATTTATAGTTGTGTGTATATATATATATTAAATTATGAAACACATATACACGAGGGTAAATAGAAAACTTTTTAATCCACTCTTTTCCTACGAATTTTAAAAACTATATCGAAAAATATAGATAAATTTAATTTTCCGAGTTTTCTGTGAATATAAAATACCCCCAAAAAAAAAGAAAAAAAAAATAAGTAAGAGAAAAAAATGTGAACAATTATTGATCAATTTCTGGAGGGAGGGAGGGAGCGGGGGAGGGGGAAGAAAAAAGAAAAAAATAATAATAAAAAAAAGGGAAAGGGTGGAAGAATGAATTCGATCAATTTGCATATTAATCAAGATTGAATATGACGTGTTTGCAAAAAAGAAAAAGAAGAAAAAAAAATACACCCACACACACATACACAGAGAGAGAGAGAGAGAGAGAAAGAGGATGAATCCTTTAAACTTTTCGATCGAAACTCGTTTTCCCCCCTATTGTTAGCGAATTAACTCTGATAAATGGCCAACGCGCTCGGGCGAATAATTTGCGAGGAAAATCGAGGAAACCTTTTTAAAAGCTTTTTCTTCGATAGATCGATAAAAAGAAAAGAAGAAAGAAAGAAAGAAAGAAAGAAAGAAAGAAAGAAAGAAAGAAATAAAGAAAGAACGATTTGTCGGTATCGATGAAGAGAAAGCATTTCATTGGCTAACATTTTGTTGTTCCGCAAAAAATAGAAAGAAATGGAAAGAGAAAAACACACGTATATACATAGAGAAGAGAAAAAGAGGGAGAGAGGGGGAGAGAGAAAGAAAGAAAGAGAGAAAGGGGGTTGGGGGGAGAGGAGGGAAAATTTTAACGACAAATCAGAACGTCGTTAAATTCAACAAAACGAACGAGCGAGTTTCAAGTCAGGACGTAAAAAAGAGAAACCATTTTTCATTGAAGGAGGGGGGGAGGGGGAGACAGGGTGGTAGTAGTAAGCCAAACAGTTAACGAACTTTATCCCCCAACTGTTCTCCTCGGTAATTAGAAAATAATTGGAAAAGTATATTATTACGATTATCTAAGTTATTGATCGATCGTTTTTGACCAGTTTTCTTTTTGTTTTTCATTGTTTTATCTCATCAAGATGATCCCCCCCCATTAAACAACACACACAGCAGAGACATCTCCCCCTGTGTTGAAAAGTTTGTATTTAACTTAGCGGGGACAAATAATCATCCAAAAGGGAGACGAGGAAAGGAAAAGAAAAGAAATATAAAAAAAAAAAAGAAGAAAAGAATAAAAAGGATAAAGCAATGGCTCGTAATCGTTTCGATGACTCTTATTCTCGTATTCGCTCTTTCGAGAGAGTTTCAACAAATACCACGAGAATGAAACACACAGAGAGAGGGGGAGAGAGTGAGAGAGAGAAGAGAGAGCATACATATATGTATGTACACGCTAGAAAGAGAGAAATGACAATGAGAGCAAACGCAAACACTAACCCGCTTTTAAAGGAATCCGACCTAGCTCTTTCACGATATCGGTTAGCTCGATCCAGCAACTTCATCGACGCGAACTGGATGGCGACGTTTTATAGTTACAACCCTTTCATCCGACAACGATGGCAAAGTACACCCTCCTCGCCGAGAGAGCCAATAAGCTTCAACAACGTGCCGTTTCGTGAACAACTTACTTCGTCGGAAAGAGATAGACAGTTGGATAGAGAAAAAGAGTGAAGGAAGAAAAACGATCGAAGTGCATACACAATAAAAAGGAAGAAGAAGAAGAAGAAGAAAAAAAAAGAAAGAAAGAAAGAAAGAAAGAAAGCAAACGTTTTATGAAAGAACAAGTAAAAATATTTCTTCCTCTAGTTACTACTACTACTACTACTACTTCTTTACGTTTGTTTGTCAGTTTGTCTGTTTTATTTGTTTTTTTTTTTTTAAGTGCGAAGGAGAAACGGGGATAACAGGGTATAATTTAAACGTGTTTAAATTCGAATCGCACTGACGAGGATCGATGACGCTTGCTCCCGTCGGCGATCTAACCCAGTTTCTGCTAGCACATACGAGTCATGACTCGAGTCGTAAGTTTCCCTCGGACGTGGCCGGCGACGAGTCGATAAAAAAGCAATTTCGTGCGAGCATTGGACTGGCCAATACGAGAGATCTTTCATACATCTATAGAATCGTGTATACATAATAATCTACAAATATTATCTATACATATTACATATCCATATTGTCTACACATATGTACAAATATTTTTTATTTATCATATATGTATATGTACATATGTATTATTGCATTAGGTTTCATGAAAAGAATGAAATATTTTTAATATACATTGTTATTACAATAATACAAAAGCGTAGCAATTATACGTTAGATTGCATGAACAAGATTTTTATTCAAATTTCTATTAATATATTTCAAATATTAATTGACGCGAACTTTTTGAGTAAACTAATGTATATATATATTGTATATTTATTGTATGCACCTATGTACAAGTATTATATGCAATGTATTTGTATAACTTTAGTTTCAATGGAACATAAACACAGATAGAAATGTTTGAGAAGTATCGATAAATACGATTAAAAATGATATATAGATAATTAATGGAATTAGTTTCTTAGAATAACTTACTCAACATTTAGGGGATGATCCGACAGATTTTTTCGTCCAATGAACGACGTTTAAGGGTTGATGATCTAATAGCAGTAGTAGTAGTAGGAGTAATAGTTTGCTGTCGAGGATAAGATCGAAGCGATCGAGATGATTGAGAATCGTGTCCTTGAGGATGACGAAGACATAACCCTCGAAGAACGATTAATTCGTCCAAAGGGTAGAAGGGTGAGCATCATCATATTCATCGTCATCGTCATCATCATCATCATCATAATCTTTCTATTCATCATCTTTCGTTATATTAAGTAACGACGAGATAAATTATTAAGAGTTCTCAAAAGAAAAAAAAAAAAAAGAAAAAGATCACGAAGGATCTATTCTACGAGATCGTTGACATGCTACTACCTGTCGATTAACACAACATGACGATAATGATGATAATGATAAAATATTATTTGGCAGAAAAAAAAGTTCAATGTACGAGAGAGAAAATGTTATGGAAAACATTTGAATTTTCTTATTCTTTTTCTCCTTGTATTTTTTACGCACAGTCTAGTTGCTTGTTGAAAATAATTGTGTCAAAAGAAAATAAAGGGAACGACATAAAAGTTCACGCGGTTCGACAGGACATTCACGAAACGTGTCAAAGGCTATACGAGAAGGGAGTGCCGCGACCTTCGTCGCACGAAGGCCCGTGGAAAACTGACCGATCCTCCTCGCAAACTCCTCCTCCTCCTCCTCCACTACCTCTTCTTCCTCTTTCTCCATCTCTACCTCTACCTCTACCTCCTCTACACCTTTTCCTACACCATCATTCTCATCGCCACAGTGTAGTAATAGTAGTAGTAGTAGTAGTAATAGTAATAGTGTAGTAGTCATCGTAGGACGGGAGGCACCTTTTCGTAACTCCTCTTCTCCTCCTATTCCTATCCTCTTTCTCTTTCTCTCTCCACCCCTCATCCTCCACCACTACTACCTCCTCTGCTTTTTCCCAAGTCCGTTGACGAAGCTTCCGGACGAGGGTAACGGGCATGCGTGATCCGACGCACGAGTAACATGTTAAACTAGGGTGGGAGTTCTAATGGGAGTGTACTAACCAGTCGAGGAAAGAAAGAGAGAGGAGAGAGAAAAGAGAGGGAGAGAGAGAGATGAACGATTATGCGACCTTTATAGCAAAACGGGGTATGTTTCATAGTATTTTTGGAATACCCCCCAGGCTTCTTTTCTTCTTCTTCTTCTTTTTCTTCATATTTTTTCCCTCCAAGAGAGGAAGAGAGAAAGAGAAAGAATCTTCTGTTGAGAATTGGCTTTTTTTTTTTCAACGATGTTACATTAAGATTTAATAACGCACCTCATTTATTCGTGATTTTCTACGGTAACAATCTTTTCAGACTAACAGTCCACCGCCATGAATATTTCAAGGTGGGACCTAGACGGTTTTATTCTTATATTTCTTTTAATTCAGAAAATGTGTATAAAAAGAAATATCGACAAAGAGAGAATGCAGGTAAAATTCGTAGATGTCGTGCGTTGATAGTTATGGTAATGAAAAACAAATTCTTTGAATATCTAATTAATGATATGATTCTACGCATTCTCTGCGAGCATAACTTTCAATCTGAGATAAGTTTTTTTTCGCAAATATTTAGATGATATCGTTTAAATGATCTTTTTTAAGAAAGAAATTTTATATTTAAATAAAGAAAGAAATAGAGAGGGAGAGAGATATCAACATTGTTCGTGTATAAACGCGTTAAAACTTAATGGCTCATAAATGTAAAAAAGTGCTATCCTAAATCACTATTAAATACAAATTCGTTAGTAAACGATTAGGTAGTTCTGCAAGTACGAACTACAATATGAGAGTGAAAATTAAATGCTTTTGCACTCACCACCCTGCAATACCGTTTGGTTGAATTTCTTGTAAAAATATACCAAGCTCGCCCTTGTCTTTGCTGCGTAAACCAACCACGCTGAATCCTAAACTAGTGCCTTCCGGTTTGTATAACTGAAAATATAGAAATACAAAATGTTATTACAATGAATAATATCAGCGTTCAATGTAATATATATTTTTAAATAAAATATATTTTTTTGTTTGTTAAATATCTTACCTGCACTGTGCATATCTGACGTCCTCTCGCCGCAGCCTCTATCACCTTTTTGAACTCTTTGGCATAGGTTGGGGTCGTTATAGGTGGCATTCCCATAACTTCTGAAACCAGACTAGGACTTGTAACCTGTAACAAAGTACATGCCATGCAGGAATAGCACGAGTACATTAAGCTGAAAGGGGGTGAGTGTTAACCTACCTGTGCGCTGGTGTCTTCGCTGCTGCTATGTAACAATGGAGCAATAGGGACTCTTTGATCGTCCAATTCACTACTATCCGGATATAAATCTTGATACGTAATTGGTCCTAAGGGTTGCACAGGAGTATTTGGAACCGAAAGTTCTAAATGCCCACTGATATTAATATCAAAATCTCCAGGAAGAATGGAAGGATGTTCTCCTAGCTGACTATTTAATTCGAGCAAAGAATCTTGTATTGTAACTATACTTCGGAATACAGGATCCTCCAATAAGGATATCATCGATTGGAGATCTTGGGTGGTATACATTCGCAATTTAGGATCATCGCAATCCTCTACGCGCTCTTGAATATGCTCGAGCAAGTGAAGGGCCGTGGATATATCTAAAATTATGAATATGGTTGTGTACATTGTAGGTAATACGATAATGCATTCATTCCAAAAGGGTTTAATTAAAATATAGAATATAAAAATACAATTCTTACCTGCGCTTAACGACATCTTAGCTCTCTTGTTTTATAAACTGTTCAAGCTTGTACAAAATCCTTATTGATCCAACTCTATAAAAATATGATACAAAAAACTGTCATTAAAAAATAAACGAATGAGGAAAAAGAATAACATTCCTAAGAATACTCTACATTCTTAACCTCAAAATAACGAAACAAACTAAAAGACACGATTACACAACTCGAATACATTGACAACATAATTATTTTAATGAAATGAATTTAATCACGATAACGTATAATCTCATGCTGACACCCATAAAAGTAAGGACTAAACTAGTTGAATGGCAAATCGATAACCGTTTATGCGAAACTAATGTAAAACTATTTACATAAAATCGATAAGTATCTCTTACCTAATAACTTTATTAAAAAAACACTTTACTACACAGTATACACCGACAATAAAAGAAACATACAGAATAAACAATAAGATTTTTCGAGTGATGATAATATATATATATATATTACACAAACAAAATATAACGTCAAAGCTCACTACGAAACTGTAATTGCATCTTGATGCATATCAGCTGACAGGATCCAAGGCGTCTCGACGTTCAACGCTTAACAACTCGTATCATGGAGTGGGGATAGTGCACATGCGCTAATGGCGCGCAAATTCAATTGCTTATATAATCATTCAGATGAAATAAGATTCGTAATAAGAAAATAATGAATCAAATCTAATTGGATAATAATAAATGAATAATACCTTCACTATTTTCCTTGTCTACTTTAGAAAAATAATGAAAAACGGTGCTTGGACGAGTATCAGGAACGAGACGACATTCTGTGCCACATAAGTTTTGTGTGAGGAAAAGGGAAGCTACTCAACGATATTTACTATTAATTATGCATTATCGATTAATAAAATATATAATGACAACTTACTTTATTTTCTTTTTGTTGTTCAATTATTATCGGGATACACCTTTCAATACCGTCTTACTAACACCCAACTAATATTCCTTCAAGATGGCTGCATATAAACGAAATGCGCGCGCATATCAAATGCGCAGAAGCCTCGTAACAAATCGACCATTTCTTATTTTTTAACTTTTTTCCGTTTATTTTTCTATTTTTCTTTTGTAAAGAATTCAAATGTCCATTTAATATACATATGTAAATCCGAGATATATGGAAATATTTCTTCGAAATCGAGCAGATTCTTTTAAAGAATGTTCTTCGAAATGTTCGAGTTAATGTTATCAATTGTAATCAAATGATTTTGAAAATATATTACTTAAAAGTAAAAAAAAATGAATACGAATATAACTATAAATCAACGAAATAGAACGTATTCTGCTTTTGTCGAAATCAATACGATTGTCCGAACCGAGCTCTGGCAGAAACCTGAATAATCCATAATTTCCGTAGCTTCCAATATTCTTGAAATACTTTAAAATAACATAACTAAACGTAGATAGAAAAAAATCGTATAATCTAAAATAAATAAGGAAAAATTCGATTCTCATTTGTCATGGTAGAAAAATCTCATTATAATACATAAATATATTAGGTTGTTCCATAAGTTCTTTCGAGCCAGCTATATATAACAAGAAATAATATAATACTTCGACAAAACCAGAATTCAAAGTCAAATTGACAAAATAGAATAGATTAACATTGAAATAAATGTAAATCGTCGAACAGAATGTAAAGGTCTACGTCGTGGAATAATAAATTCAGCATTACAAATGATTTCCCTCGTGCGAATAATAATTAATTGATGAAAAAGAGAGAGAGAGAGAGAGAAACGCGAACAATTAGAATAGAGATGTTAATCAATTATACAAAATATCATAGATCAAACGTTCTAGCCGCAACATAATTGCCCGAAGACCACAAGCGCAGACCCCATTCTCCTGACAATTCCGAAAAGATCAAAGGGGTTGAAAGCGATGGAGCGAAGCAACACGTAGATGATGATGGTAGACCAGGATGGTAGAGGAGGAGGTAATGGTGGTGGTGGTGGTGGTGGTGGTGGCGGTGGTCCTCGATCGTCGAGGTAGGTTGACCTCGGCTGAAAATCTCTAATCCATGATTCCGCCTAACGAGTCATAGAGAGTCGAGTCAGCGTTCATCGGCATCATCGAGAACAGGACACAGCATACTGTAGTAGTACGTCATGTCCTTTACAAGAGTCAGTATATTTTCCCGGATGGCCCCACGGAAACCGGACACAATGGAGATACTTCCGTTGAGCACAAGGCCAGAACTCGGACGTGGGGGGCCCCACACCGCGCCTGTTTTCAAACGTTATCTATCTCGAGAATAACCATACCTGTTAGTTCGTTGATTCGTTCGTTGATTCGTTCGTTCGTTCGTTCGTTACTTTTCTGCGGTGTCTCTCGACATCATTGCTCTGCCCCCTACGGTTCGTCTCCGTGACCATTCATCGGGACGATGTGTATTTCCTCTCCCCCCATTCCCTCCTACCGTACTTCCATTATTTCCACCGTTCGCACTGTTTTTGACCGTCAGTTTGATTACAGGTGCTAGTCGAGTTGGACGTTAAAGAGCAGACCTATCATTTCGTTTTCACACCTTCCACGCATACGTTCGAAAGCAACAACGACGAGAACATCCCTCGGTATTTGGAGTGGCTCCAAAGGCACTCCGTTTTTTATTAATTTTCTTTTATAAAAGAAATAACATTACTTCGTAGAGATTAGTTGGAAAGGTAAGAGGAATTATTGTGTTAACTTTTTTTTCAAAAATTTATTTACTCTTCTACTTTTCATTTTTTATATACTTCATATATCTACCCTAGTCTTTTAATTAGAGACTTCTTTCAAAGTCAAGATTTACGAAAGCTTACTTTGAATATTTTCAAATATCGAAATATCAATTGATCTTTTTAAACATTTTAGTGCTTCACTTACGTAATGATAATGAAATTAATTCCATATGCGAATTAATATCGCAGGACGAACCATTATAATTCATCGTTGCATGCGAATATCCCATTAACATCAGCGACAGATATATACACACCAACACAATAATAATAATAATCGAATTCGTTTCTGATTCGACACGGGTATACGCGTAACAATACTACTCACGTAGTATGATAGAGTTCAAAGCACTGTAACAATAGAACTCCTTTTACGAGGTAAGCTTCGTTGTACCACTTCAACAACAAAAGCTCTCGCAAAAATTGCAATCTCACTTGCGTTCTTTTTTTTCGCTCGAGATTTTCTTTCTTTTTTCAAATGTATTATATATATATATATCGTAACCATGTGGTACAGAAGTATGTTCACGCACTCGAAGCTTTTATACCCGATTTTGACTCTTTCAAAAAGTCCTCCATTCAAAAGAAATGAAAATTCATGCAATTGCTGCCATTGAAAATTTACGCGCAAACGAAACGTGCAACTTACTTTTATTTTTATTTCTTTTTTCAAAAAATATTCGTAGTTACCGTAACAACTCTTCTTTTCATGCCTACGTTAAATAATAACAATGAATATATTCAATGCAAAGGTTTATTTTAATTTAATTCTTTAAAATGAAAAAGAGAGAGAGAGAGAGAGAGAGAAGTAGTCTCGTACTTTTACGTGGGACACCTATGTGATCACAAAGGCGATAAACCATAACGTTGTTAACGAGCACCGTCATCATCCAACGCCTCCGTCGTTGGTGGATTAAATTGGTGGATGGATGGATGGGATATTCTCACGTAGCATGATATAATTATCTTTTCTCAATTTACTAATACACATTACTTATATTTCAAAGTATAACTTCCATTATGTTTCTAATTACTAAATAGTAATATCGAATTTATTGAGATAAACTCTACCGTAAATCAATAACTATTTTACCTAAACAATTTTATTTTCAACAAAAGTATAAAATACCTTAAAATAAACTGTATCAGAGGAGTATCAATCGTTTCGGTACTCGGAAAATTTCATACAAAAACATCCTAACGTAAGAGTATTTTATAAAAATTCCTAAAAAGCACTCACCCTGAACATTTCATAGACACTCGTACATCTCTCCTATTGGATTATATACTTTTCCTAGTGTGTATCGATACATGGTACACATATTCCTACGCAATACTGATTTAAAAAGGGACCAGAATACGCCCGTAAAGGCATCGAAGCGTGCTTCCAACTTTCAGCCATTACATTACATTATTAGCTGCCCATTATCTTCCTTGATTTTCTTTACTAATGTCACAAAAACAAATTTACTTGTAAACTTTGAAATTATTTAAATATATATATATAAATATATATATATTAGATAATGAAATATTCTCCTAACGTTTTCTTCATTCGAAAAAATACAAACAAAATAATGTTTTAAGATAATTTCTATATTTTGAAAAGAATTTTGTTGAATTGTTCAAGGTGGAGGAAAACAGGACGAATATTCGTTTCAACTAAATAAAAATGAAATGTTCCTTTCAAATAATATCATTATTTTTACGTATTTTTTCTAGAACTTATTCGCTGATGGAATGACAACTTGATATTCAAATTTATTCGCTAATAAAAAAAGAAAAAACAATTCAAGATGATTATGAGCAACGTGTTAAGAATCATCTTAATCATCCCATGGATTATATCGAATGTAATAAACGGTGAGTTTCGCAAATACAAAGGACACATATTTTTAGATCAATAAGAAAAAAAAAAGATAGAATCTCTCTCTCTCTCTCGGGGAGAATTTACGATGAGAGAAAAAACGAATAACCAAAGAATCCCCATATGAATTCTCGGATATAACACGCGTCGTCGAATATAACGTCGGTATTTCTTTTTGAATTTGGAATTGGCGATTCGATTGCATAGTTATGTGTATGCGTGAACGAATAGCGAACGTTCCGAATCCGACGGCAGGACGCACAGCTCGTGGATATGGATCAAATGATGTCACGTATGCTTGCGAAATTGTTTCGTCCATTGTGCTACCGTCCGTACCACTTATGGCTCGAAAATATGGTCAAAGATAAAATCGGAATTCACATTTGTGATCTACAATTTACTTGGGAGGAAATATAACCTGAATAAATTCTGCTTTTTTGTTATTTTCTTTTTTCTTTTTTAGTTTTTCTTTATTTTTGCAAGAACAAAAAGAAAGATAACAAAGAAGTGAGAATGATAATTAATCATTACTGACTCATCCAAATTATTTTTCAGCACAAACTACGTGCAACGGAGGCGTCGGCAGAGTTGTTTACGAAAGATTGCCCGATCAACAACTTCAGGGATTCGACGATGACGTGGTACGATTATTTCATTAATAATAGTTGTTGGATTGCACGACAAAAGTTCGTCCCGATTTGAGAAACAAATGAAATATATTTGAATATTAAAAATAGTTATATATGAATCTCGTCCGGGAACTTTTCATGAAACTCAGTAAATACTAGTATGTATAAATGCGTTATGTATTTATCAACTCGTTTCTATTTTCAACAGGTCAGGGACTCAGCACCACCCTTCAGAGTGTTAGAAAAATGTCAAGAGCTCTGCTTGCGAGATAGAACAGCTACCAATAACTTGGTAAGAGCGTGTACTAGCTTCGACTTTCAACCTGGTAGCAGAATAGCCTCCTTCAGTGGAGCTGCTGAGTATGAAGAGAGTACCTGTTACCTGACAAGAGAGCAAGCACAGCCTGAAGGCATTGGAAATCTCATGTTGGTTCCAAACAGTGTTCATTTTACGGAAGTTTGCCTAACATGTAAGTACATATTTACATAAAAATATCATTTCGTTCCTATTTCTATTTCTCTTTCTTTCTCTTTTCCTGTTTTAATTAAAGTTATTAAATAAATAATAAAAAGCTCGTTTAAAATTTAGCAAACAGAATAGAAAGAGAATGTCCGAATCGTCGGTACGTTTTCGAAAGACATCCAAGAAAAAAACTGAAACTTCCTTTGACCGATTTAAAGGAAGTTAGTGCTGCTAATAGAACTGAATGCGAAGATAGGTATCGTTAATAATCATTTTTATTTCTTATTTTGAACGTTTAATTTTTCTTTCTTTTTTTTTTTAATTAATATTTATCTCGTCAGATGTTTGAACGAGTTCAGTTTCGTGTGTCGATCAGCGACATACGATACCGCGTTAAGAAGTTGTTCGTTGAGTCGTTTCACTAGAAGGACTCATCCCGAATTGTTAGAAGACGATCCTAATTCCGATTACTTGGAGAACACTTGTCTGAACGGTACGAATATTTAAACAAACAAAAAGAAAAATAATAAAAATGATTTAAAAGACAATTGTTTCTAATTTTCTTTCTTTGTTTTTCCCTTTTAATTAATTTTAGCCGAACGTCGTTGCGACGGTTTAGCAGTGTTCGTAAAAGAAGAGAACAAACGACTTCGAGGTCCCTTTGAAGTAGACATTTATACGAATCTCACTCTCGACGAGTGTCAGGCACTTTGTCTTCGAGCTGAAAAATATTTTTGCCGTAGCGTCGAATTTGACGAACAAACACGTCAATGTGTTATCTCCGAGGAAGATTCTGTTTCACAAAAAGATGACATTGGAATAAGTAGTAGTCCAAGTCATCATTTTTATGACTTGGTTTGCTTAGACAATCGTAAGTATTTAAGATTTTTCTTGGATTTATTCATATTTTCATTCAAAATATAATACGTTAATAAATGAATTATATATTATATTATAATATATAATATATAATTTAATATATATATGAAGTAAGAAAGTAATAAGGGCTCAGATTTCATTGGATGAAAGTATCATAAGAGATTCTTATCACTTATCATACCAATGCCTACTCTACTGAAACGTAGATCCGTCCATAGCACGTGGCTCCGAATATCCGGATAGCAGTTCAACGTCACACCTTTTCTCTGATGGAAGAAGACCAGACACAGCATTCCAACGTTATAGAAATTCCCGTTTAAGCGGTGAATTTCATTCGGAAATAACTGGCCGTAGTCTAAGCGAATGTCTCGATGAATGTCTAAGACAAACAAGTTTTCAATGTAGAAGTGCCGTATACTCCGAACATTATCATACTTGTAGATTGAGTAGATTCAATCAACGCGATGGACATAGAATCATTTACGATGCCGATTATGATTATTACGAGAATCTTATGCGTAAGTTTGATCATTCGTTAGATTGATCGATCATCTAATCTATGAAAATAAATTCTTATACATATATATATATTCTTTTTTTTCCGGTTATATTTGAACAGATCAATACTTGGATGGAGATCGTGATAATCCTGGATACAGGCCAGATCCTTTAGGACAAGATACAAATTTTGGTCGACCTTCATTGGGTAGACCAGGTCAGAATTATTCCTAGAATCATTTTCTTTCAAATAAAATAATGAATATTTCTTTTGTTCGACGCGCGATATTAACAGTCAATTTTTATTCACAGGATATCCGGACGATTACGACAAAGGTTATGCAGGTACTGCAAAACCAGATCGTTATCCCGATCGTTTTCCAGATCGTCATCCAGATCGTTACCCAGATCGTTATCCAGATAATTATCCTGATCGTTATCCGGACCGATATCCTGACCGTTTTCCCGACCGATATCCTGATCGTTTTCCCGACCGATATCCTGATCGTTACCCAGATCGTTTTCCAGATCGTTTTCCGGATCGTTTTCCAACCCAAACCGAAAGATACCCAGATACAAAATACCCGATAGGTACACCAGGAATAAATGACCAATATCCAGGATCGGCTGATCGTTTTCCAATAAATGATCGCTATCCAATGGGAGATCGTTATCCTACGAGTGACCGGTATCCTATTAACGATCGTTATCCAACAGGAGATCGTTATCCTACTAGTGATCGATATCCTATAAACGATCGTTACCCAATAAGTGATCGGTATCCAATCAGTGATCGTTATCCCATTAACGATAGATACCCAGATCGGTATCCAATTAGAGGAGGAGATCGTCGACCTATAGGAAGCGACAGATATCCTGTTCCAGAACCAGTTATTCCAGAAAGATATCCAATTGGTGGAGGAAGATATCCTACTGCGCCAACTGGCAGATATCCAGTCGCTCCAGGACGTTATCCAACGGATGGGGAACGTTATCCAACTGCAATAGATCGTTATCCCGTTCCCGAAGATCCGTTGGATAGATATCCTTCTAGTGTGTCTAGACCTACTGGAGACAGATATCCTGTAGGTGATAGATATCCTGATAAGGATTATCCTAGTAGGTCAGTTGATAAATCATAAGATATTTTAATATGCACTATGTATATACATATATATTAATTATATTAATAAATAAAAATATATAAATAAACATATACAAATAAATATTAATTATTAAACACAAAAATACAAAAATTATTTATATTATTATAAAATAAAAATTTGGTTAAATATACATATATACATATACTCATACACACATATATTATTATCTTATTTTCTTGATAAATTATATTTAAGTAGATATCCAGGAAACGGACATGGTGTTTATGCGCATGGGTTCATCGATGACGTACGAGGTCCCCAAAGTCATCCAGCCGAGCGTCCACATTACGGACCAACACGACCAGGTGGATACAATGGATATGGTAGCGATTCTGGTGGTATAATCGGTGGTGGTTACATAGGAGAAGGTGGTGTTTACAATACTAGACCATTTGGTACAAGTGGAGGACCAATAATAGGACGACCACCCTTAATCTCAAGATGCGACGAACAGGATAATTTTCGACAAGTTGGACCGCATACAAGAGTACGAAAACCGTTCGTTAGAAGATACACGACAGCTTCATCCTTAGCACAGTGCGAGAGGGAATGTGCGGATGCTAGAGATTTCGTATGCAGATCTTTCAATTATCGTCCTTACGCTGCACCTTACGGAGCCGAAAGAGATAACTGTGAACTAAGCGATCGTGACTCCAGAGACATGGATATGGGAAATCCAATTTATTATGATACCGGATCTGATTATGATTTTTATGAAAGAAATAATGGAAGACAAGGTGCCGATGGGGAATGTCTCGATGGTAAAATTTATTAATAAATAATTCTAATAATAATCATCCAATTAATTAGAATAATTACCAACACGAAGAAATACAGAACAATGGATCACCGTTTGATATTTCGATATTTCACATTATCACAAACAACTAAACACTTTCAATGATGAGGAATCTTGCAATCTAATTGATATAATTCATTTATTGTATAATATGTTTAAATTCTATCTGATAATAAAGTATTTTTTCTACTTATCAACCAATTCGTACATATATGTGTGTCGATATATCAATTTTATTATTGTTAGAAGAAGACGACGTTACACAATTAATTAATTTTTTCAGTGAGTCAAGTTTGTAGCGAAGACGGAATGGAATTTACTTTAAGAACACCGGAAGGATTCATCGGTAGGATTTACACGTATGGTTACTACGATCGATGTTTTTTCCGTGGAAACGGTGGAACAGTGAATGTACTTCGAATCAGTGGACCCCAAGGTTATCCTGAATGCGGTACCCAACGTGTAAGAACACAATCATGCACATTATTTTGATCTTAAACTTAATTTAAAATGTTTTCACATCGCACAGATATATGAAAATGAATAAGAAAATAATATTAAACGAATTGTTGTTTTTAGTACGGCGACACGATGACGAATATCGTAGTGGTCCAGTTCTCGGATTATGTTCAAACAGGAAGAGATAAACGTTTCAATCTTACATGTCTGTTTCGAGGCCCTGGTGAAGCTGTCGTCACGTCCGGCTACATCGGTGCCGGGTATGCCAGGTCATATCGATCGAAAGATCGTGTATTGCACCGGAAAAAGCTAATGCATTATCTAATTCATGCGAGCGATTAATGCAAAGCACATTGTCTTTAATAGAATATTACATAAGAAAGTTAGCACGGTACAACACACGTTCCTGGAATCTCACAGATCATTATCTCAGTTAAATACATTTCATATATATATAATAGTTTTCCTTAAGAATGAGTAATAAAAAAAAAGAAAAAAAGAGAACAGATCTTAATTATGATCTAATAATTTTTAAAAGGCAATTTAATTGGACCTTGATATATTACAATTAAGTAGTCATCGTTAATATGAATAGTTTACAAACCAAAACGATTAACTCTGACGCGTTTGAAATTATATTTTTTTTTTTTCGTGAAATAATCGACGAATAATTCATAATTCAAAATTTTAAGTTTCAAATAAATCTCTCGAATATATAAAATTCGACATTAATATTATTAAATGATATTCATTTGAAAGGTCATCGGAATAATAAATGTGATAACGTACGCAAGCACGAATTTATCCGAATTCTTTTTTTATTTGCGGAATTAATCGATTTGGTAAATGAGTGGGCTTGATATTATTAAATCATTGGGACGGCAATAATCTTTTCATATATTTGAATAGGAAGTTTAATTTAGCTAATGGAAAGCTTTTATACGTTTCAACAGATCAGGTTCTCCTATCCCAATTGAATATCTCCCAGCAGAAAATACTTTGAGTTCTCGCGTGCGTCTGTTGATTCTATATCAAGGTAGACCAACGACTACTATAGCAGTTGGTGATCCTCTTACTTTTAGATTGGAAGCACAAGAAGGGTAAGTTTAATGAAAACATTTTCATTTATAATCGATTCTCCATACTATCGTTGTGCTAGTTCATCTATTCATTTTGATCAATTTTATAATTGTAGATACAATTACGTAACTGACATATTCGCTACCAACGTCATAGCTAGGGATCCATACTCGGGAAGAAGTGTTCAACTTATCGACAGATACGGGTGAGTCTTCAAAAATAAATGATGAAAAAAGAAAAAGATAATATTATTTTTTTGAATGACCTCACTAATAATTATCCCCCTCCACTCTAAAAAAAATAGTTGTCCAGTGGATAATTACGTTTTTCCTGGATTGGATCGTCTCCGAGATGGTGACAGTTTAGAAGCTCGTTTCAATGCATTTAAAATACCAGAATCGAATTTCTTGGTATTCGAGGCAACAGTTAGAACCTGTAGGGATGGATGTCAACCTGCATATTGTTCAGGTGGTAGTGGAAGAAGCGAACCATCTTTTGGAAGAAAACGAAGAGATTTAAGCAATGATACAGCCCTAGTGGAAGATAATTTAGCTGAAGCTGCAATTATTGAGAATGATAATAACGTTACTGTTACGTCAAATTCGACCTATGTTATGGGTACTCGATTAAATGATGGTAATGAAGAAGAAGAAGAAGAAAATGAGGAATCTGAGGAAGAACATGTCAGAGAAATGATCGAGGTAAGCAAATATTAATACACTGGGTAAGGGATCCAATAATTGTGATAATAAAATTTGGATTAACACATTGTATAATTATTGAACCACTTTGTTTAATATTTTTGTCTAGGTATTAGATTCAAGAATGGATATAGA
Organism: Polistes fuscatus; assembly: GCF_010416935.1. Lineage (NCBI taxonomy): Eukaryota > Metazoa > Arthropoda > Insecta > Hymenoptera > Vespidae > Polistes > Polistes fuscatus. Next base: position 7,453,112 of record NW_025113173.1, on the reverse strand, counting down.
AGAAGAAGAAACTATGGTTGAAAAACAGAGTGCAGTTCTTGAGACAGTTTGTATAGCCCCAAATGAATATTATGGTCTAGTTACTGCAGTTGGTGTTCTGGTAGTATTATTGGCTTCTGTAGTGCTACTTTCAATGTTGGTTTACAGGTAAGTCAACCAATCACAGTAATTTTTACTAAATTATTTAATTATCTAATATTATTATTATTATTATATTATAACAATAATTATGATAGGAAACATGCATATTCTGTGATCATGAAAAATCGAAAAGTTGACAAAGCCGGCAGTCGTAGCAACCATTCTGATGATGCAACTTACAGTAGTCGAGTTAACAACTTTTCGTTTATGAGAAGTGGATTACAAAAACCATTTCAATCCACGTAGGATACATTTAAATAAATTTCTTGTTAAATTACGTTAAATTTAAAAAAAAAATTAATTTCGTTTGTTTCGATCGTCGTAATTTATAGATCTATATCAAGATCGATGAGCAATATCATTGGACAACGTATGAGTTCATCTTCGACGGCTCTCGAAGGTGCCGTTGGTTTGTCAACACCTAGAAGATCAGGATTTGATCCCAGCGAGCCAATTTATACCGATCCTTCCCTATTCGAAGTGAATCGTTGCTCACAGACTATGTCAAAACAAGCTTTAAATGATAATTTTCATCTTATGTAAAAAGAAGAAAAAAAGATTTTATCAATTCTCAAGAGAAAAAAACATTCGCGTCATTTACACGTTTTGAAGAATTTGATAATAATTTTTTGAAAACGTTAACAAACAAAATGTATTTAAACGATGATCAAACTCAATTTACGTACGAATAGATGATACGTAACAAAATGTAAACTTTAAATATTTTTTGTGAACTGCTTACTAAAAATTTACTCTGCTAGTCAAGATCAAAACTGTTAATACCGATTAATCACTGCCAAATATTCATTAAACAGAATCACTATAAAACAAATTTATTTTATGTACTTAATATTTCATTAATTTTTCTCGATAATTATTAAGAAATATTTTTACATACACGCCTAGACATTTTTTACTAATTCAATTTATAGAAATCGATAAATTGTATATTTATTTTTAAGTATGTAATGTATTGTTCTCGACCCTCTTCCCAATTTGAAAATACTTTTTTTTTATTTCTACAATAATAATAATATTACATTATACTTCGATTCCAAAACCTATGAATACTCTTACGATTGTTCGCTAAATTCTACAATATAAAAAAAAAAGAATGATTTGTTTATTAAAAAAACATAAACGTATATTTATTAAGTTTATACCATAATCGCATTGATAATTATTACAATAAATTAATATTATATACGATTTTATCAATCAATTAATATAGTCTATAAAACAACGTTGAAGTGAGCTCTAAATAATTTTTAACCTAAATCCTTTTCTCTTTTTTGTTTTTTAATTTCTACCATAATAATAATATTACATTATAATATTATTTAAAAAAAAAAAAATTAAACCTAAAACCTATGAATACTTTTACGAGATTATACAAAATCAGAAATCCTAACTTTTTCATTAAACAAACATGAACACATGCAATGTGTTGTAATATGCATGCAATTGTAATGCAATGTGATACTTGCTATAAATACATATATTAATAATTATTAATGCAATCGCATTTATGACTATTAAATAGATAAATATTACATATACAATATAATCAACAAACAACTATATTATTTATTAAAAAAAAAAAGGAAAAATAACGAACGAAAGAACGAAATGTAGAAATAAGAAAAATTTCGAAAAGACGTTTCTAATATATTCTCAATCCTCCTTTATCCTCTCAAGCTTGTAAGTATAGAAAAGCACTCTGAGTCTAGCCTCTTCTTTTCGATAATGAGCCTCCTCCAGTTTGATTCTAGCTTCCTCTTTTAACATTGCTGCTACGTCGACCTTAATCTGAGCTTCTGATAATGCAAGAAGTTGCAATTCGTCTTCTTTTTGCAACGATATTTTCGTTTTACGACTAACATGCGAATCATTTACTCGTAAAGGAGAAGATAAAACAAACTTTTGAGTTCTATCAGATTTATAAGCTAACTGATTAGGTTCAATCGATTCTTCTTCGTCCGTTGATCTATGATCCATGATCGGTAGATCATTTAATTCCTGACGATTGTCATTCGAGATTATTTCTTGCGATTGAATCATGCTAACCGTTTGTTTATTAACAATTGTATCTTGAATATCAGAAATATGTTTCAATGTATTATCTGCTACGAATATATGATAATTGGCAATTTCAAATGAAAATAACGAGAATATATATATATGAATAAAAATAAATATTTGATTTATACCGTTAGACTCGTTGCCACTATTGTCAGGTTCTTTTTTCAAGCACATATTCATAGGTTTCGTCGCATTTACACTCTGCAAAGTAAAAGGTTCCGAATCTTTTGGTTCAAAGACTACGTTAGGTGGTAAGCAACCATTTCCGTTTGTCGCTGTTAATTCTGGTTTATGTTTTTCGTAGATACTTCCGTTTTCCCAAGAAGAAATCGACGATTGGGTATAATCCTTTGATAATTGGCAAAAACTTTTCGAATTGTTTCTACGGATGTTTTAATTAAAAAATTTAATTTTAGGTTAGATGGAGATTATTCGGAGAACAAAATTTATCTCTATTTAGTTTCTTTGTTTCTTTTATAATTAATACATTTTATAAGCATGTAGAATATATTTTAATTACCGCGTTTTTTTCTCCTCGCGATTTCTTTTACAAGCTTTCATATTTTCCCAACAACGTCTTAATTGTACAGCCGAACGCGCACTTTGTGGACCAACTATCGAATTATATTCCTCGACTAATAACGACCAAGCCGATTTTCTTTTACTCATCGATATCGGATCCGATTTTCTATCCTCGATATCTTCGTATTTGTTAATCAAACTTATTAAAATTTTTCGTTCCTCGAAACTATAGGTCTTTCTTGTGCCTTTTAACGATACGGGAGCCATTTTGTCGTAAGAAAAATTATCGAATCGATCACAACATATTCCATTGTTTATAAATTATATAAAGTGTAGATCGTAAATTATATCCTATGTAATAAAAAAATATAGTAATATATAGAAAAGAAACAAATTATTACCAATGAAAAAATTCGTATTGATACTACAGCGCACTCTGGGAAACAAATATCGAAAACGCGCGAAATCGAAAGATGTATTTTAATTATAATTTAAAAGCAAATAAGACAATTAAAAATTAAAATAATAAAAACAAATAAAACAATTCGATATAAAAGAGAAACATTAAATATGATTTTTGAAATAACTTGTATCGATGTTGCATGCAGCGCGCTCCGTGAGAAAAATATCGAACACGCGCGAAAAAAAAATGATAAATAAAGAATCAATAATAAGAGTAATTAAAAAAATAATATTGTTCAATAATACCTCAAAAAATGTTCTATATAATTCATACTGCAGATTGTATTGTTCGTAAAGTGGGAATTCGTTATTGAGAGTAAATGTAGACAATACAAACGTTGCTCATCGTTGACTTACCTCTTCTTGATAGGAAAACAGCCAGTTTATAACAGTACTTGGTCGTGTTGACCCTGTTGTTCTGCAAAAAAATACAGAAGTACATAGAAACTCACAAGTTCCCTATTTTATCTACCCAGTTTCATTTTAGTTACTATTGGGAACACCAGTGGACGATAGTAGGTACTTAACGCGAAGACTGCACAATATCAAAAAAGAATACAATATCCTTTGATAGTATATACAGTATAATTATATTCTAAGAAAATTTAAAATAAATATATTTAATTCTTAGTGTTTAAATACGTGTGTGCCTTCAGAAATGCATTTTATATATATATATATTTTAAAAAGTAGAAGAAAATCAAAACGAGTAGATGATAAATCCAACGATGATCACCTGTAACAAGAAGAAAACTATATTAATCATACAATCAAGTGATAGAATAGCCTGATATATAAATCGTCCAATTCGTAGATGCACTTTTCAATTGAATTCTATATTTATTTTGATCAAATCTCTATTTCACGTTGCAATGAAATTCAATTTAAACGCGTGATTTTACACACACACATTTACATAAAATATATAAAAATAAAAAGAAATAGGAAAAGTACAAATATTAAGTTACTACATAAAATATCTATTAATTATTATGAAATACTTGTAAACTAAATTATATAGGAAAGAAAAATTGCAAATATAATAAAACACGATCACAGAGAAAAATATTAAAGACGAAAAAAGAAAAGAGAAATTACTGTAATATTTACCGAACGTTATTTAAGCTTCAAAATTTAATATTACGAAAATTTTAATATTTTTGACTCTAACTAAGACATATGCATCTTATTGACGATTAAGACACGAATTTGGTGTCCCAAGGAGATGGAATGGTCCATCATCTCCGATTAAAACTACAAATTAATGACGAGCAAAAAAGTAATATAATAAAATATAAAATATGACTAGAGAGCTCTCTATTCTCGAAAAGTTCGAACTTGCTGTTGAACCTTTGAAAATAACTCAATAGTCTATGTAGTTGCCCTCTTCAGCCACAATTAAGTGGGGGCCTCTTCGGCATTAGCCTCTTCGGCATTTAGCCTCTTCTTTCTTCATCCCTGAAAACTGCATTGGACATTTTCAACGTGCAAGAAAGATAACATATCTCATATCTTTTTTTGCAAATTAACTTTTATTATGGTTTCTAATATGGAATTATGTAAAAATTAATTTATATTTAATGTTAATTATATTCAAGCTAGTATAACCATGGATGAACTTAGAGTTCATTGCATAATAATACACGAGCACAATTAATCAAACGTCCAAGCAGATAATTATAATCGATGACCTAATAACACGTCGCACTTTTAATATCAAATAACAAAATTCAATTGAAATTAAATAATGCAACAAATGTAATGCATTTTCTTGCAATATTTTCATTTGATTCATTTGTTATATTGAACTATATCAAATATTTTTCATTATAAGAGAAAATCGCTATTGTGCGAAGTGCTAATCTCATAATACTTAAAACTAAGTATCAAATTCATCAAAGGCTTTGCCAATTTGATTCGACTCTATCTCGTTCGAGATAGAATCGAAAAAGAAACGAATCTTCCAAATGGTTGCTAATGCCTCTATAAATTATGATACATAATCAAGATTACAGAAGAGTCACAAAATAAATTTACAAAACAAGCATAATAGAATAAGATGATAAAATTTTGCAACAATTCTGTATAAACCAGGAGGCGGAATTTCCATTCCGGAGTAAAAGTAAGACTAGTGCCTTTCCTGGGTCCTACCTACTTAAAAAAGTTTTCACATTCGCTCAAAGAAGTATGCTACCTGCCTGCCAATTACCCATATTTAAAAAGAGCAAATACACATACGTACCCACCCACTCACTCCACGATTCTCTCACATACCACCAGGGTGCAAAAGCCTAAACTAGAGAGCATGCCCCGGGGCACCTCCGACACCCTAGTTCAAACGCGTGTTTTCTAAACTTATAGGAGTACGTACCAATGCTGTAATCGACTGCCAAGGCTAGTGATTATTGCATAAAAAAACTACAGCAAAAATACAAGTATACACTAGTATATATGCATACTAGTAATGTTCGATTAAAGGTCGGGGTGAATAACAGTTGAGACGAAGTAGTACAAAATATGGATCATATATTTTAACAAAACACAAGAAAAATAGAACAAAATACAAGTAAAAAACTCCCTTTATATATATCGTCGCACTTAAGGTTTAAACACTTACTGACTTCAGGCTTATTATAAATTATTCGTACTTATGCATCTATCTCTGTATATCACTCTTTATGTAACTCTCCAAATAAGCCTATATGTACATGGAATGTCACATTACGCCGAACCGAGCAGCCTATAGCACGAAATAGAAATTATTTGTATAGGAATTCTATGGGAATAAAGAATTCTAAAGGTGTTGATAATCTAAAGAAAAACCAAAATAAATAGGTAATATTTTCTAAAAGCTTAGGTTACAGGCGATAGAAATAATTCTAAGATATTCGGTCCACTCAAGAGCAAGAGTCTCATGCTTGTTCCCCCTTATGTAAACAAATGCAAGTTTAAACGGGTAAAATTCCGATAGCTGTGAAAGATACTCTCTCGCTAAGGCGTTACAGGCGTTAAAAGAAAGAAATATCGATGACCAATAGGGAATCTGTGATTTAATAAGAAACGCCCTGTAGGATAAAGAGAGTCCTTCCCCTCCCACTATGTGCGGGGTATAAGTGACGGACACCTTACCGAAATATTGAGAGTAATATTAAAAAGTTATACATATATATATAACGTTATCGATTTTGATTAACAATTTTTACTGATATTACATACTTTATATGTAATTTTATACAAGTAGTGAGATAAAAAGGCAATTAATATTGCTTGAATTTGTATATAAAAATACAAAGCAAGCATTACCAAAAGAATTAAAGCGTACTTTGGTACATTTCTTAAATCTTTTAATTATTTACTTTTAATTATGTCAATTTTAATAGATTATTACATTTTCTTTTTATATTTTACATTGGTTGTTTATGATAAAATATCTTTTAATGTGTATGGCTTTCAGAAATGATTGACAGGATATATTGTTCTATAATCTTTTTAGTATGTTTCAGGTTTTTTCAGAGTTTTTCTTTAATTTTATTTTATTCATCGTCATCCTAAAGGTAGGATACCCATCCTGCAGTCATCAATGAAGACTAAAAGTAAGTATATTTTTCTATCAAAAATTTCTATATTAACTTCAATGGTTTTTTATTACGACGATGACATTAATTGTTCTTTTTCTTTTTCTGTTTCAGAACATCATTGCAATCGAGCGCGTAAGCAATGAGGTACTCGTGTGTTGCATCGATAAAATAAAATATAAAAGAATCGGAAAGTAAAGTCAGTGTTGTACGCCGTATGTAAAAGTTTCGTTTGCTCGGTTAAGAAACTCCGTAAGTTTCTTTTATTCGGTTTAAACGTGTGCTCATCGTCATCCTAAGGGTAGGATACCCATCGTGCATTCATCACAGAAGAATAAATGTAAGTCAATTTTATATAAAACATTTTCTCAATAATTATAATAATGTTTTTATATCAATTGTCTATATAATCTTGTTTTTATTTTTGTTTCAGATCATCGTTGGAATAGTGTTACAATTTATTAATTAAATTCATTTGGAAATTCGTTTAACACTAGATTTTTTCATTATTGTTTCATTTACTATTTTTTAAAAACTTACAAAAATTGTTTGCATGAAGAAATGGGTAGAGGGGAGGAATTAATATTTACATATATTTCATTATGGTATTAAAAATCAACATATATTTTAAAAAAATAATATTAAAATTTTATATATATGTAGCATATGTAGCAAAGAAATTTGATATGAGTCAAATTGGTTTATTGTTAGTCCATTAATCTAGTGTTAATTGAATTAACTGCATGTAATGCAGTTGTAGAATCAGTGTTAGTGCATCCTCATCGTCATCCTAAGGGTAGGAGACCCATCGTGCATTCATCGATGGAGATACAAAGTGAGTATATTTTTGTATTTAATAATTCAATAAACATTTTAATTGTTTTCAGTAATAGTAATGATATTAATAGTATTGTTTTTTATTTCTGTTTCAGATTGCAATCGTGCGCGAAGCAATATACGGGAGTGTTGTATCGATTGAATATAATTAAAATCATGGATTAGAAGCACGTTCGTTCGTTAATTTCAATTCCGTCGCGTTCGTGAACTATTTTTGCAATTTATATATTAAATTAACTGCGACCAAGGCAGTAATTGCATTAGAGTTTGTTCGAGTAAAGTTGTATTTTTATCTTTAAACAGTCGCACAGACTGTTCGCGTATTAGAATCAGTGCATCAATGAAGATTTTTCTACTTGCATTGACTGTGTGCAAAGCAATCTTTGAATTAGTTGTGTATAATCAGTGATCGGGCGTATAATAAATTAAAATCATACGCGAATTAGAATCAGTGTTGTTCGCCGTATAATAAAATTTCGGTTTCGCGATAAGAAACTCATCTATAGTTTCTTATTTTCGTTTATACCGCGTTTTTAGATTCACGCGAGGTGCATCGCCATGGTGCAATTGAATTTCATCCCATTGGAATGCATTGTAAGTATTCATTTTAATTTACTTTTTATTTGATTTATTTTTTATACAATTTTGTATTATATTATAAATAACTTATCGTTTTGTTTTATTTTATTTTACAGATATGACGACGGACTTTCTACCTTATCAAAGATGTGGGATGAATTCTTCGATGGATCATCGATGGATCTTCGATGGATCTTCGATGGATCTTCGATGGATCTTCGATGGATCTTCGGTGGATCTCCTGCAATACCAAATCGAGGAACACTTCCATCGTCAGACTACAACACTTGCTTCGAAGTAGGAGTGTTTTGGAGCCATCGTAGAACTTCTTACGCAGTGAGTCAAAAAATTTAAAGTCCTCCGGTGCTCAATCATGTCGAGGATGAAAGGTCCTAATCGGCACGAGTTACCGGTTGTAATTATTCCAAAAAATTAATGACGAGCACATGAGTAATTCCTTTCTAGGAGTTACTCATGAAAATTGTATATTGTATTGTATATTTTATATTAGTTCAGGATAGGTTTTCTTGTCTCACCGGTTAAATTCATTTAATTAATAATGCAACTAATTAATGTACTTTCTTTTTTATTACGTGTTTTGTTCGTGGTTAGTAGTGGCGAAACCGAGCATTAATTTACTCGTTTTCGTCCAGAAAAGCATGTAATAAATGTCTTACATGCATTGCTTCGTACTTAGTTTATCTAATCGCGATTAATTTTGATATATCGATACTTCGATATTACAAATAAATGAGCAAGAAAACAAACTCATTCGCGACGGATAGATTCTAGCAGTTAAGTGGTGGCTCAAAGCCCAGTTCTTTTATTAGAACAGCCAACTTAATGAAAGGAGTCGTCCGAGGTTTTTAAATATATTAAAATATATTAAAAGATATTAAAAGATATTAAAAGTTAATATTTATCATATAAATTGTAGAGTCCTTAGCCGCTTAGATAAATTTCTATAAAAATGTATTTATGTCTTATGTATATATGTGTTTTCAATCATATTTTTTAGATCAGGATTTTCAGCTTCTAATATACTAATCTCCCGTTTCTCCCCCCTATAATTTCTGCATTCTCATCTATTCCTGTGCCCAGGTGCTACTCGTATAGGTGAGAAACGGTTAGTATAGGTTTAGTTTTAAGTTTTTCCCCCTATTGGTGGCTGTCATTGTGCTAGTGATTGCACGGTGTACGTTGCACCTGTGTGTGCGTTTAGGTGTGTGCATTGTACATCGTTTCGCGATACGTAATACCGCGCATTTTTCAAAGTTAGTAAGTAAAAATAAATTGTAGAGTCACGTGTATGAGACGAATTTTTTTTTTCCAAATGTCGTTTTGCATAGTAGAGTTACCGCATTTATTTGTGGAAACTTTGATATACTCGTATATTACTTGTCACATTACGCCGAACCGAGCAGCCCACCGCACAAGATAAAATTATTTATATAGGAATTCTATTGGCACAAAGAATTCTAAAGGTGTTGACAATCTAAAGATAAACAGAAATAAATAGGTAATATTTTCTAAAAAGCTTAGGTTAAAAGCGATAGAAATAATTCTAAGATATTCGGTCCACTCAAGAGCAAGGGTCTCATGCTCTGTTTCCCATATATTCATATATTCATATAATATATAATCATATATTTTAACAAAACACAAGAAAATAGAACAAAATGCAAGGAAAAAAAACTCCTTTATATATATATATATATAGTCGCACTTAAGACTTAAACACTTACTGACTTCAGGCTTATTACAAATTATTCGTACTTATGCATCTATCTTTGTATATTACTCTTTATGTAACTCTCCAAATAAGCCCCCTATTCCGGTCTGGTGTCCGTCTTTTATATTCCGCATATAGCGGGAGGGGAAGGACTCTCTTTTTCCTACAGGGCGTTTCTTATTAAATCACAGATTCCCTATTGGTCATCGATATTTCTTTCTTTTAACGCCTGTAACGTCTTAGCGAGAGAGTATCTTCCACAGCTCTCGGAATTTTTCCCGTTCAAAATTGCATCTGGTTTACATCAGGGGAAACAGAGCATAAGACCCTTGTTCTTGAGTGGACCGAATATCTTAGAATTATTTCTAGTCGCCTGTAACCTAAGCTTTTAGAAAATATTACCTATTTATTTTGGTTTGTCTGTAGATTGTCAACCTTTTTAGAGTTCTTTATGCCCATAGAATTCCTATTTTAAATAATTTTTCTCTCGTGCGGTGGGCTGCTCGGTTCGGCGTAATGTGACACTCCGGAATGGAAATTCCGCCTCCTGGTTTATACTGAATTGTTGCAAAATTTTATCATCTTATTCTATTATGCTTGTTTTGTAAATTTATTTTGTGACTCTTCTGTAATCTTGATTATGTATCATAATTTATAGAGGCATTAGCAACCATTTGGAAGATTCGTTTCTTTTTCGATTCTATCTCGAACGAGATAGAGTCGAATCAAATTGGCAAATCCTTTGATGAATTTGATACTTAGTTTTAAGTATTATGAGATTAGCACCTCGCACAATAGCGATTTTCTCTTATAATGAAAAATATTTGATATAGTTCAATATAACAAATGAATCAAATGAAAATATTGCAAGAAAATGCATTACATGTGTTGCATTATTTAATTTCAATTGAATTTTGTTATTTGATATTAAAAGTGCGACGTGTTATTAGGTCATCGATTATAATTATCTGCTTGGTCGTTTGATTAATTGTGCTCGTGTATTATTATGCAATGAACTCTAAGTTCATCCATGGTTATACGAGCTTGAATATAATTAACATTAAATATAAATTAATTTTTACATAATTCCATATTAGAATCATAACGAAATAAAAGTTAATTTGCAAAAAAAGATATGAGATATCTTATCTTTCTTGCTCGTTGAAAATGTCCAATGCAGTTTTCAGGGATAAAGAAAGAAGATGCTAAATGCCGAAGAGGCCCCCACTTAATTGTGGCTGAAGAGGGCAACTACATAGACTATTGAGTTATTTTCAAAGGTTCAACAGCAAGTTCGAACTTTTCGAGAATAGAGAGCTCTCTAGTCATATTTTATATTTTATTATATTACTTTTTTGCTCGTCATTAATTTGTAGTTTTAATCGGAGATGATGGACCATTCCATCTCCTTGGGACACCAAATTCGTGTCTTAATCGTCAATAAGATGCATATGTCTTAGTTAGAGTCAAAAATATTAAAATTTTCGTAATATTAAATTTTGAAGCTTAAATAACGTTCGGTAAATATTACAGTAATTTCTCTTTTCTTTTTTCGTCTTTAATATTTTTCTCTGTGATCGTGTTTTATTATATTTGCAATTTTTCTTTCCTATATAATTTAGTTTACAAATATTTCATAATAATTAATAGATATTTTATGTAGTAACTTAATATTTGTACTTTTCCTATTTCTTTTTATTTTTATATATTTTATGTAAATGTGTGTAAAATCACGCGTTTAAATTGAATTTCATTGCAACGTGAAATAGAGATTTGATCAAAATAAATATAGAATTCAATTGAAAAGTGCATCTACGAATTGGACGATTTATATATCAGGCTATTGTATCACTTGATTGTATGATTAATATAGTTTTCTTCTTGTTACAGGTGATCATCGTTGGATTTATCATCAAACCTTATGGATTCTTTTTTATTTATGTGTTTTAAATTGCTTCATTTTAAAATATACTTATAAATGCATTTCTGAAGGCACACACACTTTTATATAATAAAAATTTTAAATAATTTAATAAAATAATTAATTAAATATTGCTTAGCTTATATATATAATAGTTTGTACATTAATATTAATTATGTTTATTTTTAATTTAAAAAATAAATTCAAGGATAACGTAATTTTTTTTCATATTTGATTATTTTTAATTATAATTTTCGAATTTTTTAACAGTACTAATCATTTATTTATTTTGTTAATTTTTATATTTGTTAATACTTATTTTTATGATACATTTATTCAACGATTAATGTATAAGCATTCATATCTATTTAATTTTTGACATTTATTTTAATTTCGATTTTTAATTCTTATTTTGTTTTCTTTTTCCCTTTATAGCACTATAATACTTTTTCAACATCATACATAATATGTTTAATAATAACAATAGCTTTAATAGTTTATGTTAATTTTCAATAATTTGTTTAAATGAAAAATAAATGGTATCAGAGAAAAAGAAGGCTGAAAATATATTAAGTATAGGTGCTTTTATTTTTAGTATTGTACAATAATTCGATTTGCGTTCGATTTTTAATTGATAATACTTAATATATTCTAAGAACTTAAGTATAACTCATAAAGTATAACTTTTATATATATGTATATATATCTATATACACATATACATACCAGGTAAATACATACATATGTATATATACAAAAGATCTTTTTTATTTGTTATATACACATATATGTATATAATCTGAATGTATATGTCTTATATGTGTGTATTTATACATATATAATAAATCTCTATTGTATATTTATATATAATAATCATCATCTTATTAAACTTATAATAAATACATCACATTTAAAGAGAAGCAGACCTTTTCACCACAAAATTGTAGGCCTTTGCAAAGATTTTTTTCTAATCGTATTATGTATTTACATAGATCATTTTACTTATTTACTTAATTTATTTTAGAAACCATTATATTTAGTCGTTTTAGCGTATGTTAACATTACATCATGACAGTAGCAGTGTTCCATTGTATTTGAGATTTCTGAATTTAGGGAATAAAAGTTTGCGTTGAAACAAGTGCACATATCGAAAATAAAAAAGAAATATAATTATATGTGGACATTTAGAAATTGTACGTCACAATGATACAAAAAAAACATAGTAACTGCAGATGTTTATAACAAAAATAATTGCTTACGTTGATAAAAATAAAACGAAAAAAAATAGAAAAAATTAGTCATGTTTGTACCATACATATATTTTTGTATAAAATAATTCATGGATATTAAACTTGAGATAATTAATAAAATAGGCGATGTAATAAAACTTTTTCCGATGCATGTTATAGCTTCTAATTAATATACCATTAATAATTATTATAGAAAAACAGAGTTTAAAAGTACAGAGTTTAAAATTCTTTGATGTCATTAAAAAAAAAACATTAAAAACAGTATGTGACAAAACATATCTTTTAATATCTAACAATTAGATAACTTAGACCGTTCCTTGTAATTATCGACTCATACATAAGTACAAAATTATTGCGAGTATTCAATAAAAAAAAATTGTTAACGCGATGTTAATACTTATAAATTCCTTCGTGTTGGTTCTTTATTTTATTTTAAAGTAATACTAATAGAAAACCAAAAGAAAAAGCAATCAGATTACATCGCTATGTCCAAAACTTGAAACTAAAAGAGAAAAGAAAAATAATCTTTTAATCAAACACTATTAGTGATTCAACAAGATTATATATGACGAAGAACACTGACAAATCTGTCTCTCATGCGATTGTACTTTTTCTTTTTCTTCTTATTTTTTTGTTTCCTTCATTTTTTTCTTCCTTAGTAATGTATATACATCGTTGCACGAGGTACATAACACATAAATCTTTAATTATTCCAACAATGCTCTCTGTTTCTAACATATTTTCATTAAAGATATTTCAAAAATATCTAAGTACCAGTACGCTAGTTAGAACCTATATATATATATATATATATGTATATATATTATATTATATCATATTATTATTATTATTATTATTATTATTAGTATTATTATTATTAATATTAATATTAACTTACGCGCTTGTAATTTACATTTCTTAATTTTTTTTCTTTCTTTAATTATTATTATATTTTTTTTGTTAAATCTCTTTTTCTTCCCCTTTTTGTTTTCTATTATTTATTTTTAAATCCTTCCTCTTCAACTTTAAAAACGATCCATTCTCTCGTGAAATTAATTATATAATACATTTGCTTAAAAACTTGCATCTCTATACAGACATATATACATACATATTTATGCGATATACATTTTACATACATATATTATATGTAAATCGTATAAATACATATATATATATATATATATATGCGCGTATTTGTTATGTACAAACGCGCGCACATGTGCGCATTTATATTATAGATATATGCGTATATATATGTATACGTATATAAATATATACATATATATATATACATATATATAAATTCTATTGCTGTAATGAAAGCTATTATTATATACTACTTCGTATGTATAATCCCATAATCGTCGTTGCGTTAAACGATCAATAGGATAAATCCTAAATTTTCTTCGGTCTGACGATCGTTCCTTTTCTTTTTCTTTTTTTTTTTTTTTTTTTAATTATTTACTATTACTCTAAAATGTCCCGTTCGTTTTCAAACTGCGGGTAAATAACGCGTGGTCTCGTTTTGTACTTTAATAAATATCAGACAATAGAATAATTGGTGTTTTCACTTAAGAACTCTAAAGATATTCATCCTCAGGCTTTGAACGCTTTGAGACAAAAAGCATTTTGAATACCAAGAACGACAATGGTCCAGAACTTCCTTTTGCTCGTTTAAAACTCGTCATATACTGTACGAGGATATAAACTATTGTTATATATATATATATTATTTTTATAATAACTTTGTGTATGATCGATAGTTTTTTCTTGATTAGAAATTATAACAAAAGAAATCAATTGAAAAAGAAAAAACAAATAAACAAATTTAATATAGTTCTAATCGATAAGAAACTAATGTGAATAATAATCGATAGTAATGTATAAATGTGCATATATGCATGTATATATATTTTTCTTTTTGTGTGTGTTTATGTGTTTATGCGTGTGTCAAGCTAATGAAGAAATTTCAATTATCGCAATTCATTCATAATAATATTAGGCATTAGTTCATTATTAGCGCACAGCCTTATAACGTTTGATGAATATTATTTACAATAAGACTGTTAACATCAACTGTATATTTGTCGATAATTAATTTAAATGTGATTTTAAAAATAATGCAAAGGTACGCAAATAAATGTGTGTGTGTGTGTGTGTGTGTGTGTGGTGTATATATTACTAATGAAAATAAATGGAGAGCTACCAATAGGGTTGGTTGGGTGGTTGGTTGTTGGCACCGTTCCTGTATGCTCATTAGCGTGAGGTGGACGGCATTGGATTAAAATGACTGGAGATATTACTGCGGTATGTTGGAGCCAAATACCTTCATAATAATATATAAACATCATTAAGACTTCTAATTAAATTAAGTAGATTTCATAATTCATATATATACAGTATCGAACAAAAGTATTGGCAAAGATTTAAATTTTCTATAATATTCTCCATAAATCTATTATATAGAAATACAATTCTTTATTTAATTTCATTGTTGTTACATAATATATCTCTAGTATAAAATTTAAATATATATTATAAGAACTACATATTTACATTAAATTGGTGTAGGATACAAAATTAAAACAAAAAGGTTTTAATAATTAAGAATTACTTTTACTTAAAAATAGGCCTTTATGTGTTTTTTGTTTGTTTAATTTTCTTTTTTTTTTTTTTTAATTATTTTATTATACTTTTTACAGATGTACAGAGAATGCTGTAGGAAAATTTAATCTATATCAATACTTTTGTTCAATACTTTACTTTTGTTTCGTTACATTTATATTGATATATATTTGTATTAAATTTACCTATTCCGGCTTTTTACATTTCGAACGCATTGACCTTTCCTTTGTAATTTTCCATGTTTTTTACAATACTGACGTACTAATCGTTAGGAAGGTATACCACCGTTACTACTACTTTCTGCTTGACTCATCGAATCCGTGGAAATGCCTTTTTTACTTTCTATACTATGACTAAAATTATTCATATATATTTAACAATACATATATACATATATAGTCATGTATTTAGAACTTAGTAAAAATAATGAGTAAATAATATTAAAACTTTTCTTACTCTCTGCGCATATAAGAAGTTCCACGTAAATCATCAGTATCCTCTGAGGAAGTACGTACATTCATACGATCACTTCCATAATTAATAGATTTAGATTTGGATATATTATCTGTATTGTGCCCATCGCTTACAATACGCTTCATTTTTTGAGCTGATGCTTCACTGCTATTCGCAAGATCATTTTCTTCAACCGGTGGACATGATTTAACCATTGCTTCCAAACATTTGACGAACAGCTCTGCACTTTCTGCCGTACGATTGCACTAAAAATGATCAAATATTATGTTAGTCATTTCCAATAAAATATACACACAAATATATATATTATATACATTTATTTACGTTCGAATATGGTCCAGCAAATCTCCATAATCCACCAAAACCATAACTTTGTAAATAATGAAGCTGTTGTTGACTGGTATCCTCGCAAGCAATCATGTTTTGTATGATTGCTTGTACAGCGTTTAAAATGGCTTGATCATGACAGGAAGACAATATAGTATTAATTTTTGCATCGAGTAGATTGTGTCTAGAAAAAGTAATTATTATTTTTAATTCTGATGTATTATTGCCATATATTATTATAAAGAATATTATATCTTACATGACAGGAAAAACTTTAGAAAAGACCACCGATGCCTCAGCCAGGTACTCGTAGAGAATTCGCGTTTCATTTTCATCCGTTGAATATTTGACCAAAGTTGCCAAAACGGTCAGAACCAAGATTTGTGTAGGAAAATCCGTTAATAGTTCAGGATCAAGCAAGACGTTATTTTCATTACTCACGCTCACCCTAGCACTACGATTCTTTTAAAAAGATAATATTTTTTTGTATGTACATATATTATTATATACAATACAATATATTATAAATAACATAATCTTATTCTATTGTATATAATAATAAATAACATATAACACAATATTCTATTATAATTGATATCAATGTATAAATATTTGTTATAAAAGAAAAATGTATAGTTATTGATAAAAGTACCTTTGGTTCTGAATCATCAGTCGGCTTGGCTTCCTTTGCGGTTGGTACAGAGAATGATCGCTGCGTTTTAAATAAAATTCGGCCAGTCTTGTTAGTGAGACGTGCATCGTTGATTTTGACGCATCGTTCGATGAAGTGCGACACGCGTTAGTAATAAGTTGCATGGTGTATTATGCAATCCGGACATAGGCAGGCACGGGTACACACAATGAGAGAATAAACAAAGATAAATCAAGGAACACCAAACACATTGTGGGTGGTACATCGGAACAATCGCGATCGTTGTTGGACCATAGACAATTTCTGGCATTTATGTAAACATTGCAGAAAAAATATTACAAAAAATAAATACATTAAAAATATTGGTGTAACATCGATGCCGCCTGATCTCTCTCTATTACATTTTTAATTAAACGCATGCAAATATACAATCTCATAAACAACGCAACTTATTATCACACACGATGATTATAATTTGTTATGTATGCCAGAGAAATACTTTAGAGGGAATTAAACGATCGTGTATATCATTTATAACATGAGGGATAAATAAAACTGATCTTGGTGTGATACATTAATACAATTACATAATACGGTACTTTTGAATGATGGCAAAACAACAGTTGGTCTTTGTATGACATTTAAGTGATAGAAAGCTTTAATAAATAAATTCAAATTATGTGTATACCTGATGAGCAGAATATTGTTTCTGCTGTTTCGCTTGTGTTAGTGCAGACTGATCAAGAAGATCCCAAGATTTTTGTCTTCTATTAGTTGGGTTGCTAGTGTTACCAGGCACATCCTAGGAATAGTTTAAAGATTAAGATAGAATACAGTTATATATTATAAGAAAGTTTAAAATGTATAAATATATTTCTTACTGTAACATGAGATACAGAAGTATCAAGAAAATCCGTACTACCAAATTCTGCAGTATTTTTATTAAGGGAATGTCTAATATGACATCGACTTCTAACTTCCTCCGATACGGATACTAAAGCTATATAAAAAAAAAAATAATTATATAGAGAATAATTAAGTAAGTTCTTTCTTTTTTGTTTCCTCTCCATAGAAATCGTAGATAACATACCAGCTAAATAAGCCACACTTTCTGGCGATACTTCAAACTTATCTCTTCTGTAGGGTTTTGCTACAATAGCTAACAGCATAGTTAATACTCTAGCTGTCCTTGTAACCGTTGTCAGAGTGGGATGTCTATATCCTTTTAAAAGGTGTCCAACTAATGCAAAATGAAAGTTAGATTTAAATGATAATCCTACTGCATTGTCCAATTGTTTGAAATGTCCTTCCAGTGGTTCGCGCGTTGACATCATTACGTGTTCTAAAGTCTTGCAAAATTAATGAACAAAATATTAAAAAATGAATAAGCTTAAATTGATAAATAAATAATTAATATTTCAAACCTTCTCATCAAAAGTACCCTGAGAATCAAGAGTATGTAAATTTTGTTCGAGAAGAGCCAAACCGGGTGCATATAAAGATGCTTCGTCCAATTGAAGAACAGATGTTGCCACCCAGAATAAATACCTGTGTATTGGTGATTCCTATATAAAAGAAGCATAGAAAATAAATTATTTAAGTCATTATATAACAAAACAATAATAATACTACTTATGACGTAATACTTACAGGCCTGAGAAGTGGTTGTAAGCGTGTAAGACACATCACAATTGCTTCTAAAAGTGTGATATCATTAAAACTTTCCAAAGCTTTCACTAATATCCTTAACAATTGTTTCATGTCTTGATCATTAATACTTTTACTGATACAACCAAAAACAATCAAAGCACGTGGTTGTAGAGCAGGATTAAAGCAAAATGCAAAACTCTTAGCCAAAGATGTCCAAGTTTTAAGCCAATCGCAATTGGGAATATCTCTCATACAAGCTTCCATAATTTCAAGAAGAGCGTCAGTAATTACTTCCAAATTTGTTAAAGATAATCTTTCTTTGTCTGATGTTCCACTAACGTTTCTTTCGTTTTCATAACGTTTCTCATTACAATGTCGATTAGTAGTTCTAAATGCTGTTACAGCCGCAGACTTAACTTTGCTAATACCAAATAGTAGATAAAATTTAGGTAAAGAAAATTCATCCAGACTCATTCTCAATATTCTGTGCGTATCCTCAGAAAACTGTGGTGAACTGCAGGTACATAGAGAGTGTATGCTATTAATAACTAAACCATGAGTAGAGGCTCGCATACTAAGAGTTCCACAACATACTAAAAAAGTAACTGTGTGAAAGAGATATGGTAAATTTTTACCCACGTCTAAACAATTATTAAATGATAGCATTAATAAATAACGAGCAAGAATAGCTATGCTGTGCCACATTTTGTGTTGCTCGAGAGAAGACGTTGGCGAGGTGCAAGTTTTATCCACTACTCTGCATATTCTTCCAATTACTTTTTTCGCTACCAATTGAACATTTCCAGAAGCAAGAGCTACAGCCGTATCTGCTATTATTTCAACTCTCGGCGAACCTAATTCATTTCCAACGCTGCATTGAATGAAATTATCAAGAACTGTGTCTATTAATTCGGGTAATCTTCCAATAGTGCTCCAGATTTTAGCTTGAATACTTGGATACATTTCTACCTCTTTGATCGTTAAAATAATCAATGTTTCTATTATCTGCGATACTTGTTTCTGACGTTTTCCACCTTCGTCGTTCGGTTTGTAAAACTTGACTAAATTATTCAACCACGGTGTCATATATTCTAAACATAAATGTTTCAATTCGATGGTGGACATTCGAAATCCTTGAATGCATTCCTCCAAAAACTCTAGGGTTAAATGAGGATCATTTGTAGCTAGAGTCTCGCTAAGATGTTTAATAAAAATTGTATTATTCGATGGTATGCATAAGCCGGAGGTTTCCAATAATTGACCTTCAATTTTTAAATCAAACGTTGCTGTTAGCGCACACAATTGATTATATGCAGCTGTTCGTAAATTAGGATCAGAACTGCCAAGATTTAATAGAGCCATATTTAGTAATGTACCAGGCACATCCTTAGGTCGAATTTTAGGATGAACTAACATAGAATCTGGTTGCGATAATTCCCATCTATTTCTTATGTGAATTATAGCTTGCACAATGCTTTCACAGTCATTGTGAATAAAGGATAATGGACCGGGTTCATTGGAGATAGTAAGGGTAAACTGATTGTCATCTACCAATGAAACTACTTCTATTTCTGATGCATAATAAACATCATTTAAGAGAACGGAATGTGACAATACTTTACATTTCTCGGCAGAGGTAATTTGTATAGCAGTTGGTCCAACCTTTATAGAAACTTTAGTATCTTTATGGGATAACTTCAAAGCACCAGTAAAAACCTTCAAATCTTCGTCAAGAGATAAAGTTGCACCAGGTAATTTTTGGTGCTCTATGTCGATGACGTCATTTAAACGACCAGGTCCATCAATGAAAACTACTTTACGATTTCCCTTCAAAGGTGCCAGGATTCTATCATGATATTTTGTATATTCTCGTACCCAACTATTACAATTATAAATGTATGTAGCATGAATATTTTCATAGGCGACTGTAGGTAGTACGTAAAACCATTTTTGTAAGAATTCTGTTCTAAATTTATTATCAGAACATGTGTGAGTAAAATCAATAACTAATTCAAATGGTGAATGACAGAATGGTTTTAAAGTAAGAATCACGTGATATATCAATAAATCACCATTAGTTTCTCCAATCCTATAAAAAAATAACGATTCTTAGTGTCATAACATAAAATATTAAGATAAATCATATAATTAAAAGTACATACTTGTAACGTCTTGCAATATAATAAAATACTGGATAGCCTTGCTTGCTTGTTCCTGCTTGATAAAAAATATTCAAACTTTTGATGCTCTTAAACTCATCCAATTCATGCATGTTATGTTTCACCATAATTTCTTCAAAATTAGTCGACGACATATCAATACTTGACCATCGGGCATAAGATGAAAATAATAAACTATTGAAAAAGTAAAATTAAAGAAAATTGAATAAATATATGTATATAAAACTAATTAATAAATATATAATAAATATATATCTACTCACTGAGAATCAACCGGTTTATGTTCTGGAGGACCAAGGTATGCCAATAACGTAGCCATTTTGTCAAAAGGTCTTCTACCTACAGCTTTGTGGTCCCGACTGCTACTGAGATAGTCACCAATTCGTTCTTGATGATTCCACAACAGTCTATGCAAAGCTAAAACGTTAGCATCAGATACGAAGGACATAGGATGGCTTGTCTGATCAACAGTTTCACAGTCCGATGCTATTTGTATGAAAAATCTTCTGCCTATTTCAAAATGTGCTCGTAGAAAATCATTAAAAGGTACCATATGTTGTTCTTTACTAAATTCAACGTGATTAGCTATATTTTGTAATATTTTTGACATCAACATGAGGCCACGTTTTATTTGTGGTGGTACTGGTTTATTTACTATTCCCATTTCTTGAGGTGAAACTATAGCTGGATTAATGAAACGTAAGAATATCACTGTTCCAACAGCACCAATGTTATTTTGTGGACACTGAGGAAATCTTTTACTGAGTACTTGATATAAACAGTGACACATCGAGCGTAATTGTGGAGGAAAGCTTGAAAAAAGAAAAATATTAATATTAAAATATCTGATAAATATATAGAGCAATGTAATATATTAAATTATTCGTAAGAAAAATTGATATTCTACCTGTCAGCAGAGGATACTATGGCATTAAATACTTTTTCTGTCAATGCAATTAAATTACGTCCATTTTGTTCTATATCTTCATTCGCATCTATTCTTGCACTATCAACTTCAAATCCAGTATTACAGTCATCAAGCAGAGGCCTAATCAAAGGTTCTAATAAACTTTGTAAATAGCTAGCGCCATAAATCTTGAAACAAAATGCCATAATTTTACTACCAAGGCTGTTGCCACGAAAAAGGGTTTGCATACAATCAGAAACTTCAACTTCTCGATAAAACATATTCCATAACAATGGTGATAGTAAATGTTTAGCATCAAACAGAGTAACAAAAACGCGTGCCAACTCATCCATCTGATTCGTTGTTACTACATTAGCTAATGCCATTGCGATAGGTAATTCTCCTTTATCGCTAATCATTGTAACTAACTGAACTAATTGTTCAAATCTATCGGCCAATACTGTTTCAGCAAGAGTATCAAATTCAGTCCCTTGTTGTAGAATTTTTGTCAATACTTCCATAAAAGCAGCTCGTGTTTGAAGATCTGAATTGTAGCCTAAACCTAAAGATTTAAATTGAAATTAAAAAAAGAAAATAAATGTATAATATTGCAAATGTTATATCTTTAGAAAAATTCTATTTACTTATAGAATGCCTCAAACCGCTGTCGATATTTGCGCTGAGAAGATTGCTCATTGCTTGGATCGTAGCATTACGTAACGTAGACAATTTGCCAATAGTTAACTGCGATTGTTGTGATACTATATCTTTTTCGTCAGCAGTTCCATCATTACATCCATTTAACAAATTCATGAAAAGTGAAAAATATTTAAGAAATAATTGTGACTTTGCTTCCATAGGATTACCACGATCGGATTCTTCTGGTTGAAGAGGAAGTCCACGTAATAATGCTCCTACTGCTTCCATACATGCTTGATCTAGATCCCTAGAGTATAAACTAAAGTAAAAAATAGGATCTATACTATATTTTCATAATTTTATTTTAATGATTAATATCTCAATTTTATATTAATATCAATATATATTTCAAAATTTATATTTTATAATAGTATTATATCATACCTTGCAATAATCGTAACATCAGCACCACTGGGTGGAGTTATTTGGTGGGTAGCATTCATTAACCAATCGGTCAGGTACTCCACTAATTTATTTCGAAATTTCATTTCTTGTCGAAATGCTAAATCATCGCGTCGTTTCATCATTGCTTCGACAAGTTGACACAATTTGGTCTTAATATGAATGGAATGTACCGACATATCCAAATGTCTAACGTATTTAACAATTGCTAATGTCATTCCTTCTATACTAGTCATTCCAAGATATTCCGACGGTTGATCAGTTTTAGAATCCAAAACGTTCTTCATTATAAATATCGTATGTTCGATAAATTGCGTATTAACGTCTAACACAATAACTCTGCCTTGATCAAAGAATTTTTCTACTATACTTTTTATTTGGTCGAATAGTATTGGATATAAAGCAGGGCTCATTTCGTGACCAACTAATTCCTGAACATGTTTTTGTATTTGTGCACCAAACTTTTCATTATTATATGTTAATAATCTGAGAAGATTGAACACAAATTGTGTAACTAAACAATATTGTATATCCTGATTGACGTTCGATAAACAAGCTATCGTTTCTAACTGCTTAGCTGAGCCCTTTTTAGGTTCAGGATTTGGAGGTAATCCAGAAAGTAGTCTATTAGAACAACGTTTTTGTAAACAGACCCCTCCTAATGCACAAAGAAACCCTGTCATATTTGCCCATTCGTTTATTTGTTCGTCTAATTCGTGTTCTGAATTTTGATGAGAAGGTCTTCTCTTTGCAGTACTACGATGAAACGATTCAACCTGACTATCTTCTGTCTTCGTTTTCGGATAATTAGATAACTGTCGTAACATTGCATCCCAGTTTTTATATGTTTCTTCCCATGCCTGTATAAAACACAAATAACAAATATATCATTAATAAAAATCATCGCGTTTGAATATTTTCTAAAAAGAAATGAAATAAAAGGTAAATAAAAATACATACAGGTTGAACACCATTTACACAATGTTCAATTTTTCTTAATAAGGCCATAATCCTCTTCTGTAAAGCAGCTCGTCCTAAAAATGAATACTAAGTCAATCCCTTATTTCGTTAAATAATAAATATAAAAAAAAATATAACAATATATGAGAGACAAAAATAATGGTAAAAAAATGTATATAATATATATATATCTTATTCCTCTAAGATGACTTACATACAACTTCATATGCAAACTTACCATGATTATGTTCATGATAATTTATTCTACTATCCCCGCTGGCTGTTATAAACATAAGTTCTTTAATATTTCATTAACTTTCTTTTTCTGGTATTTGTATCTAATCCTTCTTGTTCAACTAATTGTGCACAATGTTGGAATTACATTGAGTGTGAAACTCACCAGTGGTTAATATAGTAGAAGCTTGAGCTAATTCAATATATAAATGATAATTGGGAAGTAGGCACGTCACAGTTACTTCATCGCTACCACAGCGAATCTCAGCTTCTTTGCACAATAATGCAAAACATGACATAGATACCAAGACAGCTTCCATATCAATGCTCCATAAATACATAAAGAGGACAACCTGTATAAGAAGAAAAAATGTCATACTTTGTTATATAATTTATAATTTTACTATTTAAAAAAAAATAATAAAAAGAACATACTTGTGTAAATATACAAAACAAACCTCAAGTTTAATGTGCGCTTGCTTACACGTAGTAATCTGGCTACCCACGTTAGCATAATCTTTATTTTGTGAAAGAAACTCGTTTCGACAAATTAAAATTTCTCTAAGCCACTTCAATATACTGGTATAGTTGAGAATTTGATGTTGAATAAGTTTATCAGATATCGAAGAGAGTGCTTGAGAACTGATGTCCCAAAAAGTCTCCATCGGAGTTTCAGGATTCCATGCTTTGATCTTGTCAGGATGATGTAATACTAACAATGCTTCCATTGCTTCGGTTGCTATATCTAGCATCGTTGTTTGATGAACCAAAGTAACAAGACCGTTGATCAATTCTAATGTTGAGCTTCGCATTTCGTGTCCACTTTTACCTTGATTCTAAGAAACATTTAATATAATATATATCAGTAGCATATATCAGTGTAATATATCAGGAGTGGCCAATTTCATTATAATATATATGATCGATTATTTTTCTTAAAAATATGTCGCAATTTGCTTACTTAAAATCTCGACATTTAACAGATTCTAAAACAAACTACGACAATTAGTTTTTATGTATCATTATTAACAATCAGTTGTATTTGCTTGTTGAAATCGCGTTTCCTATCGATTATGATCGATCAACAATCGATCGATAAGCTTCGCAATCGATTTATTGGCCATTTCTATTACATATAAATTTGATTAAACTCACATTTAACATTAACATGGGATCTGCGTGAATAAGTCGTACCATACATAAAAGTAGATTTCTGTAACTAAAAACTTCTTCTCCTCTATCCTTGCATTTACTTTGTTCTTTGCCTTTAAGTGTCAAGCTATGTATCATTCGTAATGGCGTATGCGAATAGCTCTGCATTACTTTGTTCAATGTATCGGTAAAGTTATTTCTAAGTTCGGTACTTCGTGAATATATCTTATCTATTTCAGGCCACGATGGGAGTCTTGGTTCTGTTACGATTCTGTGAAATATAATATAAATTAAAAATGAATGTTTTTTTATAGATAAAATATAATAGTGCAATATAAATAAATATTGTTTGAATATATTTTAAAGTCTTACTTGTATAACGAACTGACCAAGACGAAATGGTATGTCAATGGAAAATCAAATGTAAGTACTTTATTATTATTTGGATTAATACGGAAGCAGCTTACAAAACAATCTATCATTAAATCAACATCTTGGGCGATATAATTTTGACCACGTGAGAATTGCTTGTTGGGGTTAAACAACAGTGCTATTAGATCCTTCATAACTTGTTGTACTAATTTAAAAATGACATTATTGGAATCGAAATTATTTGTATACGTAGATGCCTTACAGAGCTTAACGCACGTCACTGCTGCAGCTTCTACCAAATGTCTGCTGGAGCTGCCATGAATTGCCAAACCTTGTTTAACACTAGTTATAAATTGTCTCTTTTTTTCATGCTTTTGTGAAATAGGTACTCCAGCATCTGTGTTAACAATCTCTTCCAATATTTTAGGCGATAATACTAGCAACATAATTTGCAATGGCCATAGAACAGCGTTTCTTCCTTTCTTATTATCGACAT
The DNA here is from genome assembly GCF_010416935.1 of Polistes fuscatus. Lineage (NCBI taxonomy): Eukaryota > Metazoa > Arthropoda > Insecta > Hymenoptera > Vespidae > Polistes > Polistes fuscatus. Next base: position 7,426,878 of record NW_025113173.1, on the reverse strand, counting down.
ATGCGTCAAGAATATCAAAAAGTTCTTCGCATGCTTTAGCTAAATCTTCATTAGGTCTCTTTTGGATATCAGCAAATTCATTCGGATAAGTATCCATCCAATTCCAAATAGCTTTTTCCAATGAATTCATAAGAACCAGGTGAGCCGATTTCTTGAGTTGTTTAAATTTTTGTATAGTTTCTAAGTAAAACAAAAATCAATACCATTTTACATTTAAAATGATCTTAAAAGCGTATCTAATATTAAAACAAAATTAGAAAAGTAAAAATATATTATACTACCATTTAAAATTTTAGTTAATCTATAGACATCAATGTTGATATGCTGAATTAATTCGATGTCACTATAATCTGGATTTTCATCGCCACAATTAGATAATTCTTGCAATCTTGCGGATATTCTATTAAAAACAGCACTGAAAAAGTTTAGGCTCAAGGCAAAAAGTACTTTGCTAGCCAAATTCTTAAGATGCCCATTTTGAAGGATATCATTTGGTATGTCTGCAAAAATAACACGTAACGATGCTTAATATCAACATTTCTATAAAAGCCGCTCATTTGCCAAATTCAATTAACTCAGCGAAAGAAAAAATAATAACAATTTATATAAAGCTAAATACGTTTGTTATTCGATGAGCATAAAAATAATCATTTAAGTGGTGCTATGCCAAATTAATTAAGGATATTTATTTTAAAATTAAAAATTTAAGTATATCTATCAAGCGCTTTGATAATAAAATTTGAAAATATTCTTAAATTAGAATTAATTGCTTTGGCATGTGAATGGTTGATATATTAATAGTAAATGCATAAAATAAAAGAATAAAAAAGGAGGAACTATGCTCACCTATAAATTGGCATATCTCTCTAAGCAATAATTTGACATTCATAGCCTCGTCATATTTCGTAGTATCTCTCGGTTGATTAACAAGGCATTTCTCTAATGTATCCAAAACTATAATGATAGATTCATAACATCGATCGGTACGAGGATTTCCGATAGAAGGCGACATTTCGTTGACGCGTTGTAGCATCTTCGTAAGGCCGGATATTACCAAAGAAAAACGATATCGCGAAATTTTGATAAGACATTTTTGGTTTCTTTCTTCGTTCAACCGAGAATGGGTAGTTTGGGGACCGGTACGGCACGGCAGCTGTAGATGAATGAAATCAAATAATAAATCAAAACAATTAATCATTTCAAATGCTTCGAATTTCGGTGTATGAATAAAACCAAATCAATTTTATCTAACAGGGAAGGAAGGAACGAATGGACGAACGAATGAACGAACGAACGAACGTACGTGCTTAAACAAAAATTTATTCGTACTCGTGACCGAGATTAGACGAGTATAGAATTATTGAATCGAAGAGTTCGACTAATTATTTTTTAAGACCTTATATATATCTTACAATTAAATGAAAAGTATAGCAAAAATAAAAGTAATAAAGATATGAGATGAAAGATAAGGAATAGAACACTTTCCAAAATGAAGGAAATCATATTAAAAAGGTATAAAAAGTTAAATAAATATGACAAAGGTGGTAACAATCATAGCATATTATCTTTTTCCAGTCGATAATGATGTGATATGAATCGTGCGCCGAGCGAATACAATTTTCATTCATGCATCGGCATCACGAAGGGGACAACGTTGTGTGAGTAAAAGGAGGGGCTGAAAGTGGACGGGATGGGCCAGGCTATATACACCTTTACTGAATAGCTCCCGCGTTGGATGAAGAGGAGGGGGGAGGGGGAGGAGAGCAGGAGGAAGAGGAAGAAGACAGAGGGGTTGAGTGTGCGCGAGGGGTGGGGGCGAAGGTCAAAGCATGAAAGGGGAGGAAAGAGGGATGAAAGGGAGCGCGATGAAGCATCTTTCCATGAATGAGCGAATTGAACGACACGACCAAGTGCCTCTGTTTTTTTTTTCTTTCTTTTTCTGTTTTTGTTTTCCCCTTTCCTTTCGTTTCGTTTCGTTCGTTCGTTCGTTCGTTCGTTTATTTTTACTCTTTCATCTCAATTTTCTTTTTTTCTTTTTTTTATCTTTTTACGTACTAAAGGGAAATTTTAATGAAAATTATCGAGAAAAAGATTAATTGATATTTCTCTATCTACGTTTCGGGAAACGTATTATTTACTGATTCGAAAAGAGAGAGAGAGGGAGAGAGAAAGAGTAACCGCCCCTTTCGTTCATTCGTTCATTCTGTTCAATTCCGTTGGTTGAAAACGTTTCGTTAATCACAATCCATCGGCGATCGTTCACCGTCTGACACTTCCGTGACTGCAAGCAACCGCGTGTTGAGAGAAAGAGAGAAAAAGAATCAGTAGGTTGAGATGGGTGGGAGGAGGGAGAGAAAGAGAAAGAGAGAAAGGGAGGAAAAGAGCAAGGCGATTAAAAGAAAGAGGCGTGTACACGAGAGAAAAAGAGAAAGAGGGAAAGAGAGAGAGAGAGAAAGAGAAAGAGAGAGAAATAGATAGAGAGAGACCAATCGGATGAATTGAAAAAAAGAGGAAAACTGAAAGAAAGAAATGTTCTATTTTTTTTCCCTCTTTCTTTTGTTCCTTTTTTAGAGATACGTGTCGCATATTTTCGAAAGTTATCCCTTGTGTAATTGTTGCATTTATTTATTTGTGTTATTTTAGAGTTTCTTTTTTTATGTTTGTTGATTTTGATATATATATCTATAGGTACGTATTGTCAAAGTGCATACGTGCTGTTTTCTACGAACAAAGTCGGGTTCGTTCTCGTCTCTTTTTATCGTTCGCAAATAAATTCGTCGAAAGAATCTAATGAATAGAACGAGTAAAGTGAATAAAATGTATGCGAAAAGAGAATGTAAGAGAAAAAGAGAGAGAGAGAGAGAGATAGAGAGAGAGAGAGAAATGTCGAACACCGGAAGAGGGTTGGGAAAAGAGAAAGAAGATGGGCTTGCCGTTCGGAAGGCAGAAAACAGCTTTACGTGTATGCGTGCGTATGTAATACGTATATATGTCAAGTTAGAAAGAGACAGATAGATAGATAGATAAAAAGATAGGTAAATAGAAAGATAGGTAGAAAGAGACAGAGACAGAGGTAGGCCTAAAAAGGGTATAATAAAGGATGTAGGGAAAGAAATAAAGAAAATAATAAAATAAAAATTAGGGGTGCGACCGAGTGTGTGTATGTGTGTGTACCTGTTCCTCGAAACGCGCAATTAGCGAATTGGCCCATTCTACCGGCTTTTGCGTGCCCATCGCCGTCCGAGTTTCAGTGACGAGCCGTCATCACGTAGGACGATTCACGAGCTCGGTACGGGCACTCGACATCGATACGTAGCCATTTACGAACGTCGACTGACGAGCGCCCTGCGTCTCAGCCTCGCCAAGGAGGGGCGCAATAACTCGGGCTCCGGATTACCACTGGGGCGGGTAGGGGGGAAGAAAGGGCTGTGTTACTGCTGATACTAGTGCTGCTGCCACGCTACCATTGCCGGTACTATTGCTTCTACTAGTTGTGCTTTCATGTCCTTTCTACTTATTATTGGTACTCTGGTGCTCTAGTAGTGGTACCAGTACTGGTGCTGCCTACTATCCTACTACTAATACTATTACCACTATTATTATTATTACTTACTTCTCTCGAAGGGCGCGCTCTATCTCTATCCTGTTTCATACATCGTATGCATTCGCTTCGTTGAGAATCGAAGATAGTCGAAGACGCACGATGTCTCTTCGTACTTGTTGACCAATCATTGAACGAGTTTGGATTACGTTCAATACTGTATCTAGTCATATCGAGTGCCCCTCTTGTTCGTTAATGCAACATAATGAAATTTCTTTTAACATTTGTTTTCTTACCTTCTAAGGATATTCTTTTAAATTTTTCTTTTCTAATTTTCTTTTTTATTATTATAGCTAGAAATATTATATTTTAAAGATTGTAAGAATTGAAATTATATTCGCGCAAAGTATTTATATGTATGAAACAAGGATAGGTTGTCAACGATGACGTTAATTCCGTAATTAAGGTTTTCCTCTCTCACGCCCACACATTTTCTACATGAAGATACGAGTAAATGCGAACGTTGGAATAACGTGACTTTAATAAAGCAACGTGGGGGCGTCTAGTTAAATTATGACGTTTATTACGTCTGAATTTCTATTTTTTGTTCTTTTTTTTTTATTTTTAATGTAATTTTGTTTTTCCGTTTCTTTTCTTCCCTTTTCTTTTTTTTAGCGTATATATCGATCGATCTTTTATTGTGTATTTAAAATTATTAGGTTATGTCGATTATTAGTTTAAAAATATTATTTAACGAATCGAATTCATTGAATTTTTTTTATATTCCTTTTTTTAAATTAAAAAACGTTCCTTATAATAGTTTATGTAGTAGAATATGATTTAGACAATTTTTATGTACTTTCGAATTTAATTATAAGATAAAAAGAAAATAACGAAGTTTCAATAAAACGGGTGCATTGTTATGCACCTTCTTTTGTTTCGGTCCTGACGTTGTTTGACTTTCCCCATTTTCCAACCGTGCCATTCATAACTGTTGAACGGCCTTGCACCTTAGTCTATTCTATGAAAATTCGATTACTTTACCACTGTCATGACAGATTGTTATATATAATACTAGTGCGTTTAAGGATCCAATCAAAATGTATACAATAATGCATTGACGTTTTATTCACTTTAGAAAATATATTTACAATGCAATTTATTTGACAATTATATTTTTTTTCTTAAATAATTTCATAGACGATCATTGTTCTGTGCATTATTTTTAACATCAATTTAAATAAGATGCAAATAAAAAAGTATAATACAAAAGTGAATATAATTTAAGTAATTATATTTTAAATGATATTATCCCTATAGTTATTATCTTTAATTCAGTCTTATGAAATACAAAAATTTGTGTGTTTAAAAGAAATATGATAATTATATCATTCATATAATACCATTTTTGTAATACATTTAAGTCAATTCAAATTTCCCCGCGGATTGAATACATAATAACAAAGCGATCGAAGCGCCTCATTATATGCGTAGTCGATATACTGAACTACGATACCTATTATAATCGATATAGTTAAAGTTTAAAAATGAAATCACAGAAAATTAATGTATTTAATTATTTTGTCAATTTTAAAATACTTATTAAATTTATAAATACATAAAAGTGACCGATACCTTTTGTATTTTTTGTTTAAAGTTTTAAAAAGTTTACAGAAGATTTAAGTATCACTTTTTTTTTAATTTGGTGCATATTTATCGATATTTGGTAATATTTTTGTTATTTTAATAATTTATGAAAATTATTTAGCCTCTTTGATATACTATTAACAATGTTTTCTAATTATTATAAATTAAATAATTAATGAAACGATAATGTTCTTTTAGTCAGATTATTCCACTTTAACAAAATATTCATATCATGATATAATAAAATTATTTTAAACAGAATAATCGATTTTAGGTTAATAATATGGGAAACGTAATTAAAATAATTAAAATAATCAATAAGTTAAAATATAATTAAACATATTTAAATATCTATGATTAAATATTCATTAATGATCATTTAGAGATAATTTTTCTTTTAATGCAGATGTTACCGCGTTAAGAATATTTATATCTCTTTGACGATGTCTTGGAATACTGCTCATACTTTTTGGATCGACATCAGAAACATTTACACTTGTAAGGAAGCAAAGATCTTCAGATATTTTGATTACATATTCTTTTGGAACAGATAATAATGCTTCCCTGTAAAAATAACAAAGAAGAAAACATTAAATTCGTATAATTTGAAAGAAAATTACATTTAATGCGATATATAAAAACTTACGGTTTTAATTGTTGAAAAGTTATTAGTATCGAACAGTCTCTTGCAGTTGAAAACAAAAGATAATTTTGTAACGCTATTAAATCTTTTTCATTTATGTTATTAGATATCCTATGGCTATTATGTTCGATATCTTTTTTTCCATTATTACTTTTATCCGTAAACTCTTCATTTTTAGAAGCCGTAGTTAACCAATTACTGGTATGATTTTCATTGGAAACTTCATGTATTTCTTTGGTATAATTCCGAGAAGAATTTATTAAATGAGAGTATATGATCTCATCGTCTATCACTGTAGAATATTTATCGTAGATATCATAGATATATTCTGTACCGACGTATGGTAATCTCTGCATGGAAAGTATTCGTTCCAATACACAGTCCTTAGGTAAATCATTAGTTTCACGATTACATTCCTATAAAAAATAAATTAATAAATATATTTGATCAAAAAGTTAAATAATATTATACTATGTACTACTAAATACTTATTCTGAAGAATATTTTATATCAAGAAACGAAATCCTTACTTCCTTTATAAGATAAAACAGTTTTCTTGTTTTTGAAATGAACTCTTTGTTGGTATCACGAGTAACTTCAGAATCACATTCAGAAATATGATAAAAACGATTACGTTCAAGCGTTGATTGCATTATTACTTTTGAGCATTCGCTTTGAGGAAAAGAATGCAAAAGTGCAGTGCAGGTCAAATTGCAAAACAAGTTGATGGTGCTCTCTTTGGTACAAACATCATCATCAACGCTTTGATAACAATCATTTAATACTGTTTCAAGATCATTCATTGAAAATTCTTGATCGTAGATGATCGTTCCATCCTTGAAGATTTTTAAATTGTTTTGCGGTGATCTTAACAACCCTTTGATCGCTTCTTTCATACGTTTTTCATCTCCAGAGAAAAGATCAAATGGGCAATAGCTGCTTCGATGATCAATCATTTTGTTTTTTAACTGAAACAAAGCAATTTCATTTTATAGTTAGAAAAAGATGATTGGCCTAGAAGATAATAAATAAAAACAATGTTAATGATTTATTACCTTATAATACTGTGCAAGACAATACGGGCACAATTGCAATAATTGTTCCTCTTTACGTTGATATCCTTGTTTCGGTTTTATTTCTACTGCAAATATCGATTTATTTCTAAATACATCAGGATCGAGTTTAGCAAACTTCAATGGAAGTAAAGCATAATCTGGCATTTTCATTGCATATTTCTTTACTTTTTTCTTACATCTTCTTTTATCTGTAACAAAAAAATCATACGTATGTTAATTATATATTTTAATTGCTAGGTTTTTTTCTGCAAAATGTGATTCAGTTGTTATTTGATCATATTAATATACAATATTTATATTTTACTATATTGAAAAAATAATAAAAAAAGAGAGAAAAAAATGAAGTTAAAAATAACTTTGAAAAATCTTAAAAGTTATTAATCTACACACAATGATCTCGAATGATTTGAAATCACTGTGAGTTACGAGAGAAGTCATTGAATCGAAATAATCACTCATTATCTCTGCACTTTCCATTCCCATAAAGCCTCTAAGGATATATAAGAAGGGTGACTCATTAAAGTTACTCTAACGAGTAACCACCGCCTTTCACGTTGATTCTCGCTCGATGAATAGAAGGAAAAAAAAAATGTTTCACAGCAACGAAATGTTGATGTTCTCCTTCTCTCTCTCTCTCTTTATTTTTCATACTCTTCAGCGGTTGCTATATTATAACATGTGAAAGATCATACAAAAATAATAAGTATAATTTCAACTTGCTTTTATTTAAATTTTTATTTATAGAAACGAAACAATCATAAAAAGAATATTTCGAAAGAATTTTATCCGACCATTGTGAAAGGAGTTCAGGAGAATTATTTATAATTTCAATCTATTAGATATTATTTAATTAAACAATTTCAAGTTGAAACACGTCAGTGGAAATATTTTTTATGATATGAGCGTGATTAAAATAATGCAAATTATTCGAAATTAAAATAGAATAATTTTTATAACAGAAAATTTACGATCGTTTCGTTTTATATTTTAAATATTAAACGTTTTGATATTCTCTTTCGCGTGTTTGAAATATATTCAATTTTGTTTAATAATTTCGCGATATAAAAACTCGCGGTAGTAGAATAGACCGGTTGGAAAATTATTGTCCATAGTTTATTTTTACCTTTCAATGTCTCTATTTCTTTCCGAAATAATAAAAATAATAATCTGTATATATATGAGTCTAAAAAAAAATTATGTCTCGAGAATATTATACGGTTTTTTTTTAATCATTTGTCTCTTCAATTCGAGGCATTCATTCGTATGCTTATGTTAGGGTATATCTGTGTCGAAACGAGCGAGAAAGATTTTTCTCGTTGTTTACCTTGACATTGAAATCAAGTATTTTCTAAGAAATTATATATATATATATAGGTCAGTATGCCAATTTTATATAGGTTAGTCATGTTCAGATATGTAGGTCAGTCTTTTCTTTTTCTCATATTCAAAGACCATTATTTTCCCGCTTAATATATCATTTAAAGTTTCTTCTATAATTTAGCCGAACATTCCCGACGAATCCCGAATAGCACCGAATATTTTATTTTTTCGAGTTACACAAATTATATATTATTTAAATTCTCTTAAATAAATATATCTTGTTTATAAAAAAGTGATTATTCTTTTTAATAAAAATAATAATATTTCATGATTTATATGCTCATAATTTTTATGTATTACGTGTATAAGTACACACATACACACAAACACACAAATTATCTATGCATGAAAGCATTTAATTAACTTTATACTCCACTAATCAATCTTACATATTTTCAGATTTCCAAGAATTCGAAGAACTGAAATAAATCGTTACGAAATATTCCAGTGGAATTTAGTTTATACAAGTAGCGTATATCGTTAACGTAAGTCTGTCTTTTTTAAATAACATAGTCTAAACAAGGCTTGATAGATAGAAAGAAAACAATATCTGACATTGTATTGTGAATTTTTAGAAAATTTCTTAATCGACAATATAACGGAAAATCCATACACTTTAATAAATTTCATTTGAGTAAAATAACTTTATCGATAATTCTAGATCTTTCTATTAAAGTAAAAGATAATAAAATTTTATTTCTAAATCAACGTTTCAATATCTTATGTGAACTTTTAATGAATCAACGATTAATAATCGCGTATCATATTCTTTCATAAAATAAAGACTAACTTATCATTATGACAATACTAATCTTGAATCAGCACAGTTCTTTTCTTTTTCTTTTTCCTTATCAAACGGATTCTCTTTGAAATTGAGTAGTCGACTTGAAGTATTAAATTTTACTTTTGTTGGATACGAGCGTTCTCCTTTCCGTTTCAAAGTACTTTGGAGAAAGTGATAGAAGAGAGACAAGGATAGAGATAGAAAGAGAGGGATATCAAGAGAAGAGGAGTCGGTAAAAAGGAAAGCGGAAACGGAGGGTTGCCACTTGTTGCTAGAGAGAGAGCTTGGACTTTCAAGACCCCTCTATATATATACACATTCGAACATATTGCAATGCATGACATCGATTCCTATGTTTCATGATACATGTTGCAATATATGTTGATCAGAATCAAAAATAACTTGTAGAAAACGATGCAGAAGAAGAAATATCACGTGTTTCACTTGAATAACCAACTGATGAGAAGAATTGATAATTAGCAGAAAAATTAAAATTGATGCTGGCTTCACGAAACCTTGATGTTGTTAATTGTATTTATTGATATTTTCATTATTACAATGATACACGTTGCATACGTACATTCATTTAAATCAGAAATAAGTTGCGGAAAAATAATGTAGACAAAAAAAAAACAAATTGCTAATGTGTAAGCAAATTTAAATTCATGTAGATTTGATGAAACCTTGGTGTTAATGCATGCATTGATTCTTAAGTTTAATGATACATGTTGCAATTTATGTTGATCAGAATCAGAAATAACATGTAGGAAACGATGTAGAAAAAAGATTAGATGTTAAAAACTTTGGTACGAGTGGATAAACCATGAAAAATCGGTAATGTAGAGATAGATTGAAATTGATTTAGGTTTCACGAAACTTAGGTTTTTATGCATTCATCGTATGGTGTGTAACGCGTGTATGAGTTTTCACAATCAGTTCAAGGCGACTTAGAACAAGTATTTCGTAGTCTTTGGAATCGATGACGACAATGACGACAACGTCATCAATACGTTTACCATCAACCTCGTCATATGACGTCGATACATTTCGAAATAAAACTATCGTTGACTATACGTCGACATCTAATTTTATTGAAGTTTTCAAAGGAAACTTTTAAACGTTGGGAAAATATATATATTTAAAATATTAATTTTTAGAACTTTTACGTATATTCATACGGGTAGATTATAATAAATATATAACTTATATATTGTTTATCAGAGTAAACGTGTTAGAACGTCATAAATATTTTTTTAGATAAAAATAAAATATCGAGGATATTTATAACACAACATTTCAAGATAAAGGGATGACTAAGAAAATGCAATAAATATTGTATATATATACATATATGTATTAAAAGAAATATTGAAAAATTGAATAATAAATAAATATATAAAAAATAAAAATGCAATATTGTTGAGATTAAGCAAAATCTAATAATATCATAGAGAATATAAATTTGATTCAGAATTTATTCAAAAAATAAAATAACGTTCAACCTATAAAGAAAAACGTTATCAATGTTTCTATATATATATATGTATGTATGTATTTATCTATAATATATACACCTATTTTTACTTATATAACGTATTTTCGTCTCCTTCGCGGCTCGGTGCATTCGCGCATGAGGGTTGTTTTGAAAGAACAAAACAGTTGAAAGAAAAAAAAGGAGAAGAGGTGGGGGGCAGGATATATGGTCGGCTGATTTCTAGGGTCTCTGGGAAAATGTTCATCAAGATAACTAATCATGATTACTATCGTTCGTTATATACATATCCATACACTATCAACCAAAAGTTACAATCGAAACATTAAACATTCGTAAGGAATAATAATATAGATTTTTTTCTTTTTTTTTTTTTTAATAAATGTTACTATGAAGTTCAACGTGTCACTTTTTATCCGCACAAATGCGAAACAAAATTGAACGGATTAAACGTGAAAGCTAGAATGGAGAAGGATAGAGGAACAACATGTTAACAAAGCTCGTTAACGATATAACGGGTAAACTATTGACATACATGTACATACACGTATATACGCTTATGTTAGAAATGAACCGTATTAAGAAAATAACATGAATGGAAGGTACGTAATCGCCAAGTATGGTTCCAGGTAAAAAGAATAGAAAAGAAAAATGAAATTTCTTTTTTATATTATCTATAAAATAAGAGAAAGAGGGAGAGAGAGAGAGAGAGAGATAGGGATAGGATACAATTAAAGAAAGAATTTTTTAAATAAAATAGCAAGACCGAAGACGTAACGTTTTCCATGTAAAGATAAAGTACGATACAGTTTTATTTATTTTTTTCTTCTCCTCCTCGTTGCGACACGACATTCGTGCCCACAAGAAAGCAAACGCGGAAGCGTTGACCCTTTACGTGTGCATATAAGAGAAAGAGAGAGATAAAGAGACCGGTTATGAAATTTGCGAGACGTTTCCTGTTTCTCCATTCTATCATGTAATTTTGGAATAAATATTTATCATTGTAAATTGTTAATATTTTATATTTTATTAATAATAATTTATTATATAATATTAAGTCATATATATATATATATATTTTAATAATGTATTATTACTATTATTCTCGATGTCATAAGTCCCTTTGGCGCAGAGGATAGCGCGTTGGACTTCTAATCCAAAGGTCGTGGGTTCGATCCCCACAAGGGATGATTTTATTATTGTTATTATAACATATATTATGTTATATTTTATATAATATAACAATGATATATTTTGCTGTAATATTTTAATTTATTTATCGGGATATATACATTTATTAAATGTTTATAATTGAACAATGAATAAATATTTAATTTAAATATTTAATATTATATATAAAATTTAAATATTTATTTATATATATATATATATATATATATATTTAATTAAAAAAAAGATATTTATTCTATAATAATTAAGATTTAATATTTTTCTTTTTTTTTATTCTCATATATATTTTTTCCTTTTTTTTTTATTTAAGATGACTATGACCGTGCACGAAACTACCATATTTCCGGTAACATTATTATCTTTTAATCTCCGAATCGTTTCCTCTTCTAGTTGCTTCTAACAATAAGTAACAATGTTGATTTAGAAAGGAATATTTTAGTTTCGTGGTTTGTGGATAACCATCGATGTGGTTCTTGGATTTCCTTATTTTTCTGTGTTTTTCTTTTTTCCTTTGAAATGAAAACTTCTTTAGAATCGTGTGATTTGAAATTCAATGAAACGCAATCAATGAAACGGAAATGAAGAGACGATATTAAAAAGAGACAAACATATATATCTGAAAGATTTTGCCGAAGATAGTTGGCAAAATTCGGCTACCTTCCACTCACTTATTTGCCAACTCAATAGTTGAGTCTGTATAATATATAATGTAGTATATGTAATAAATAAAATGTAAACATTTGTTTCATTCTATCGAAGTTTAGTTGAAGTCTCCGAAGGTTTAAAACGTGCGTGTGAAAACCGCACGCATGCATTTTTTTTGTTTCTTTTTTTCCTTTTCACCGAGGAATACTCGTCGAAGAAAATATTCAAAGTTTCGATTCACAATTAGCTTTTCGTGGGCGTTGTCCGCTATTTCTTCTGGGCAATATGTTAAAAGAAAAAATAAAAAAAGAACAGGAATTTGCAATCTTTCTTTCTTTCTTTCTTTGAGGTCTTGTCCCCCCACGTAAATGCACCGTTACGTGACACTCGTTTCTATTGCATGCATGTATGTATATCACACGTTGCACGTTCAATGCAAACTTAAGATAAATTTTATCAATGGGGATAATAAAATGTCTTTCGTTCGTTCTTTTTTTTTCTCCATTATCTTTTTATTTTTATTCTTTTTAATGGTTGCACCGTTTACAAATAAGGAAAGAAATTCTAATAAAATCATTTTTTTTTTATTCATACCTTTTTTATTCAAAACTGATATTATATACAGGTCGTTCTAAATATCGTTTTATCGAGTGCTAAATAAAATATAAATTTATATTTTCTCGCGAAAATTTTCAATGCAAATTATCCGTAAATTCATAATTTTTGGTTAACAACACGGATAAACGGAAATTCTTATATATTCAAATTCAAAAGAAAATAATTGCAATTATAATAATTAATCAACACATCGATGTTTTATTTTATTCTCTTACTCGATCAAATATTTAGGTATTATCCTAGACAAAAGGCTGACATGGAAGCAACATATACAAACCAAAGTAAAACACCTCAAAGAACGAGTAAGAAAAATTTATTGGCTGTTTGGTAGATCGTCTAAGTTAGATTTGGAAAAAAAGCTCGCTATCTATAAAGCTATTCTAAAACCCATATGGACTTACGGAATCCAACTATGGGGAACTGCGAGTAACTCCAATATAGAGATTTTACAGAGGTTCCAATCAAAAACTCTACGAAACATCTGCAATGCCCCATGGTACGTTACAAACGAAAGAATTCATCAAGATTTAAGAATATCTACAATAAAAGAAGAAATTGTTAGCTTCAGTGAACGCTACAACTCCCGTTTAGCCAAACATCCCAACCCTTTAGCAAAAATTTACTGGAAGCAAATGAACTAGTACGAAGACTAAAAAGGTTCTACCCTTCTGACCTTAAAACAAGATTTGAATGATTTAAAACATAGTAATATTATTTGAGTCTAATGTATTATATCTACACTCACCATTGTGTAAATCTTATTTATTTATATTTCATGTTATTACATCACGCCAGCCTAAAGTACTTATAATTCTCGTCGAGAATTGATTGTATGTTCTGTAATGAATAAAAAAAAAAAAAAAATTTTATTCTCTTTACTTTTTTTTACCTTGATAAAACGATTTTTCCGAAACATCCTGTAGACAAAAATTGGAAATAGTTATTTCCTTTATTGTCATGTTCTACATCGATTTGAGTTCGAAAAATCTCGGTGAATGTTTTTCGGGGTCATGACCCACGTGTGCAATGATCCAAATGGTATTCTCTTTCTCTATCTTACGATTAGAATGCACAGCAGATGGAAGATTACGATCTCCTTCGAGCCAAAGTTCATTTCATCGGGGGTGGGAGGAGGGAGGGAGGGGGGTATAATCTCGTACGAGGAACACAAGGGATCAGGTGGAAACAAAATATAAGAAAGAAGATTGGCAAATTTTCTTCGAGATTAAAAAGAAACAAATATCCATCCCCCCTCCTCTTCTCTTCTTTCTCTTTCTTTATATTTCTTTTAGAAATTTCTTTTCGTGTTAGAGAAAGATTTGTCGAGAATGTTTAGCAATATCTTTGTAAATGGAAACCACCTGTAATGAAATACCTCCTAATAAATATCGTTTAAAAATGAATAACAATTTCAATTATAATTATCCTATTCAATATAAAAACATTAATTTTAACTCTTTTTATCATCACACACATACACAAACACACACATATATATACACATAACCACCTGCGATGAAATACCTCATAAATATCGTTTAAAAATGAATAATAATTTCAATTATAATTATTCTATTCAATATAAAAACATTAATTTTAACTCTTTTTATCATCACACACATACACAAACACACACATATATATACACATACTTGCTTATCTTTCAAATTTATTTTAAGAAAAGTAATGGTGCTTAAATAGATTCTTATGAACACTTTAGAAATAATATCTTCGTCATCTTTTTTTACAGTTACCTTAGACATTAACAATTTATAAGAGGGTGTCTATCGTGATAAGAAGGTGTCTCGTATTCTATCGAAACTCTTCTTGGAAAGAGTCAAGTAACGAGTGAAGAACATAACGCGATAAGAGGACATTATTCATTGAAATACTTTCGTCTCTGTTCGTATCATCTTACGTTTAGTCTTGCTTGCTATATGTATACCAAACTTAAACTTGTTTACAAGGAAATTAACGTCTATGTAACAAGTACTCTTTCATCATAGATAGATATATACATATACTTAAGTATTAATACATACTTACAGTCTTTTCCTTCTTTCAACGTTCTTTCAAATGAAATAATTAATCATTATCTCGCAAGAACAAATATTTGTTATTATTATTATTATTATTAACCTCTTTGCACTCGAGGCCTTTCTCGCTTGCGCGAACCAGCAGACATTTTACTTTAAAAACATTTATAAACAAACAAGCGTATAGAAATAATCAAATATCATCAGTTTATTCATTTATATGTCGAACGAAACAAACTTTGATAAATACTACACTCTGTAATTAGTTTTTTGGTTGAGTTGACACTTGAAATAGGCCGGGCGCCGTATCGGCGCCGCTCGAGTGCAAAGGGTTCATTTACATTGATAATAATTTTGTTAAATAAATCATGTCGAAGAAATTTACAATGATGATGTTTGAATGCAAAAGAAAAATAAAATAATGATATATATATATAAAAATAATATAATAAATAATTAATAATAATATATAAATATATAAAATATAATATATAAAAAATATATATAATATAATATATAAAAAAAAAATAAAATATGATATATATATATATTTTTATAGAAAATTTGAGAAAGAAGAAAGGGGTGGGGTGGGGAGATTGGGTAAAAAAAGAAAGGTTTTGTTTTTTTTCTTTTCGAGTTTTCACGATTTATTTACAAGTCACGCGTATTGAACATTGAAAGTATTTTGTAAGCATAATACGGTAGAAGAAACATCAAAGGGTGTCCGAAAGGAAATAACCGCAGTGTTCTTCCTTTCTCGAAGAACATTAAACCAAAGGAAGCAGATGGTCTTCGTAGCACTCGTAAAGACGAGTGGGAGTCGTAGTTGGTCGTTTCTTTGTTCGTTCAAAAACATTCCACGCGTGCAAGGAGGAACAGGTAACACAGAAGAATATTGCGAGAGCTTTCTTACAAGAACAAGAAAGAGAAAGAGAAAGAGAAAGAGAGAGGGAATGAATGAGTGCATTTTAACATTAAATTTACCGACAATTTATGTACATTTATTTATAACCAAATTGTTCAAAGGAACAACAGGTCTTTTAGAATGAAATGTTGATAATATATAAATTTCAGATAATATAATACGATTATATTTATTATTATTATTATTATAAAGTAAAGTCAATGACAATGTAATGTAAAATTAGCAATTGGTATTTAATTATTTAATTAATTAATTAATTAATTAAAGAAACTTAAAATGAATACAATTGAAAATAATTGAAATTGAGAAAAAGAAAAGAAAGGAAAAGAAAAGTAATATAAAATTATAAGAGCCATTAATTCGACCGGTTGTTGTGTAACATTATTTATCGTTTAATAAAACCAACAACCTACCATCTGCCTGCTTGCTTTCCCCATTAACGATCCAAACATAAGTTAAAAGGGGCAGACAGAAATAGAGAAAGAGTAAGATGATGATGGTTGATTTGAAGTAAAAAGGATCGAAGTTTTATATCTTCTTGACAGCTGCCTCTGCAGATCGTGACTAAACGGGGAAAACAAAAATTAAGAAGAAGAGATGGAAGAGGAGGAAGGAGAAGAAGAAGAAGGAAAGGTGGACACAAGAAACACAAATTTCCACACGAAGAGAAAGTAAGCTATGAAATCGAGAAAGTTTATCAAAGATATTATGGACTCGTTCTCTCGTATGGTGGAGAGTTTAGATCGGAAATGTTGGAACTAATTGAGTCTCTCTCTCTCTCTCTCTCTCTCTCTTTTGTTAATTTAAATCGGACATTTTACAAGATCCGATTTATGACAAATTTTCTAAATCGCGTATTATATTTTGACAAGGAGTCAAATATATTTAATTTATAGTAATTCATTTTCACGTTCGATTTTTAATGATTTAACTTTAATTATTTAATTATTTTAACTTTAATTTAATTTGATTATTTTTTGTTATTTTTATTATTTTTTTAATTTTGATTTTTTTTATTTAACTTTTATTAAAAGTAAAAAAGAAAGAGAAAGAGAGAGAGAGAGAGAGAGAGAGAGAAAGATAACGAGTTCCTGTTCGATACGAATAATTCGACTTTTAACAGGTACACCTTTTAATTAAACTCTCTTTCTCTCTTTCTCTCTTTTTATCTTCTATATATCTGTCTTTATCTTTCTTTCTCGATAACAAATCTTTCCGCGTTCGAAATTGCTCGTTAAACGAAGATATTACTCTTTATCGGATGACACGGATATGGTACACGTAAATTGAAAAAAAAATTAAAGAAAAAAAGAAATAAAAATAGGGAAAATGTGTACATATGTAGATTTCTATTTGATAATAGAATTTAACAGTCAATCAAAATTGGAATGGTTTTAATCGTCTCTATTTATATTTAATCGTATTTTTTTAGTAATTCTTTTGTTTCCCCTCTCTATCTTTTCTATAAAAAGAAAAATAATATTATTAATAGGAGGGTTCAATTGGATTTGCAGAAATGTTGTTTTAATAATAGGATTTAACGATCTCAATCCAAACTGAGATATTTATTTTTCCATACTCGTGTTTGAGATGAAAATTTTGTATAGTTTTTCTTCGTGGTAGGCTCAAAACTTTTCAACCCACCATATACATATCTCCCCCCCTCATAATTTCTTTATTCTTTTGTTTTGTTTAATTTAACTATTTATATGTTGTATTTAAAAAAACATCTGTCGAACATACACGTTACACACACACACACACACACTGTGTTGGGAATAATAATTAAATTAGGAAGAAAATAAAGAAAAATATTATACTTTTGCAGTAGCATATGGTAAGTTTGAAGAAAAAGAATAAGAAGAAGAAAAAAAAGAAGAAAAAGGTTGCATAATCCGAATGAAATATGTTTTATTCATTAATTCATTGTCCGTTTTCGTATTAAATTTACCTGGACGAAATGGGTGAATAATTTGAAGAAGTTCGGCCACATCTTTGGTATCGTAACGTACGATTTTTGGTATCCGGATGTAAGAACCCAAGTAACCGGAAACAATATGCTTCACAAATTCTACTTCTCGTTTTACGCGTATTTTCTCCTCCTCGTCGTTGTCGTCGTCGTCGTCGTCGTCGTCGTTGTTGTCCGGCAAATTCTCCCCTGGTAACGATGATTTCCGGAATCGTATTACTTCATGCTCCTGAAACATGATAGATCTTGAAAGAACATGAAAAAGAAATAACGAAAATAAAAAATAATATAAAAATGAAATTGACAATTGAATTGAATGAAATAATAATTCTTTTGGAGAGAGAAAATCTGTGTTGCGGTTAGTTGATTTATAATAATATTTTTAATATTTATTAAATATTAAATATATTAAATATTAAAAATATTTTATTAAATAATAATTTTTAATATTTTTTAATTTTTTTTAATTTTTTTTAAGTTTTTAATTTTTTATTAAAAATATTTTATTAAATAATAATTTTTAATATTTTCTCAAAGATTGAAACGTCCATTTGAAAATAAAATCAAAATAATAGAAAACCCTCAAAAAAAAATGATAGGAGAAGAAATCAGCGAGTAACACATTTGGTTTCAGATTTTTTTATTAATCGATATATGTGTATATATATATTAATTAATCCTGAAACATGATAGATCTTGAAAGAACATGAAAAAGAAATAAAGAAAATAAAAAATGATATAAAAATGAAATTGACAATTGAATTGAATGAAATAAGAATTCTCTTGGAGAGAAAAAATCTGTGTTGCGGTTGGTTGATTTAATATTTTCTATTCATATTAATATTTAATATTTTAAATATTATATAATATTAAATAATTTTAAATATTAATATTTAATATTTTCTCAAATTTGAAAATAAAATCAAAATAATAGAAAACCCTCAAAAAAAAATGATAGAAGAAATCAGTGAGTAACACATTTGGTTTTAGATTTTTTTATTAATTGATATATGTGTATATATATATATATATTAATTAATTTGAAAATGAAATTAATATAAAAAGAGGAAGAAGAAAAGAGATAAATTGTGCAACGTGTATCTTTGGTAAATTCAAATTCAAGGTTGCATTTAGCGACGACGCTTGTGAAACAGGAAAATGCAAATATTCTTTACGTCATGGAAAAATAAAGGATACTTAAATCAAATATCTTAATTCTTTATTCTTCGTAACGTTATTAAACTTCTTATTATCTTTTTCTTGTATTTTGTTTTATTTTTCTTTTACATTTTATTTTTTATCTAAAAGATATATCAAATTCAATAATAAGTAATTCAATTTATTATTACGATCAAAAATAAAGAAAAAAAAAAAGAAATAAAACAATTTTTCTTCATTCGAATCTGATAAATTGATAGAAACTTATTTTTTTTTTCTTCTTTTTTAATTAAAACCTATCTCTCTCGCATTTCTCTATTTCTTATTACTCAATTGAATTTAATAAAGATAGAAAAATTCAAGGAAAGAAAGAAAAGAAAATAAAAGAAAGGAAAGGAAAAAAAGAAATCAGAAATTAAAATTCGGTTATGCAGTCGTAGCACGCGCAACTTGCACTTTGCTCTTAGGTTTTTAAAACGTAAGAAATAAGCAAATACATAGATCGTGTATACCTTTAAATGAACGGGGTGGGGTGGGAGGGGTGGGGGGGTGAAGGAATCGTTAATACCTTTCACTTTACTCTTTCACCTCGTAAATATTCTATATAAATATAGGGTGAGTTAAAAAATATATTTTTATGCGTTTTATACTCGTATAATACTCGTAGTGATTACGACGATGAACAAATTTTGACGAATAATACAAATTGATTTTCTTATTTATTTTATAACACACACACACACACACACACAGACAAACATACACACATACACACAAAAATCATTTTTTAATTGAACATTAATTTTTATAAATAGTATAAGCTTGACATTACTCGTTATATCGTATTCATTATTTTTTAAGTCATACGATACGAATGTTTATTGATAATTAAATAAAAAAAAATATATATTATTATCATTTAATATTAATTCGCGTGTAAATTATTTCAACGACCAAGCGTTTCTTTTTATTTTCTTTTCTTTTTTCATTAAACGTTGTTAACAATAACATTTATTATCAATTTTACTAATTACAAATATTGATAATGTACTTTTGATTCACTCGGTATGTGTATATGAATAATATAAATAGAATAATAGCTTGCGTATTATATTTTTTGTTGAAAGTAACATACGACATTTCGATGAAGTCAGAATCACATTAAACGATAACGATAACGATATAACCATAATGCATTCCATATAATAAAAGTAGGAGGATGGATGGTTTTCTGTTTAACACAAACTGGTTGATTACATATGTGTATACATTAGTGTATACGTTTGTGTATATGTATATATATATTTACATAAGTTAGATCGATATGTGGACAATAAGAAAAATTGTTTATAGAAAGATTTTTCCATACTTGCCAAACGAGTTTTAATTATCGAACGAAATCAAATCTATTGCTTGGATATAATAATGAAAAAAGAATAAAAGAGTTTTATGGGTGTTCACGGTCCCTGAAGAAAATATGTAGGTCGAGTGATGTATTTTTTTTTTCTGTCTTTCTTTCTTTTTATCTTTTTTTTCTTTTTTTTCTTTTTTTTATAATTCTTAGATCATTGAAAATGAAAGATCGAGAGATTACGCGGATAATGCGCGATCCTCGAGATTATTCTCGCCTTGTCTCTTCGTCAAGTACATATTTTTTTATATAAATCTATGTAAACGTGTGTATTGTATATGTGGTATGAAAAACCAAAGTATCTTGCTTATTTTTAATACAATTATTTTGTCTTTTTTTTTTTCTCATAAATTAACACCTCGAATGCCACGTTAATTTTACATTTGGTTTTTTTTCCTTTTTTTCTTTTTTCTTTTTTTGGATCGTATAAGATATTTATATATTGTGTGTATGATTTTTCTTTACGCAACACAGGTAAATATGCATCTAAAATTTATTTATACTCGTAGTAATTGTTGGTCATGGTCATCGATTGATAAAACAATGATGCATCTTGACAACGGTTGTTTTTCTATTCAAAGATGGGAAATTACCGGTGTTCAAGTATCTCTTATTTTAGTAAATTACACATACCAGTAGAATATAGAGAAAGATTAGTCGTTAAATATCGGTAATTATTAACAATCATTATCGATACTTACATACTCGGGAAAATCGCATTAGGTATATACATATATATATTGTTGAATAAAATGCTGGTAGCACATAAGAAAAGAATAGGAAAATTACTGTTATGTATTATTTTCTTGTAATTTTTCTTTTTTTTTTCTTTTTAATTAGTATCTTTACTCCAACATTTATTTTAATATACATAAACATATAAGATATTTTATTAATTATTAAACAGATAAGATATTTTATTAATTATATAATTTCTTCTGTTTTAGTTATTAAAATATATATAATATATATAAAAAATAAAAAAATAAAAAAAATAAAATTTAATTTTTTTCTTCTTCTTTCTTTTTTTTTTATAATAAAATATAATATAAATATAAAATATATAAAATAATATATAATATATATTATTTAACTTTTATATTTAATATAATTTACATATTAATTTATATTTCTCTTTTATTATTCATTTTATATTTCATTTCCTTTTTTTTTCTTAATTATTTCAGATATAATTTATATTGTTGGAATTACTATTATTATTATTATGTGTGTGTGTGTGTGTTAATATATATTTTTATTAATTTATATATATATTTTTAGATTTATATAGCTTCTATGTATGTAGGTATATAGATATGCAGATAAATGGACGAAAAGATAGGACGAAGATAGATCGAATTGCGTGACGCATGGAAAAACTTGTGGCCACGTCAGTCGTGGTTAAAGAACACGTATGTATATATTTATCTATGGAAGGTATATAACTATACACATATGTATATACCTTATCGATATATCGATTGCTCGACTACCTATGAGAAAAAAGTTCGCACACCTGAATAGTATAATATTATTTCCTTCGAATCAGAAAAGCTTAACCTACATTTATATTCTTTCTTACTTCATATTTTGTTAGATTCTTTTCTTTCATTTAATTAATAAAAATATCGAATATTTTATTCATGTATATCAATATTTCTAACATACATCAAATGACCAAGAGAAGAATCTCGACATTCTCCTATTTCGGTCTTTCATGGTATCATATATATATTAACTAGTTGAAGTATGTAATATTACCTTTCATATTTAAAACGCGGATCAGTATTATAGTTAGTTCTATTTATTTGATCTTACGGATCAAATCACAATTTTATACTTTAACTATTCGCCCATTTGAAAATTATATATTATCTAGTTGAACTTTCGTATTTAAAATAAATCAGTTTAGTTGTTTCAGGATATAATTAATTGTTATAATAGTTGAACTTTCGTATTTAAAATATTATTAATTTAAAATATTAATTTCGTATTTAATATATTTAGTTATTTCAAGATATATAATTAATAGCTATAATTAAACGCCAACACACACACATATACATATATCTATAAATATTTGTAAATGGTCATTAGATTAGAATTATTGTTCTATTAATATCGCTTACATTGTGTTTTGAAAGTAACGTGACTCAGAACGAGAGAAGCGGCTTCTTTTGTTGCCTTTCAATGAAGATATTATATCCTTTTACTTCTTGAATTACGTCGTTTTCACGTTTTTACCTATTCCTGGATGAAAGAGAGTAAGAACACATGCACGCATGCACGTGCTGCACGCGCGAGCACGCATAATACAATCATACAAACAAACACACGCGCACACACACACACACACATAGACCAAAGGAAAAAAAGGGACATGCGTATGATGAATACCATTATTTATATAATTTGCAACAGTTGTGTTACGAAAACTTCGCTGAACCTAAGCCAGATCATTGGTGCACTTTAACCTGACCCCCACAACTGTCTGCACCGTTACCCTACCCGTTCATCACTATTATACCATATTAACTTAATCTCGAATTATATATATATACGTGTGCTTATTCGATAAAGAAAATTTATTTAATAGGTAACATTATTTTTATATTTATTATTATAGGGATTGAGTTATTCCTTTTTTGTTTAATTAAAGTTGTATCAATGGATATATATTTTAATTTATATATATGTATTTTTATATTTTTTATATATATTTTTAATATATATTTTTATATTTTGGATAATATTTTATGGTCATAATATACAATTACGAATGCACACATTGTGTATTACACATATGACAATAATTTCACGTGTACATATATTTCTTTTTTTCTTTTTAATATTTAATAATTAATATTTCGCATGCAATTAGATGTAACATAACGCATACGTGTGTACACATATATGTATATAATTAAATACTTATTAGATAAGTATAAAGATAGATTAAATCATTTGTTATTTTGTCGGAAGCGATGATACAAAGTTTCTTACAATGAAACGAGGAAAAACTAAATAATAATGCACTACGTTGCAGAACATACATACAACCGCATTCGGTGTTCTTCGTTTCGATCGAAGTCACGAAAGCACGCGCCTAGCTAGTTGAAGAAAAAAAGAAGAGAGAGAGAGAGAACGATTAGATTAAATTTTTTATTTGACACACGAAGCGAGTTCTTCTTCAAACAATATCCGACGTACGATCTCTACACGTTCAACCTATTTTATTTTATTTTATTTTATTTTATTTTATATTTTACGATAACACCCACACCCTATTCATAGATTTTTCCCAAAGACAACAAATTTATGATCCAAAAAAACTATTATATTAATTTATATTATTTTAAATGGATAAATGATCTTACAGTTCCATTTTTTTAAACCATTTTTGCAGAATTCGATCTCTCCATTTAAAAAAAAAAAAAAAGAAATACAAATACAACAAATAATCAACTTTCCATTATAACTTTCCATCAAATTTTTCATTTAACATAAAACACAGATCAATTTGAATTTCGAATAATTACGATATACAAACTGTCGTATAGATATTGATGATCGATAAATCATAGTAAATCGAATGTAATTCGAAGGAAGAATTAGAGTGCAGTAAAACAGCAACAGCAGCAGCAGCAGCAGTTTGCGCGATTCCAACGCGCACGGTGCATTGATCAATCGTATGATTCCCACCACTCCGAGTGGCCTCGTTCCCCCTCTCCCACCCCCTGCGATTTCTCCTCTTCCCACCCTTCCCCATAACCCTACACTTCTTCCTATCTACCACACCATCATCATCACCATCATCATCATCATCACTACTACTATTCACCAATAAATACCAATGCCAGTACTACCAACACCAATTCAACCAATACCAGCACAGAATTCAACACCAATTCAACCAATGCCAGCACAAATTCAACACCAATTCAACTAATACCAGCACAAAATTCAACACCAACACCATTGCAATCAGCACCTCTCCACCATCTTTCCATGAGTCCCCCACCTCCACCCTACCCCCACCCCACTCCACCTTCCCCCTTCCCACGCGAGGTCAACGGCCAACGATTAATTTTCTCTCTTTCTCTCTCCTTTAACCTTGTCACTATATAACACACTATCTATCTATCTATCTCTCTCATTCTTTCTAATTCTCTCGTGCTTCATATACCGTACGCGATAAAAGTAGATTCTTCTTCTATTCTTTTCTCTCTCTCCTTTTTTTTCTATTTTTTTCCTTTTTTACTTCCGAGAGGATTTTCATTTTAATCGTCATAATCGTACGAACGAACTATGACCGATTAGAAACGAATGACGACGATTTACGTTTATAGTTGAAGATAAGAATTAATATTTTTTTACAGTTTTTCTTTTTTTTTCGTTTGTATAAATATTATTTCTTATAAATATTATTAGGTTTAAAGTTTCAGATTGACGTAAGAGTAGTAGAGGATATATATATTCGAATAAAAGTAAAAATAAAAAGGAGAGATAAAATACGGTCGTTTTGCTAATACAATTATTAATACTATTAATCGTTAATATAATTATTACTCGAACGACTAATGATATTGTTTTTCTTTTTTTCTTTTTTCACTAATTTATTTTAGATACAGTTAGAATAGAAAATATAATAGCTAATTCGTATGTCTTTTTTTTCTTTTTTTCGAATAACAATTAAAACGAGATAGGACATTAAATCGTTTGATAATAATTGTGATTAACGTAAAATATGACGAATTTAAAATCAATTAAATTGTATAAATAAGAGAGAACAAAAATAATATTATTATCATTAGAAATTACAAATCTCTCTCTCTTTCTCTTTTTGCCCGTTACATTTCGAATGATATTAATTGAGGAAGGAGGGAGGAGGGGTCCAAGGGGAAATGAAGATTAAATTGAGTAAGGTCACGTTTATATGCACATGCATGTATAAATATATCTAAATATATAATAAAGATAAATATATATATATAAATATATATAAATATATAATAAAGATTAAATTTTGAGTAAGGTCTCGTTTATATATATATATAAATGTAAATTTAAGTATCACACATATATTTAGAAGAATGATATTAATTAGGGGAAGGAGGGAGGGGTGGGTCAAGGGGAAATGAAGATTAAATTGAGTAAGGTCACGTTTATATGCACATGCATATATAAATATATATAAATATATAATAAAGATTAAATTTTGAGTAAGGTCTCGTTTATATGCACATGCATATATAAATATATAATAAAGATAAATATATATATATATATATAAATATATAATAAAGATTAAATTTTGAGTAAGGTCTCGTTTATATATATATAAACGTAAATTTAAGTATCACACATATATTTAGAAGAATGATATTAATTAGGGGAAGGAGGGAGGGGTGGGTCAAGGGGAAATGAAGATTAAATTGTGTAAGGTCACGTTTATATGCACATGCATATATAAATATATATAAATATATAATAAAGATTAAATTTTGAGTAAGGTCTTGTTTATATGCATATATAAATTATATTATTTACTTAAATTTATTATTTACATGCATATATAAATATATAATAAAGATAAATATATATATATATATATATATATATATATATATATAATAAAGATTAAATTTTGAGTAAGGTCTCGTTTATATATATATAAATGTAAATTTAAGTATCACAAATAAATTTAGAAACGCGCTTAAATGCAAGCGATATTGCATTAGGTCATAGATTTGCATTTAGAAATTATGTTAGTGTAAAGAATCGTTAAACTTTAGTTGAGTTGATTTATGAGAATTCACCGGCTATTAGTATCCGGTGATTTCCGAAAGACAGTTGGAGGACAGGTAATAATTACTAGTTTCCTTATCTCTCTCTCTTTCTCTCTCTCTTTCTTTCTTTATTTCTTTCTATTTCTGTCTCTTTCTTTCTTACTAGATATTATATCCTTCTCAATATGTTGACTATCTCCTTCCTTTATTTTCAAAGTCCACCTTTAGACTCTCCGTGACGATTAGAATTGCAATCGTGACCGATTCCCCTTCCTCCTCCTCCTCTCCATTCCCACCCCTCCCACATACATACATACATACATACAACACACACACATGCACGCACACGCTTTACACTCGTTCGTTCGTATTGAGCTGGGATTTATGACCGATCGTCCAACTGGAAGTAATCTAACAGAACAGCTCCCTGCTTATTATCTTCGCCTTGAATAAGAGAAACAGATTGAGACAATAACAATAATAATAATAATTATTATTATTATTATTATTTCTTTATATATATATATATTCTTTTGTATCGTAAGAATACACACAGGAATTAAAACTTTATCGTTGGATTTGTCTCACAATCAGTAATGCAGTCGTTGTAAATCCCTTTTAATTGATTTGTTTTTATTATTAATCGATCATCTAAAATATTATTTAACTCATTCGTCTATGTATTATAGTATGTGTGTGTAAATATATATAAATGTATACGAAAAACAAAAGTGTAGAATTTCAAAAGAAATATTTCTAAATTGTTGTAATTCAAATCACTTTGATAATTGCTCATATATACTTTATACAAATAATAATAAAAATATTTATAAAGGTGGGAAGGAGGGGGAGGGGAGGAAAGAGGAAACAAGAGTGTGATCGAATAAAATAATAATAAATATGTAATTCTGAGAATGCATATATTATTCTAAAGTCAAACGTACGGTCATATGTCTCTTTTAATTGATTTTGTTTTCTATTATTAATTATCAATCATTTAAAATATTATTTAACTCATTTGTCTATGTATTATAGTAGGTGTGTGTAAATATATATAAATGTATACGAAAAACAAAAGTGTAGAATTTAAAAGAAATATTTTTAAATTGTTGTAATTCAAATCACTTTGATATTGCTCATATATACTTTATACGAATAATAAAAAATATTTATGAAGGTGGAAGGAGGGGGAGGGGAGGAGAGAGGAAACAAGAGTGTGATCGAATAAAATATATAATATGTAATTCTGAGAACGCATATTATTCTAAAGTCAAACTTACGGTCTGTCTCTTTTAATTGATTTGTTTTCTATTATTAATTATCAATTATTTAAATATTATTTAACTCATTGGTCTATGTATTGTAGTATGTGTGTGTAAATATAGATAAATGTATACGAAAAACAAAAGTGTAGAATTTCAAAAGAAATATTTCTAAATTGTTGTAATTCAAATCACTTTGATAATTGCTCATAGATACTTTATACAAATAATAATAAAAATATTTATAAAGGTGGGAGGAGGGGGAGGGGAGGAGAGAGGAAACAAGAGTGTGATCGAATAAATAATAATAAATATGTAATTCTGAGAACGCATATATTATTCTAAAATCAACGTACGGTCATATGTCTCTTTAATTGATTTGTTTTCTATTATTAATTATCAATCATTTAAAATATTTTTAACTCATTTGTCTATGTATTATAGTATGTGTGTATATATATATATAAATGTATACGAAAATCAAAAGTGTAGAATTTCAAAGAAATATTTCTAAATTGTTGTAATTCAAATCACTTTGATAATTGCTCATAGATACTTTAGACAAATAATATAAAAATATTTATAGGGGCGGGAAGGAGAGGGAGGGGGATGGGAGGGGAGGAGAGAGGAAACAAGTGTGATCGAATAAAATAATAATAAATATGTAATTCTGAGAACGCATATATTATTCTAAAGTCAAACGTACGGTCATATTGAATTTATTACGTTTGGTTTTCCATTACGTTATGGTGTGATATTTTCTACTGGCAAAAGTATAAAAAAAAAAAAAAAGATATATATGTGTGTATAGTTCCGAGTTCAGTCATTGCACCCCATGTCATCCAACTTATACGAGTGTTACTACGAAAGTCTTTTTATTTCATGCATTCCCTTTGCTCTACTTTTAGGTTCGACAAACTCTCAACTCACAAAGCATACATTACTTACTCGAAGGATAAAACTAGAAAAAAAAAGAGAGAGGGGGATAGGAAGGGGGAGGGGAAGAAAACTCAAAGAAAGTTGTGTTTATACACGAGAACACGATACATGGTGGTTTGTATTTAAACGTAGCTTTGCAAAAGTTCGACAATACTATTAAAACAACTTTTCTTTTTCTTATTCTTTTTTCCTCTCTTTTTTTATATTTAATTCCATGAAACAGTGTTGTTGCTGTAAGACACAATTACCATACTCGTAACAGCTGTTGTGCATGTATGTGTGTATGTGTGTGTGGGTGTGTCACGTAGCATAATTTCGCACGATTTCAATCGTTTATTCTCGTATTAAGCATAATAACGAATGCTTAATTGTATATAAATATTTTTGTATAATTCGAATGATATTTTAATAGAAATTTGGAAAGTAAAAGATTTCGTTTAATTCTAATTTAAAAGGAAATAAAATTTATAGGAAGAGAAAAGAAATAAGTGTTGGAATGTTTACTGTATTTTATTATTTATAATTTTTATCAAAAAAAAAAAAAAAGAAAAATAAGTAAGTAACATATAAAATATAATAACCAACGCAAGACGTAGAATCATTTTTAATATCCATATAACAGTTATGACAATTTTCCTGTATACGTGACTTGTTCGAAAACCGAAATCGATATCGTAACTGTTTTTAATATTTCTTCGTAAATGAATTTACACAGATATACGCATACACGTGCCTGCACACAAATATACGAGAAGTATATAAATGGTAGCTTATTATCGAGCAAGCTTATGCAAAATGCAAAGTCGTGCAATTATTATCGAACTTACAATTAACGATAAAATCTGTGATGCGTCACACACTTCGGTCAATACCGAATGTTACAACACACGTATCACATTTACACACGTATTCGAATATATAAATCAGTCATCCATCCTTATAAATTTATAAGTTTTCAATTTATTTTAATCATTTCTTTTTTTCTTCTTTTTTAATTTTAAATTTATTTTACTCATTTCTTTATTATATAAAATTATAAAAATTATAAATTTATAAAATTGTATAAAATTATAAGTTTTTAATTTTTATTTTAATAATTTCTTTTTTTTCTCTTCTTCATAATTTTAATATTATTAATCATTCTTTTTTCGCTTCTTCATAATTTTAAATTAATTTTATATTTCTTTTGCTCTTCTTCATATTTTAAATATTATTTTAAAATTTGCTTTTTTTCTCTTCTTCATAATTTTAAATATTTATTTTAATAATTTCTTTTTTTTTCTCTCCTTCATAATTTTAAATATTTATTTTAACAATTTTTTTTTTTTCTCTTCTTCATAATTTTAAATATATTTTATAATAATTTCTTTATTATATAAAATTATAAAAATTATAAATTTATAAAATTGTATAAAATTATAAGTTTTTAATTTATTTTATAATAATTTCTTTTTTTTTATATATATATATTTACGTAATTACTTATTTATACAAAAAGATAGAGAGAGATATAGATAAATAGATAAAAAGAAAGAGAGAGAAAGAGAAGACCCCGAAGACCTGTAGGTTTTTATTAAAGTAATCATACTCGCTTAGTTGCTAATCAAAAAATCCGCAATCACTTATTTGCCAACTCAATAGAATAGACAAATTGCGACGTTTTCCTTGTTATCTATTTTAACATGGAAAAATGGTAAGATTGATTCGTTATCATTAGTAAATCTTTCTATCTTTTCTTGTTTCTTGTGTTATTTTTTTTTCATCAGTGAAATCGAGAAAGTAAGATAAGAAATATCAATTTAACGTAAACACATAGATATATCTTTTCACATATGTATATTTAAGTATTAACATTATGCACGAAAATAAATGTTAAAAATAATCATTCTGAATTTTTTTAATCTTTCCATCTAAATTTATATAGAAAAATAATAAATAAAAAATAAATATCTAATAATAAAAAATAAATAAAATATAAATAAAATATAAATAAAATAATAAATATCTAAAATAAAAAATAAATAAAATATAAATAAAATATAAATAAAAAATATAATATAATAAAATAATAAATATAATAAATAAATAAAATAATAAATAAAATATAAATAAAAAAATATATAATAAATAATAAATAAAATAATAATAAATAAAATATAAGATAATAAAATAATAAATAAAATAATAAATAAAATAAATAAATAAAATATAATATAATAAAATAATAAATAAAATAATAAATAAATAAAATATAATATAATAAAATAATAAATAAAATAATAAATAAATAAAATATAATAAATAAAATATAAATAAATAAAAATAATAAATAAATATCTAAAAGTGTTATATTTCTTTGCGTTAATGTTCTTCGTCAAACGTGAAAATAAATATTTTTTGTTGATGTACGATCAATTATTATTCATTTTTAAATTGTATAAGCAAAGATGACAAATAAAAATAAAAAGAAATGATCATAGATAGAAGTATCTAAACTTGTCATACGAATATAAACGCACATTGTCTACGATTAATAAATGATTTTCAAATTGAAAGCAAACGAAAAGGTCAACGCAAAAGAGATTAATCCGAAGAAGAAAAAAAAAGGAAGAAAATAGATAAATGAATAAAAGAATAGAATGCCAAGGTTGATACACAATCGAAAGATTCGTGTGATAGATATTTCGATTAAAGAAAAAAAAGAAAAAAAAAATACAACATACGATGAAAATACAAAATCTAAAATCTATATAAACGCGTGTGTCTTGTTTGAATATTTAATATTTACTCTATTTTAAATGAATTATTTATTTAAATCGAAATCAATCGAAAGTGGGTGAAACAGAAAAAAAAAAAAAGAAAAAATAAGGATTAAAGCGACGTGCGGTGAAAATTCGATCGTCGAATAAATAGTAACGCAAAAAAAAATATAAAAATAAATAAATAAATTTTATTTAACTTATTATAACTTAAATAAATTTTAAGTAAAAAAATTACTATAATAAAAGGATGAAATTCCAAAATGGAAAGATTTTTCGTGATCGAAATCTCTTAATAAATGAAAAAAAAAAAAAATAAAATATCGAATCTAAAATAAAGAATTTCCGAGACAAGAATTTCGCATTAAGGAGCATAATAATTTAATGGATTTCAATAAATTACAATATTTTCCAATTAAAAAAGCGAAATAGTTGGGGGTCAATGCAAATGAACTTTCGATAAAAGAAATGAGAATGTGAAAAAGAACAAAAGAAGACGAGAAAAATTAGACGATAGACAAATAAATCAATGAAAAATGTGTTAATAATAGAATTTATATGGAATGCCAAGGTGATTTAATTCAATTCAAATCGATAAATTCTCATGATCGATAATCTCGATAACTGAGAAATGTTGGATTTTTTTGTTGTTTCTTCTAAGAACCTCGTACCTGCGGAATTATACATGTATTCATAGATAATATGTAAGTAAGTAATTTCTTAGATACAATTTATTTCTATGTACGCGCGTATAGTAAATGTGTGTTTGTATAAAAATCGTCGCGGTTTTACGTTGATCATTTATCGGATCGGAAGGAGTGTCCAACGTAGAACGAAGGTCGTGTTATTCATCATTATTGTCGCGTATAAAGAAGTGAGCTAGTTTATGCGTACGTCTATTATTGCTCGTATAAACTATGACTTCTTTAACCTCGTCTACTCATGATAAATTGAAAATCACACATATATATATAAATATATATATATGAATGTGTAAATGCAGTTGACATACACGTTGACAATGGCAAATATTTTGTATTATTTTATTTCTGCTTCTTTTTTTTTGCTTTTTCTTCAATGACGTAGCCTATACTCTCTACTTTCTTTTCTTGTGATTTTATGTATTATATATATTTGATTATTACATTTTTCTAATTTTTTTTTTCTAATTTATCTTTTAAAGCTAATTTCTAATTTATTTTTTTACTTTTTCTTCGATGACGTAGCTTACACTCTCTTATCTTTTTTCTTGTGATTTTATATATTATATATATTTGATTATTAATTTTTTATTTTTTTTTCTAATTTATTTTTAAAGCTAATTTCTAATTTATTTTTTTTGCTTTTTCTTCGATGACGTAGCCTACACTCTCTTACCTTTTTTTTTTTGTGATTTTATATATTATATATATTTGATTATTAAATTTTCTAATTTTTCTTTTTTTTCTAATTTCTTTTTTAAAGCTAATTTCTAATTATTTTTTTTGTTTTTTCTTCGATAGGACGTAACCTATACTCTCTACTTTTTTTCTTGTGATTTTTATATATATATATTTGATTATTATACTTTCTAATTTTTTTTTCTAATCTTTTTTATAGCTAATTTCTAATTTATTTTTTTTGCTTTTTCTTCGATAACGTAGCCTCTACTCTCTACCTTTTTTCTTGTGATTTTATATATTATATATATTTGATTATTATACATTTTTCTAATTTTTCTTTTTTTTTCTAATTTCTATTTTAAAGGAATAAAGCACCGGATAATAAACTTGATAAACTTCAATTTGATTTTTCTCACTTGACTGCGGTCGCTTTGTCGAGTTTCCATCCTATTATAAGTCAGTCGCACCACCCCTCATCACCGCCACTTTTACTCACCCCCCCCTCCTCCCCATCCTCCTCCCCCCATTTACGCCGTCGTTAGTATCTTTCTTTCTCTTTCCACTTCATTGTTAATTTATGAGTCGCGTTTTCTTCCTTAAAACCTGCAACCGGAGGTATACTCGAGATATCGTTTCGTTTCGAGAGTGGATTCTTCTTCTTCGATATGACAATGGTGATTCATTCACGAAATCTCTCTCTCTCTCTCTCTCTTCTCTTTCTCTCTTTCTCTCTTGTCTTAATTTTTTTTTCTTCTTTATTCCACTCTTGTTATCGGTATTCCCGATAAGCACTTCGAGTGGCTCGAGTATCTGGAAAATTTAGCGAGTTTGCGCTATACCTTCCAGAGAAAATCAATTCATTGATTTTATTTCTTCTTCTTTTTATTTTTATTTTTTTTTCTCTCTTTTTTCTTTTTTTTTACATCCACCAGGAAATAATATAATTTCAAAGTTTATCCCTTAAATCACTTTTTTGTTTGATTTGGATTTATTATCTTTTTTTTTAATCTTTGCAAAGTTATACTTTGTATCTTTGATTTATATTAATCACCTGATTTGGTTTAAAATTAATAATAACGTTGATTGTTGTTAAAGGAAAGTATATATTCGATTGGAATATATTTTGTTTCGTTTGTTTAGTGTAATAATATAAATTGCAATGATAGATAATTATTATTATTTATTTAAATTAAAAAATGTAGGGTGTGGTAAATCACTTTTTTGTTTGATTTGGATTTATTATCTTTTTTTTTAAATCTTTGCAAAATTATAATACGTTGTATCTTGATTTATATCATCACTTGATGTCGGTTTAACTTAATAAGAACGTTTGATTGTTTTAAACGAAAGTATATATTCGATTGTAATATATTTTTTTTTGTTTGTTTAGTGTAATAATATAAATTGCAATGATAGATAATTATTATTATTTATTTAAATTAAAAAATGTAGGGAAGTGGTAAATCACTTTTTTGTTTTATTTGGATTTATTATCTTTTTTTTTAATCTTTGCAAAGTTATACTTTGTATCTTTGATTTATATTAATCAACCGATTTGGGTTTAAATTAATAATAACGTTGATTGTTTTTAAGGAAGTATGTATTCGATTGGAATATATTTTGTTTTGTTTGTTTAGTGTAATATATAATTGTAATGATAGATAATATTTATTTATTTAATTAAAAAATGTAGTCTGGGTAGTGGTCAATCACTTTTTTTTATTTGAATTATTATCTTCTTTTTTTTAATCTTTGCAAATTTATACTTTGTATCTTTGATTTATCTTAATCACCCGATTTGGTTAAAATTAATAATAACGTTGATTGTTGTTAAACGAAAGTATATATTCGATTGGAATATCTATTTGTTTGTTTAGTGTAATAATATAAATTGCAATGATAGATAATTATTATTATTTATTTAAATTAAAAAATGTAGGGTAGTGGTAAATCACTTTTTTGTTTGATTTGGATTTATCTTTTTTTTTTTAATCTTTGCTAAGTTATATACTTTGTATCTTTGATTTATATTAATCACCTGATTTGGTTTAAATTAATAATAACGTTGATTGTTGTTAAAGGAAAGTATATATTCGATTGGAATATATTTTGTTTTGTTTGTTTAGTGTAATAATATAAATTGCAATGATAGATAATTATTATTATTTATTTAAATTAAAAAATGTAGGGTAGTGGTAAATCACTTTTTTGTTTGATTTGGATTTATTATCCTTTTTTTTAATCTTTGCAAAGTTATATACTTTGTATCTTTGATTTATATTAATCACCTGATTTGGTTTAAATTAATAATAACGTTGATTGTTGTTAAGGAAAGTATATATTCGATTGGAATATATTTTGTTTCGTTTGTTTAGTGTATATATATAAATTGCAATGATAGATGATTATTATTATTTATTTAAATTAAAAAATGTAGGAAAGTGGTAAATCACTTTTTTGTTTGATTTAGATTTACTATCTTTTTTTTTAATCTTTGCAAAGTTATATACTTTGTATCTTTGATTT
>NW_025113173.1:7383623-7388626 GCF_010416935.1 Polistes fuscatus | reverse complement strand
TGTGTTTAAATTCAGAAAAATAATAAAAAATAATAAAAGAAATAAAAAAAAAAAAAGTAAAGAGGAATTGTGCGCAGGGGAAATTAAGGAAATAGGAACAGGGCGTGGTGAGGGGGAAATTTAGGTAATCGTAGTTTAGTGCTAGACTGGAAAATTGTTAAAGCTATTGTTTATTAATAGAAAGAGATAGAGATATAGAGAAGCAATTGAACGTTCGTTTACGAGCGTGATTGCTCGCGTGCATTTAGCAAATGCATACATTCGTTACATCGCGTTACGTTTTGAGGAATTCATCGACGAAATTCTCCATCGTTTAGCGATGAGGTACTTCGTAACTCAACGAGAATAACAAATCTGCGTTTGCTCTCAACTTAATTGCTACGATGCGTACACTTTCAAAAATTCATTTTGATAATAGTTTTCAAATAGAAATATAAGGATGAGAGGAGTGTAGAGAAAAGTTATCGATTATTATAATATAAATACGATTACTTGAGATAAACTCGAAGAGAAAAATAAATTCTATTGATTGATTGATCGAGAACAAAAAGTTTTTTGATTTTTATGAATTTTATGATTTTTTTGGGAATATTTATGAATATGAATATTTTTATATATGAAATGAATATTTTTTTTTAATTTTATGATTTTTCTTTATTTCTTAAGACAAATTCCAATCAAAGATCAAATTTCAAATTTCAGAGATAATTTTATTATTTATTGTTACTTTATTGGGGGTTTCTTCTTCTTCTTTTTTTTTTACTTTCTGTTTTTTTTTTACTTCTTTTTTAATGTATATTTTTAAATTAATCAAAATTTTGTAAGGTATTATAATATAATTATGAGATAAAGAGAAATAATTCGATTGTTCAAGTAGAACTGGTCCGTGTATGCTCGGACGATCGTATTTAATACACGTACATGTTACACGTTATACGTTACACGTATACATAAATATTTCCCGTGCATATAAATACTGCATTTAAACGATAAACGTGTACTTATTTCTATACATATATATATGCAATTATAATTTGTAATATGCAATTATTATTTGTAATATGCAATAAATTGCATATATATATATAATAAATTATATAAATAAAATTATATAATTATAATGTATAGAAAATTATATAATAATAATATAAAAATTATATAAAATATATAATAATAAATTGCATATATATGAGCCGTTTATTTTGAAAGTGGCCTAACTCCATATAACCTTAAATTGAGATATTTAAAGATTTGCGTTTCAATGCAATTAAAAATATACGTAAAGAATAACGAGTTATGTTGCTTAAGTGTATCTAAAGGTGTTCAATTTACAGTTCCTATTAAAATATGACAATTATTAAGCGAATAATATGTGTTTTCTTACCAAGAATGGAGTTAGGCCACTTTCAAAATTAACAACCAGATTCGTTATAAAATTTGAAGGAACCGAAGTCCATTCAACATAATTTAAGATGCTTCAAATTGCGAAAAACAATACTTATTTTATTTTACATATCTTTGTAATACTTAAAAACATAAATTATGCGATTCAAAATATTTTTTACAAACATAAATTACAAAACAATTTTCTACTCATCTACATTTTGTGTATGTGAAAGATTTAAAGAAATCATGATGTTCCGGTGGTATATATCGTAATAAGTCAATTATGTCCTTGAATTTTGCGGTTGTAATTTGTCTTATATTTTTATACAGTGGTGTCAATACAATATTTTCGAACTTTCTTGGTCTACCCCGACGTGGTATTAAATTCAGGACTTTCAAATTTTCGTTCTCATTCATTGATGTCTTATAGAAAATCTTATTCATTTTGACAAAACGCATCCAACATATTTTAACCAGTTTATTGGTTCTCCGTTAGAATTCTTGACCCTTTTAAAATTGCGTCTTCTAATAATATTGTTGATACAAAATCTTCTTCTCATTTCATGTACAATAAAGTTATTACCTTTCCGACACTTTTGATAATATTGTAATACTCTCGGGGGACAAACAGTAAATTATTTTTTTTTAATGCCATTTCTACCACACCAAAATCTCTACTCTAATGGAGTTAGGCCACTTTCAAAATAAACGGTTCAGTGATTCAACTAACTCTGAAAACTTATGTGTCCAGAATTACCGTATTTACTCGGAATATAAAAAATCTTAAATTTTTATTGATAGATAATTTGAAGCTGTACATGTTACCGTGGGTAACCGGAAAAAAATGAAAAATGGAATTAGGCCACTTTCAAAATAAACGGCTCATATATATATGCAATTGTATAATATATGTATAATACGTATTACATAGATTAGGATGAAATCAATCGACGTATAGATACTTTTCTAGAATTTTTCATTTATCTTTACTCTGTATATATTTTTTTGTTCTATCAGTCAAAAAATAGAATAAAAATCGAAAAGAACCATCGCGTATCATTCTAGTTTCGTGTGATATTAAAAAAGAGACTAATCCATACGTATATACGTATATAAATAAATACATATACATACACATATAAATACACATATACATACACATATACATACACATATACATGTACATACAAATCCATTTGTTTCGACAGAAAAAAAATAAAAAAAAAAGAAAAATGCTGCGTTCACTTTGCATCGAGTACTACTATACCTTTTTCTCTTTCTCTCTCTCTCTCTATATTTCGGTATTTTGAATAGCAATTTTTACCTTTTCGTGTTACGATCTTTCTCTCTTTCTCTCTCTTTTTTTTCTCTTTATCTCTCTTTCTATCAAAAAATAAAATTGGACAGGCCTTTGATATATATATATGTTACTATTAAATGTGATATCCATTAATTCATGAAATTACCAGTTAAATCACGAATTAACTATACTGATCTGTTAAAGTATGAATTAAGATATAAAAATCCATGAGAGAGAGAGGACAAGTAATTAAAATATGAAATTAAAATATGATTAGTAGATTAAATCTAATATAACAATAAAGTATTTTTCAACAATATTTTAAATATATTCCATTTATTTCTATACGCATAAAATATTTTAATTATGAAGTTAAATATGTATATGTGTGTAGTATATATATACCCCTACTTGTGTGTGTGTGTGTGTGTGTGTGTGTATAGTATTATATTATTTAATACTATACGTGAAATTGTATAAAATTATGTTAAATTTCTAATTAGAAAATTTCAAATAATATTTCAAATATTCCTTTTATATGCATATATGGATAACTCATATTATATTTAATGAGATAATTAATAATCCGTCTCGTTATTATAGTTATTTCGTGTAAAATCTAGGTTTTTACATGAATTCATTGAATCATCATGCACTTTAACGATACGCTTATTAATAATAATTAAGAAAACAGAAAGAGAAAGAGAGAGAGAGAGAAAGGGAGAGAAATTTTATTACCGTAAAAGATGGGGAAAAAAAAAATCATTAAAAAATTGATACAATAATAAAAAGTACGAAATTCGTGAATAAAAGTTTTTACAACAAATCACCCGATGAAACTTTCGCAAAAATGTTTCTTTTATTTTTCAATTCCTGTTCACTATCTGAACTATAGGAAAAGTGACTTTTACGGAACGATATCGAATCAAATCGACTACGAGGGGGTTGGGGAGGGGGATTGAGGAGTTGTTGTTGTTCATTTTACACCCGATTTATCGCAACTCCAATAACACATAACCGTGACACGTCGATCACTAGAGAAATAGAGAAACGATGAACTGTACGATTCCATTCTATTTCATTCCATTCCATTCCATTCCATTCCATTCCGTTCCGTTCCGTTCTATTCCATTTTCTATTTGATTAAGATCTATCTGAGTATCTTACATTGAAATATTAACGTTTTCTCGTTAGGAAGGAAGCTTAGAGTGCTTTCAAAGAGAGATTAGGATAGATTGAGAGAGAGAGCGAGAGAGAGAGAGAGATCTTTAATTAAGATTATATATACCAAACGTAGAAACTCTGAAAAGAGAGGTTAGGATGGAAAAGGGTGGGGGACGATTGTCTAGAGAATGGTTTAGACAAGGGGACCGATGGAATTCTTGTTTGCCATCAAATCTTTCGATCAATGTCCATCAGTTATCCACTTGAATGCTTATTTAACCGTTGATAAAAAAAAAAAAGAAAAAGAAAGAAGGAAAAAAATAAGAAAATGAAGACAAATGAAACGACAGGAAAGAGAGAGAGAGAGATAGAGTGAAAAAAAAAGGAAAATGTCGAGAGCGATGCCAAGAATACGGCGATAGGAAAAGAGAAAAGTAGCTCTAGCTCTCTCTCTCTTTCTCTTTCTTTCTTTCTCTTTTTCCATTTCTCTTTCTCTTTCTTTTTTGTAGCTTATCGTCGATGAGGAAACATTAACGAGGCGCGTGCGAGGGAACAAAGCAGCACCCGTTCTTGATGGTTTCGACGATACCATCTAGTTTTCTTTCTTTCTCTCTTTCATTGTTTCTTTCCTTCCTTCTTTCCTTCCTTCCTTCCTTCCTTCTTTTTGATTTTTTTTTATTTGCTAATATGTAGTACCATGATTTGTATAATGGATACAGTATTTTAGCAACGGTACAATGACAACACGCACACACATTTTTATAGTTATTTTTATATTAAATATTTGTGTAGTTATTAAGTGTGTATGTGTGCATGTGTTTGGGCGTGTATATATTTTTAAAAGTACTATACGTAAAGAATTAAATATCTCTTAAATGCACCTCTCCCCCCTCTTCCACTTGTTAATCCTACTTTGAAATTTTTAATGACACCTATCTTGCGACATATCATATTAAAGGTAATCCAAATTTAAGTTTAATTACGTCAACGTCATTGAATTACGTCGTTATTCTAACGAGATATAATGAAAAATCGTATAACGTTTGATAATTATTTAGTTTAAGTATTATCGACATTTTTCCAAGAGTAATATGTAAGTACATTTAATAGAAAATTCTTCAAATTATATTCATTTTATATATTGAAAATATTC
>NW_025113173.1:7260650-7382519 GCF_010416935.1 Polistes fuscatus | reverse complement strand
GTTCGTTTCGTATATACACTATATCACACACACTTACGAGTGCATACATATATATGCATTATATATACACACATATACATTCAGGTAGTATGTGAATATGTATGCACATATATATATGATGTGTGTATACGCACACGTGTGCTTATTCTTTCCTTTAAACCTTCTTCTTTCTTTGTCTCTTCTCGTTTCTTGCTTTCTTTCTTTCTTTCTTTCTTCCGTACTTTCGTTCGTTCTCTTTCTATCTCTCTCATTTTTTCGATGATGATGATGACGATGATGATGATGATGATGATGATGATGATGATAATGATCGTTCGTTCTCTTTCGTACGTTTTCGTCTACCATTCGCTCTCTCGACCTTTCGTCTCGTTATCTCTTTCTATATTATATTTTATTTTTATTTCTCTCCTCCACTCTACACGGCATCTTTTTTCTTTCCTTCCTTCCCTTCCCTTCTTTTTTCTTTCTTCTTTATTTCCCCCCCCCTTCTTTCTTTTTCTGTCCTACCTTTCCATGTGTCTCAATTATTATACGACGTTCCACGGACTCTCTTTCTCTCTACACTCTCTTGCCGTGAGAGGGATGAGAAGGATGCGGATGAAAAGGTGGTGGTGGTGGTGATGGAGGTTGTGGAAGAGATGAGGAGGAGGAGGAGGAGGAGGAGGAGGAGGCTAGCTTTATACGGTGGGTGAACGGGAAAATGTCTTTGAACCTTTCTAGGTCGCTCTCGATCGTTCCCCTTGCCTCTCCTCTCCTTCGTCTATCTTTCTCTTTTCTCTTTCTCTTCTCTTTTCTCTCTTTTTTTTTCTATCTCTTTCTCTTGACATCCCTCGAGCGAAGCTCAATTCATATACACTCGATTTCGCATTCGATTCTATCCGAAATTTTTCTCTCTCTCTCTCTCTCTTTCTATATTTCTATTTTATTTTTTCATTTTTTTTATACCAAATTTCATTCTAATCCATAAATTTCTAGTAGGAAACATTTTTACCCCCCTCCTTATTGAAATTGAATACAATTCACGTATTTCTTTATCACAGACTTTCCTTATACACAAAATTTTCATTTATTTATTTATTTTTATTTAAAAGAGTGGTATGTACTTTAAAATGCCTTTTAAACTTTGTTCTAACATTTCCGTACATATACACTTATGCATATGTACACGGTGTATATAAAAGTATATATGTATATATGTATGTGTACTTACTACTCGTAATAAGTCGTATTAAACATCGATTTGGATTTTGTATCGTTAAAATGTCATCGCTTTATAAACAACACATCACATACATAGCATATATGCATATATATATATATATATATATACATCATATACATGTGTCATATGTACAATACATATGTACCTACGTACCACACGTGTATATGCGTTCTTTAAAATTTTTTTTGTTATATCCTTCTCTCTTTTATCTTTCATTCTTTATCTTTATTTCTTTCTATACGAGTCTCTCTTTTCTGGTCGTCCTCCGGAACTCGATCCTTGAAATGCCTCGAGGAAAGAAGAATAGGAAGAGCGGGAGAGAGGAAAAGAGAAAGAGAAAAAGATAAAAGAGAGAGGGAGAGAGAGAGAGAGAGAGAGAGAGAGAGAGAGAGAGAGAGAGAAACTCGCGGTTGGTTCAACCGAGAGACAGAAATACGAGGAAAGAGAATAACGAAGAAAAAAGAAGAGAAAGGCACACACTCTATATATCTCTATACACACACACACACACACACACACACACACACACACACACACACACATAAATATATATATATATACGCTTGTATATTTCTTGTCTCTGTATGTGTATCTGTTGT
Source organism: Polistes fuscatus (assembly GCF_010416935.1). Lineage (NCBI taxonomy): Eukaryota > Metazoa > Arthropoda > Insecta > Hymenoptera > Vespidae > Polistes > Polistes fuscatus. The sequence continues at coordinate 7,380,698 of NW_025113173.1, read as the reverse complement.
CTGTCCATCCGTCCATCCGTCCGTCCATCCGTCCGTCAGTTTCTGTATGTGTGACAGATAAAGGGAGAATGACAGAGATAGAAACGAGATAAAAAGAGGAAAGAGAGAGAGAGAGAGAGAGAGAGAGATGAAAAAAAGAGATAGAAAAAGAGAGGTAGAAAGAGAGGAAAAAAGGTGAAAAAAAGAAATAAAAGAATAGAAAAAGATAGGTAGAAAAAAGAGAGATGGAAAGAGAGATAGAGAGAGAGAGAGGTAGAGAGAGAGAGAGAGAAAGAAGAGGAAAGGCGTCTCTCTCTCTCTCTCTCTCTCTCTTTCACCCGGCACGACGAACACGGCAAGGCCGAGAGAAGGAACAGTAAAATTGTGGAGAATGTGTACGCGCCATCAGGGTGGCCTAGATTCGGTCAAGACCTGCTTTCTAGGCAGCATTTCTCTTTATCACCGGCTACGCCGGTGTACAACTCTCCGTCTCTCTTTCTTTCTCTTTTTTCTCTTTTCTCTCTCTCTCTCTTTACCTGTGTATATTTCTTCCGTTCGTACGTATTGTGCGTATGCATGTGCATCTGTATGCATTTATATATATATGTGTTAGTATATATGTATGTAGGTAGGTAGGTAGGCCGCGCGAGCATGTTGGTGAACGTTCGGTGGGTTTGCCATGCCAGAGAAAATCCTCGGATGCAAGTATATATGCACCGTGCATACATGTGTTTTTGTGCACGTTGTCTGTTGTGTATTATACTCCGTTGCCTTGGTGTGTTTTCTTGTGTATGTATGTACCCGTGGAGAAGCGACGCAGCGGGAATTGACCCTCGATTTTTAGTGTCGCTTAGTCGTACTCGCAATCGAGTATGTTCCATGATAAACCTGTAGAATATATCGTTTCTAGGTTTCCTTGCTTCTTTTTTTTTACCCCCCCTCCACTCCCATTTTCACGAATTTTATTTATTTTTAACCCAGGATTTTCTTCTTTCTGTCTTTCTATTTTTTTTCTTCTTTTTTCTTTTTTATCATTTTGTTTTAAAAGTAATCGGGGAAAATATTATTCCAAGAGAATATTAACCCTTACTCCAATTGTAGTTAAACAGAATTTTTCCAACATGGCTGCTGTACTCTATTTTTCGCCATTTTTGTTTTTTTTTTCAGAAAGATGTAAAGAAAAACCCGGCCAATTAGATTTGTATTTTGGATATGATTTAATCGGGTTATATTTAACAATGTTATTTGTAACTGTATGTGTTTGTCTTAATATATATTGTTTTTAAAAAATTCGAAGGGGTGGGAACTATCGAGGAACAAATCGGATTGTACTTGAAAATAATTGTATACAAGATGGCGCCGAAATACTATAGATTTTTATCCACTTCTGTTTTTCATTCCAGAAAGATAGACGGAAAGGAAAACCGAGAGAGAAAACAACCAATAAGATTTACATATATATCGTTAGGGTTGCGTTAGGTTATGTTTCACGATACAACCTATAGATTTTTCTCTTCCTCTTTTTATTTTTTTTTTTATTTTTTTCCAAGCATTCACAGAGATAGAAAAAGTATCGAAAAACAATTCAAATCGTATCGTTACGATTTGTGCAAGATGGCACGTTTACTCGATATTCCCAAATTTTTGTATATTTTTGTTCGAAAAGATAAAAAACGAACAACCAATGAAATTTACACGTGTGTATGTATGTGTATCGTGAACAGTATAACATACAAGTTGACGTCACGTGAATCACTTCCCCTAGGTCACGAATGTTCCTTACGGTTTTAATATTTCTCTCTTTTTCTTTCTTCTGAATACCGTATTTTTGATTTCTTTTTCTTTTTTAATATGTAACCAGACACACACGTTCTGATCTCGTCGTCAAGTTCGCGCGTTCATTCGCGGAATAAATGAAACTAAGCGGCTGTTGCCACTGTCACGCACAGCAACAAATCGACACGCGATATATACCGAATTATATATAGATGCATATATGGTCTGTATATATTCGATATACATACATACACATGTAGGATAGATGCAACAAACATACAATAGAAAAAGAGAAAGAATGAAATAATCGAAGCAAGATCTTTCGAGGAAAACTTTCACAATTTATTTACCACCGATATTAATTCAAAATATATAATAATAAAAAGATAATTCTTATATGGATAATATATGTATATATAAAAAAGTTACTAGAGGAATTAAAGAAAAATATTTTAACCTAATGTAAAGTACAAAAATATTAATTTAATGACAAAGTTAATAATAATATACAAAATCAAAATCAAAAGAAAATCAATTTAATGAAAAGTTTATAAAGAGAAATGAGAAATATTCGTAACGTGGTATTAAATTTAAAGGGGAGTACTACGTTAGTCATGAGGATGTTTTAGGCGCGAGAATAATTCGTCGATTATTGGTTGGTTATCGGGAGCACGTGACCTACCGTAATCGACGGCATTTCAAACGCGGAACGTGGCAAAGGCAAATTGTCACGCGAGAAGAAAAGTAATAAGAGAGAGAGAGAGAGAGAGAGAGAAAGAGAGAGAAAAAAGAGAGAGATAGGAAGAAAGAAAACAAAGGAGAAAGAGATAAAAAGAGAGAGAGAGCTTTTTAATTCGTCAGAGACAGAACGACAGGTCGTTTAACGCGTCGTAGATTATTGTCACGTACTCCCACGCACGCTTACATTGACCGTTTCACAGTGTAATCTGGTATACACGCATACACACATAAACACACGCGTGCATATGCATGTTGGTATATATGCGTGTATCGAACGAAACGCACAGCTGTGCGTCGTTGATTCAAAACAATGTAAAAGAAAATGTACGAAGCATGCTTTCGAAAAAAAGATCGATAGCATTGAACAACAAAAAGATACTCTTTTTTTTACGACGACGATGTACGAGCGCATAAAGAACAAGAGAAAAAAAAAAGTAACGTAAAGGACAGAAGTGAAATAAAATGAAAGAAATAAAAAAAAAATAAAAAAAAGAGAAAAAGGGAAAGAGAGAAATAGACATCGATCAGAAAGCTGAGGAAAAGAAAGCTTCGAACGAGATAGGATTGAACGAGCTGTGTGCTGGTTCGCAGATATTGCACGAATCAAAACAAATCAGGTCCGCGCGTCCGAGGGCGCGAAAAGGCCGCCAATTCGAAAATCGAAACATTAATCATCAAACGCGCATTCTTATAGGTTGTTTATTCTTTTTGTTTTGTTTATTTCATCGAAACTAAATCAAATATTTATACATGCAGATATACGAATGCATATACGCGTATAAAATATGTGTCGATTTATTTCGTATAACGAAACGCGAATAAAATAAATAATAAATAAAATGTGTTCTTACCTTACCATGACCTGACCCAAAAACGAAGCTAACAGCACCGTTGGAAGTACAATTTGATCGTAGTTGAAATATATCGTCGAGTCCGTAAGAATAGGAATAATATGAATAAAAATAATATTGCCGGCACGCACTTTTACACCTCGTAATAGTGTTCTTAGTAGCTTGCTAAGGAATGCCTTTTGGATCGTCCGTTTTGCCTTCGACCGTGCCTTCTCCTTTGCTTCTTCTTCTTCTTCTTCTTCTTTCTCCTTCTTCTTCTTCTCCTTCTCTTCGTCGTCGTCTTCTTCTTCTTCTTCTTCTTCTTCTTCTACTACTTCGTCTCGACCAATAGGAGTCTCCAGCTTCACGATACTTCTCCTTTACTTAGCTGAGATTGTATTTTAACGATTAACAACAACAACCACGACGACGACGATAAGGATGACTAAACTATGTTGTAAAATAATTCAGTTTAAATAAAATAATTTTCTTCTTTTTGTTGTTCCTCTCTTAATATTTCTCTATGTAGATTTGTATAAATATTATATTATCCTTTAAAAACAATTATTTGTTCACACACCATAGTATCACATTTGACACACCGATAAACGTCGACTACAACAATAACAACGACGACGATGACGACAACGACAACGACAACGATGACGATGACGATGACGATGACGATGACGACGACGACGACGACGACGACGACGACGACGAGGACAAGGACGACGACGACGACGACGACGACGACGACGACGACGTCGACGACGATGAAAACGACGACGATGAAACGTAAGAATACGAAGTGCAAGTAAATGCAATAATAAATATTTACTCGGTTATATACCTGCAGAAAGATATCCTCGAATAAGACACACTTAGTTAGAGGAAAAATATACGCAGAGCGCGCGCCGACAACGACTGGCAGCTGTCACTCGCAGTTTGCCCGTGAAAACGTCGTCCCGCGAACTGTTCCGGCGAATCCTCGGCGTTACCGAGAGCGAGAGACAGAGAGACCAACTCAACGCTGAGAGCGAGCGAGAAAACGATACTGATAGGGAGGGAGAGAGAGAAAGACTGAGCGAGCGCGCTTGCCTCAGAGCGAACAAAAGAGAGGGAGAAAAAAGCTTTGGAGAAGGAGAGATATATATACGTGTGTATATACGTATATGTACACACGTTTCATACCTGTATACATATATATATATATATATATAGATGGAGAAAAGTAAGAAAGATAGAAGGAAAGAGATATATAGATGAATTCTATAAGAGCGAGAGAGAGAGAGAGAGAAACATGCACATATGCACACCAGGGGGCACCGCGATGGCGACGGCGGCAGTAATGGTGGTGGTGGTGGTGGTGGTGGAGTTGGTGGTGGTGGTGGTGGTAGCAGTGGCGGCGGCGGCAACGGTGGACGTCGTTTCGTTGCGGACGGTGGCGCAAACCGATTAAGCGATTTTCTTTTGGACTACGATTCTTTTCTTTTCTCGTCGTCGTCGTCGTCGGCGTTTTCTTTGCGTCGTCGTCGTCGTCCTCGTCGTCGTCGTCCTCGTCTTCGTCGCGTAGTTTTTCTCTCTTTTTCTTTCTATCTTTGTCTTTCTCTTTTCCCCTATTTCTATCTCTCTTTCTCTCTTTCTATTTTTCTCTTCCTACTCAGTCAATTTTCCACTTCTCCCGCGCCGCCTTTCGCCGGCTACGATACGCGCTGAACGCGCCCCTGAACGGAAACCAGGCTTCTACCACCCCCTCCCCACCAACAGTACCACCGTTACCTACCGAGATACATCCCTTCCGCCTTTATGTCGCTTCTAACTCCCCGTACCAGGAACGTATCTAGTAACCTACCGTCGCGCCACTTCACTGAAAACTAACCTTTCTTTTTATTTTCCCTTTTTCGTTTTTCTTTTCTTTGTCTATATATTATTTGATTTTTGATTTTCTTTATTTTCTTTTTGTATTATTGGTATTATTGTTTCTTAGTTTTCGTTTATTATGATTCTCATCGGATGTTTTTACTTTATCCAATTTTGACTTTCGTATCATCGTTCTAGGAACTTATCGATCGGTAATTATTCAAACTCGCGCCTTTACCGATTGGGGCTTGAATTCAATTTCCTGGATTTGAATTTTTCTTACAGTTTTAGATTTAATTATTTTTCTTATGTTGAAATAGAGATTTTCTCAGTGTCGGTAAAAAAGTTTATGAATATACTTATATATACATTAAAGGTGATAAAGAAAATTTATTATTGATGAAAATATCATATTTTTTTTTTCTAACTTTCTTAAATACTTTTCATGAAATAAAAGTAAAAATATTCATACAATTTCTTTCCCTATCTAATCCCATTTAATACAATGTAATCAATTCTATAGATACAATTTGTACAAATATACGTCTCTCTTTTATTCAACATAGTTCAAACAATTGTATATATGATCGATTAAATTCTATTACATTTTTTGTAAAATTTTGTGTTAAAAAACAAAAATGATTAAACAATTTGAATTGTTTCGTAAATAATAAAAAAAATATATTTAAGGACGACTTTATAAGATTTACGTTGAGAAAGGAAAACTGTAGGTAATAAAATAGGAGTGTACGGTCCTGGAGCAGTTGGACATTCTCTTTGCCCTACTATTCGCATTTTCGTTGCGCAGAAGACTAATTTCAATTCTCTGCGCCGCGTCTCCCCGTAAGGGACTCACCATTTCCGTGCGTCCCGGCCGCCCGCGCGCAGAGACTTGTCGATCGTTACCGCGCAGTACTACGGCCATTGTGTTGAAAGAACCCACGACGCTCGGATAGTGAATGCTGAGGACCGGGGACGCGTAGTTTTTCCAAGTTTTTCCTCCTGTGATATTTAGATTGTGCCAATATAGGTGAGTCCATATTAATCGCATCTACTTTTAGTAAAACTTTAATATACATAATTGGATATTATTATATTTATCATTATCACCCTAAAATTATATAGTTTTAAAAAAAGAGAAAAAAGAAAATAGAAAAATATAACGGAAGAAGAAAGGAAGAGGTCATTTTTAAGGTTATTTTCTAAATATACGTTAGAGTTAGCTTTTATGGTGAAAATTGGATCTTTGTTCCGCCATGACGATTTCGATCTCGTTCAAATTTTTTATCGACTTTTTCTAATAATCTTTTCCAGAAGATTTCATTCAATTTTATTCCCTTAAATATGTTTTCATTGAGAAATTATCTGAGAAAATAAAAAGATCGTTTCGAAGGACGTTTGAAATAGCTAATAACAATTATGCATTCGTGTCATTAAATTAAGATTAGGAAGGATCCGATTTTCCGGCACGTTTTACGGAGTTTTCGCCATTTTGTCGTGAACCATTCTACATTGTCGGCCATTACGTACGTGTGTCCCAGGACCTGATTCAGGGCCGGACACGATTTTCTTTATAGATGTTCATATGTTATTCACTTTTTATTAGCCATTACAATTTTTACCGGTATGATATATGCATATGTATATATACATATACATATACATATACATATATATATATGTATATCTTTCTATCTCTCTCACTTCTTATCCTTGAGAAACATAGCTAACGACCTTTGCATGTTTTGGTTATTTCATTTGTTATCTTTCTAACTGTCGTTTACGATGACAACATTCAAATCAACTATATAACATCACTAAATTGTATTTTATTTCCCATTTAAAGTAAGGAAAATAACCAAATAACTTTCCTTATCGATTGTAAGTATGTACGTAAGTTACAATGTAATCAAAGTAATACGTTAGCGTCTATACACGTATAGACACGTATAGACACGTATAGTCGTATACAGTATTTTCAAATAACGAACGTTATTCTTTCAAATGATTGTGCTGCTTAGATGACAATGTCGAAAAAGAAAATAAGAAAGGAAGCTGATATAAGCACATGTTGTCCAATTTTTGTATAGAATTAACAACAATATAATTTAATTAAAAATATATTTATCAGTTATAAAAATAGGTCAAATGTTATTGATGGTCGATGTTTGAATCTAACGAATTTTTTACGAATTCTAACAAACGTATTACTTTTATGTAATTAAAAGAAAAACAATTGTATATATAGTTACATATATAGTTATTTGGGAATGAACCTGTAAGAGATCGTAGCGTCCATAGGGAAAAAACAAAAAAAGGGACCATAAAGTTCGCGTCGATCTCATAGTAACTTTTTCTTTTTCATTTCTCTAGGTTTGTTTCCTTTTTTCTTTGGGAGAAGTTAAAGCGCATGCTCTAGAAGGTTTCCTCTTCCCTCGTCTCTTTCACATATCCCCTCGTAGAGACCGTTCGTTCGTTTGTTCACCTCCCACCATTAAATTTCTAGTTGAAAAGAGAGAGAGACGGTGAGTGAGTGAGTTTGTGAGTAAGTGAGTGAGTGAGTAAAAGTATAAGAGATAGAGCGAACAAGCTAGAGACGGAAAATATGAGACTTGCGCTCTCTGACGGTCGTCGCGAAAGTGACCGAGCAACCGTGTGCCGCGCCATTGTTGAAAAGGGCAGCGCTGGAGACGCACGCCGATTCTCGGACGTCCGTGAAAGGAGTAGTTTTTTTTTCTCTCTCTCCACTTTTCACCGATACCCCCCGATTGCTGTGATATTAGATTCATTTTTTATACACACCCTATATTAGGTGAGTGGTAATCAATACAAACAAAACTATAAAACATCTATCTAATAACAACTCTCTACGAGACTCGGTGGTGATAATCTAATCGAATCGAATATACATAAATACATATACACATATATGTATCGAACACGTTTATCGTATTTATATAAATAGTATATTTATGTTAATAATAGTCGCGGTTAGATGAAAATTACGGAAAATTCACGAAAGGCCGGCTCTGACATGGCGCGGGCGTTTCCCCTTCACCTTCGTCGTTCACTTAACCACACTACTACTATTACCAATCAAACTATTATAAAGGTTATATCTAAGAGAGAAATCGTGTTACGTGTAAATAAGTTTCGATAAACATTCAACGTTCGTTCCTTAGTGATGAAGAAATTGGGAGAAGGAAAAGAAGTATTACATTTGAAAGTACACGTTAACGATTTGCGCTTTTATTACGAGCTTTTTGCCCATCGCCATTTTGTCCGGGCGCTAGTTCGCCGTCGGCCATATTGCCATCCACGTCTCGTCACGTCTTCTCTCTCACTCCTCATTCCTTCTCATTCTTATTCTTATTCTCTTCATTTTTTTCCACTCTTATACATACACACATATACTTATACGTATGATTATGTGTTCCTTGTTTTTCTTTTCTTCTACAAACTTATATTTTTTATCTCGCCTATCCTTTACTATTTTCAATTCTATTATTAAGTGTGCATTAACGTCACGTAAAGTGTAATGTATACATGTATGTATTTTTATACGTGTCTCTATTAGGAATGAGTAATTGTGTGAAATAGTCTAGCGAAGGTATATTAATTGTCAACAATTCGTTGTTTTCCTTTAACGCACGTTGCACCGCTGGGGCGCCGTCATGACGTAACGCAACTCTGGTAGTAGATAACAATATAAATAGATTACGTAATCAGACTGTCCATCGTAGTCGTCGGTATTAACACTCCTCTCTTTTTCACCTCCTTGTGCCTCGTCGTCGTAATTGTGAAGAAGTGTCGTTGCGTGGGGTGTAACATCTTTCTTTTGGGTTCGTATATTTCGTTTGTATGATTTTATTAACGTATATATCATCTGTCTTTTTTCCACCTCTACTTTCTTTTATCCCCACTACCATTACCACCTCCTTTACCTCGCAGTTCTACGTCCGTACACCACCCCTCTCATCTCGTACGGATTACCCGTGTTTCTCGTCTCTCTGCGCATGTGAGAAGTGAGGGCAGGATCGATTTGCCGCTTTATTGCGCGTCTCTCTGATGTAAATCCCGGTGACGTAAATCAGCTTGTTCTCTCGTCTCGTCTCGTTTCGTCTCTTCTCGTCTAGTCCCGTCTCGTTTCGTTTCGTTTCGTCTCGTCTCGTCTCGTCTCGTCTCGTCTCGTTTCGTTTCGTTGCGCCACGATTCAACACACTTGCGCCTGTTTTTCTTCTCCCTCTCCTTTTTTCTCTTTCTATCCTCCTCTTCTTCCTTCTACCATGTTTTTTTATTCTCTACTTCAAACACTCCCTCTCTATCTCTCTCTTTCTATCTCTGTCTGTCTCTCTTTATCTTCACTATACTTTTCATTAAACTCAAGCCCTGAGGCGCCATGGCAACTCCACGTCTATTATCAATCTGTGTTAGTTCGTCGTTTGCGAATTTGCTGATTATATCGAAAGATTCTTCGGATAACCTATAAAATATTAAGGTTAGATTACAACTTCATTTTTTCATTTTCACATACTTTTGATAAAACATGTTATCAACTACATTCATCCATACACATATATACGAACACATTCTAACAAATCCTCTCTTTTCTTCGCTTGTTCTTTTATCGAGGTCGTTAAAATTTTTCTAAGATAAAATAAATTCTTTTTTTGTGGGGCCTAAAGAATAAAGTAAACGCCCCTGGGTCCCAGGGGTCCTCGAGACAGCGCAAAAGTCGTGCGCAGAAGTTGACTTTCTTAAGTGCGCATGCGCGGTGCTTGTGCGTCCTCTCCTGCATCATCCCCACTACCCACCAAGTTGCACGGTTATACCGTTACCCAGAGGGACACGCACAAAGAAAAAGGCCCAGGAGAGATAGACCGTTCGGAAGAGCGACGCGCGCTTGCATCATACCGGCCATTTTGGAAGCTTCGGTGCTTCGTTCCGGAGCTTTCGATTACTCTGCCGCGCGCCTATTCTTCTCTGTCTCTCTATTTGTCTGACTATCTGACTCTCTTTAGTGTTCCAACCGGAAACGGCGAGGGAGACAATACAAGAAAAAGCAACACGCAAATAAGAAAGATAGAAATAGGGATTGAAAGATAGAAATATACAGACAAATAGAAAAAACGTGCTGCCGTAGTGCGTTGTCGTGTGTCGGCTCGATGTACGATTTAATTATTAAACGTGGAAAGTATAGATAGTATCGGGCGTGTTCGTGAATAATAATTACTGTCGTCTTCCATCATCAGTTTAATTAACGAGTAAATTATTTTAACACCTCTATTTATATATTTATATATATTTATTACTATCATATCATCTTATTATTAGCGTGAACATAATTATAAAATATTTTTGAAGATAAATCAATAGACTTGTTCGTTCATGGGTGTGCTTTCAATTTAATTTCACAGAAACGAGGAAACGATACCAGAGAAGATGGATGATGACCAGCAGTTCTGCCTTAAATGGAACAATCATCAGAGCACATTGATACAAAATTTCGACACGCTTTTAGAGAGTGGGACGCTGGTCGACTGCACGTTGGCAGCGGAGGGGAAATACCTAAAGGCCCACAGGGTAGTCCTCTCCGCGTGCAGTCCATATTTTGAGGTAAGTTTTATTCATATACATTTTCACAATCTCATCCTTTTCCATCCTTTTACATAATCCAATAATTTTCTCATAAATAAGATTTTTCCGACGCCCAACACAATAAAAAACCGTACACACATGTATCTTGCGATTGCGTGAATTATTTTGGTAATATACTTAATTCATACTTTTTTTTGTTTGTTTCTTTTTTTATCTCATTTAATAAAATAACATTGTTCATCTTAATTACCGAATTAAGTTATTGCAGATAAATCCAAATTGTTCGCTATCTTATTTTCTGATTTAATGTCTCGCTAATTAATTCAAAATGTTGATTTAATATATTTGTTGAAATATAATTCTTAATATTTTATCTATTACTACTCTCTTTCTCTCTCTCTCTCTCTCTCTCTCTCTCTCTCTCTCTCTCTCTCTCTCTCTTTCTCTCTTTCTCTCTTTCTCACGTTCACTCAGTGCAGAGTCAGATCAATACCAAATACATAGGTGAGAGAGGGAGAAGAGAACGGAAGGGGTTTGTCTGGTGGCTCATAGGGGAAAGGGAGTTGTGTTAAAACAAGATGGCCGCCCTCTGCTGTACTTGTTCATCATTCTCTCCGTCTCTCTCTTTCTGGGTGGGAGAGAGAGTGAGAGAATGAGTAGCAAGAGCCAGACATGAACCCCCTCTCTATCCCCTACCCCCATACTCTTGATCAATACAGAGAAAGCAAAATGGCTGCTTTCCAGGGCACTTCCCTGGGATTTTACCCTGAACTCCACTACCGACGGTTGGGGAGGGGGTGGCGAGGAGGAGGTTTTTAAGAGGTAGCGAGATATGTGTGTGTGTGTTTCATATTGATTGAAATTCAAGTCGATTTAAATCGAGTACCACCGGGTAGTATTACTTATTAATCAATTTGATATTACAGCATTATTTCTTATTGGACTGGTTTCATTTGGATTAACTTTTTATTTCATATACACATTTTACTTTTACTTTTTCTTTTTTTCTTTTTCTTTTTCTTTTTATTAAGCTTAATTTGTTCTCATAAACAAGATTACGTAGGATTTTATTGAATTGTTTTCTATTGGAGAAAGTTCGTAGGCATTTGTTTTTTTTTTTTTTTTTTTTTTTAGTTTCTGCTTTTTCATTTTAACTTAAATTACGGTTTTGAAATTGAATTTAAATGATCTCAGAAAATGGTTATTAATTTGTAATATCATTTGGAAACATTAAGTTCAATTTGTACAAGTTTCACTTATGTTATGTAATGATTAGGTCATAATGAGTTAATGCATACACACGTTTATCTTATATTGAGTGTTGTATAAATTGTAAATATGATAATGAGGAATAAATTGATATGATTTCAGGGCCTTCTCAGCGAGCACTACGATAAGCACCCTGTATTCATACTCAAAGATGTAAAATTTAAAGAATTGAAGGCAATGATTGATTATATGTACAGGGGAGAAGTTAATATCTCCCAAGACCAACTAACGGCACTCCTTAAGGCTGCCGAGTCATTACAAATTAAGGGCCTTTCGGAAAGTAAAACGGGTGGTAGTAATGGTAACAATAAATCAGTTTCGAGGGTATCTAAAGTTGCTCCACAACCAAGGTCATCGCCTTTAAATATTTCCTACGCGTCTGCCGGTCTCACCATAGAAAGGAACAGAGTTCCTAGACAGGCAAGTTCGATAGGAGATTTGCCAGAAGACTCGCACAGTCCTCAAATACCTAAGGAACATTCTTCGAGGTAAGAAACACAATCTTACCTGATATTATTCATTTATTTTCAATCATTTTTTTTTAAACACCAAACCTACTAAGCATTAATATAATATAATCAGTTGATTTAACAGCAACTTCTGTTTATTATTTCTTTTAATACCTAACTTATCTTTAAGGTATTATTTATAACGGATTTTAAATTTAAATTATATCTTTTGACGATTAAATGCAATTGCATTGTTTAATAATAATCAATATTATTAGTAAGTCAGTCGAGATTAAAAGAAAATTCAGAGTTAAAACCATGAATGCATAGGTATTCATTATAAAAATGTAATTCGCATACTGGTATGTTTGGTGTTAATATAATTTCTTAGAAAAATATAGTCTTAAATAATTATATTAATAATAATAATAATAATAATAATAATAATAATAATAACAAAATAACGCTAATAAATGGCGTATAGCAAAGCAATTTTGTTTAATTGAAATATATTTAATTACAAAAGCAGGGAAGGTTCGCAAAGTCCAACATCAAAGAAAAGAAGAAAACTTAGAAGAAGAAGCGCAGGTGAAGATACTTCTGTAGAAAATCATGAAGCATCGAACTCAAGCGATATACCTCAACAAATGGGCGTGCCGGCACTTGCGATAGCACCTGTCGCGGACGAAAAAACGAATGCGGATCCTACGGACTCTCTCGGCAGGTCAGCTTTAATGACACAGTTGACGAAACCTGCCGACGAGATGTTGCAGGTTAGAACTCCAAATTTTTGTAATATTTTTCTTTTATTTTTGTTAATCTTCATTTCTGAATTAAGTACAGAATAGAGAACCAAAGATGTTCCCCCTATTAGTAGTAGCAGAGGTCTAATGTGCCATTCCTATAAGAGTAAATTTGAAACTTATTAAGTTTTTATGTTGGTAACTTTATTGAATTATTAGATCATTGACTATATTTATTGGCACAATAAATGAAAGGAAGTATTACAAGTCGTAAAGGTATTTTTAAATGAACAAAAAACAATGCTAATTAATAATTAAGCTTCTTTTTTTTGTAATGCAGTTTAAAATTATCTTGTATAATGCATTTTCATTTTTAACGAAGTTTGTTTTACGAAATTCATGGATCAGTATTCACATTATCTTGCGATTCAACAAACAGACTCTCTCTATATGTTTGTGAACTAATGATGATGCTTTCCAAATTATTGGAAAATTTGTATACACACTTATACATATATATAACATACTTTAAATATTTATTTCGTTTCTTGAATAATTTTCAATAGCAATAATTTATAAAATGAATATCTCAACGAATTTTAAAATATTGTATGAGCAATAATAATAATACGTTTAGCCAAATAATCGAAAAGTAGCAGCAGCGATACGAGGAACTAAAAGTTTATTATGTCTCGACAGCACGTGTCATTTCTTCTTGCACCATCGATGCAAATTGTGTTTTAATTAAAAAACGTGCAACGCAAATAAATACTGTAAAAAAGTTTAGTCTCCGGTCGTTTGTGGTTGTTTTTTTTTAGTTTTTCTTTTTTCAAGAGATTATGTTGAATTAAACATAATGAATTCGATTAGAAAATAAAAATCTATGATCAATATTGATTCCTATTCTGTACAGATTCAATACGCATATATTATTATAAATAGTTTATATTTTTTCTTTTGTTTTCTCGCCAACGTTATAATGGAACTTGAATCACATTAAATATTCATTTTCTTTCGCTCGTTGGTAAATGAAACTTCGTATTATATCCTTCTGCCTGTTGGCCTTAATTTAAATGCTCTTGCAGATGGGAAACGATACGAAACACGATATTCTCATAATAAATTTCTATAACGTTTCTTTTTCAATTCTCTTCAGTTTGTAATCAATTTTAATATCTCGATATAAACATGTGTTATATGAATTAACATCGAATTATAATTAATCTTTAGATGCCTCTCGAAAATCCTGAACCGAGCGATAATCTCATTGAGCCAAAGTCCGAGTATTTGGAGGACCAGGAAGAAAGTGTCGAAGACTTGACGCTAGACGATGACATGAATGATTTAAATGAAATTGAACAAGACACGAACAGAGCAGGACCTTCCCATGACACGTCCCAACATCCTGGTAAGCAATAAGAAACAATTCATTTATCAATTTATTCATTCATTAATATTTTTTAGTTCGTTATATTATTCTCGTTTACCTTGATAATCAAAATCATCCCTCCTATCCTAGTTTTTAATTTAAATTACCAAATGCATGCGAATATATTAATCTTTACTCCCACCGAAAAGAACAAAAAAAAAATAGAACATTAAAGAAGCAGTAATAATAATAATAACAATAGTAACAATAATAATAACAACAACAACAACAACATTAATAACAATTATAATAAATAAATTAGCATAGATTTTTACATAAATAAATTATATATATATATTATATATTATATTCGGTGGACGGTTGAAATGTTAAAAAAGAATGTGTTTACAAAAACACACGAGGGTCTCTCTCTCACATAGAACAGGGTTACACTTGTTAAAATAAACAAAACATATACATATACATTTTTATATATCTATATATATATTATTATCAGCGAATCTTCTATCCAAAAAGAAAAAAAAAAGTATTCTTGGATAGAAGGAGAGCTTATTTTTCACCACGGATTAGAATTCTAAGTTCCCAGTTAGAATTCTTAACTAGGGTGTTTGCGTAAGACGATCTTCAGAATGTTTAGGATTTTGGGAATTTTCATTCTTCCTCTTTTTATATATATATCTCTCTCTCACCCTCTTTTTATCTTTTTCTGTAACGACGAAGACGACGACGATGATGATGAGATGATGATGATGATGATCATGATGGTGACATTTAAATCATCATCATCATCATCAATATCCTCAATTGTCATCACGATAGGGCTATCAAAAAATGATACACATATCTATATATTATAATATTGAATTGATTTTGGTGTCGCGGTGTTGTTCCTTTCGTTATGTTTTGGTAATACCATTTTTGAAAAATAAAAAATGAAAAAACCAATTACTACAATCGCGGGTTTAAAAATTAGCCGACACACTAGCTTGGGTTTCCTCGTTGCAGGTGGGGGGGCGGGAGCGGTATCGCGGTCTCGAGGGTCGAGAGGGAATGTAGGTGTTGGTGGTGGTGTTGGTGTTGGTCTCGTGTTGGTCGATGGTGGTAACGTTGGCGAAGTGTTGTTGGTGGTGTTGACGAGTGTATTGGTAGTGGTGGTGATGGTAGTGTCGTCGTTGGTGGTGGTGGTGGTGGTGGTGGAGGTGTTGGTAGTGCCGGTGCCACCATATGGGCGTCGCATTTCCTCGATTGTAAAAAAGTGCCGAATACTACGATGACGAGGACGACTACTACGACGACGACTACGACGACAACGAGACGTCCTAGACCGGAAGTTGACGTAGGTGCATTACTTAAATCTCTGGCTAACAAACAGGGAAGGAAATATAGTTTAGATTCGGTTAAAATGTCATTGGAAGCGATATTGCAACAGGGCGTTAGCACCACCCAAGCATCAGAGATGTATGGTATCAATCGGTCGACCCTGCAATTTTATTTGAAAAAATTGAACGTCGTCAGGAGAAGATGGAGACAACAGCCTAACAGCTTGGTCCAGCCTAGACACTCTTAGTGCGTCCTCGTTTTATCTTTCTCTCTTTCTGTGTTGTGTCATTTTAGGGCTTGCATTATTATTGTATTTTTATTTTTCTTTTTTCTTTTTTTAGGGGGAGGGTTATATGATGGGGTGTGGTTGAGGTATCATCGTGCGCGTGCGTTTGCAACTTCCGTTAATATGGAATGCATATAAATATATATATATATATATACAATACGTTCCGTCAAAATCCTAATTCAATATGGGGAATGATGATTATTATTATTATATTGTTAAATTGGATCATATGATCAATGGGATAAGAGTTTCTCTTATTTTTTGTTTATTATTATTTCTATTTGTTAACGCGGTACGCGAGCGTGTTTTATGGTTTATGGTGTATGTTTAGACTTGTAGGGGATTGTTAAGGGAAATAGAAAAAAGAAAAAAAGCAAAAAAAAAAAAGTAATAATAATAATAATAATAATAGGCGAGTGGACATGTTCGATGTGTACTACTTTCTATAATCTCTTTCTCTTTCTCTTTCTCTATCTCTCTTTCTCAAATTTCTAATATTCTTTTTTATTTTTTAATTGTTATTAAATGATGCGTGATCTAGATATAAAACGGTAATACGAATTAATTATCTGTGATTATTATAATTTAATCGTTTACAGTAATCTCAATAATGTGTTGTTAATTACGCTTATCGATTTGAATTTCTTTTTCTCTTAATTTATTTATATTTTTTCCTATTTCTATCTATCTATCTCTCTCTTTCTCTATTTTCATAATTGTCGATATATACATACATATATTATATATATATAAAATATTTCACATTTAACAGCTAGGCTGTGTATAAAATGCATTTGAGCATTGTAATTATTAAAAAAGCGTCCGAGAATATAATAATAATAATAATAACAATAACAATAATAATAATATATTTGCTTTAAAATAATATACGAGATAAATTGTGCATTATGTGCCATGCACCATGTATGTGTGTGTGTGTGTATGCGTGTACGAATGATGGTGTTTGTTTAATGCGAGTATTTTAATCCTTTCCGTTCAAAGTTCGTGAATCTTTTTGTATGCTGTGTTTTCAATTCTTTTTGTCATATCTTTGACACGTATTATTTCTATGAATGTACAGTTTCAAATGAAATTAACATTAAAAATACGAACAATAAACATATATCAAATTTTCTTCAATTCATTGCAAATAATTTAAATTAATTGTTTAAATTGTGAAAACCTAATGGCAATGGCAACTTGTCAGGCCAAGGAGAGGGGGGATATTCTCGAATATTAAACAACCATTATTTTTTTATCAATCTAATTCGATCAAAAACTATAACAAATTTATAGTGCGTTATGAGTCACTGAAGTGATAGAACGATTAATATTTTTCTTTTTTTTTTGATAGGGTGGGTGAGGGGAGAGATTAAATATTTATTAATATTAATTTGAAAGTAATACAATTTGTTAGTTATTAAAAAAAAAAAAAAAAGCAGAAGAAATTAAAAAGATGGGCCAACATAACTTAGTTGCAATTTATAAATATTTTAGTGGTCCCGTTGAAAGAAGATTTTCGACAACCGCGAGATCGAGCTTCGACGTCGATCAGTAATAACTATGATGAAATTCGTTTAAATGGAAAACTACATGAGCTTGTGACAGGAACTAAAAAGGATTGTAAGGTTTGTTCTTGCCGAAACAAACCAGGCGGAAGACACGAAACAACATATTATTGCGATACTTGTCCGGATAAACCGAGGATGCATCTTGGCAAATGTTTCTTAAATTATCATACGAAAAGGAATTACAAAAATTAATCCTACGCAAAGTTTTTAACATGTAAATTACATATAAATAATATATAAATAATATATAAATAATATATATATACACACGCTAAAAGAAAATATAATGTTCTCTTGTAAATTCATTTGTTTCATAAGAACAATTCATTTTGTGTTGATTGTGTTTGCGGTGTTACCTGTATGACACCTGTAATTATACATACCTGTATACGTTCGTCACGTATGCGGAAAATAATCTCGAGTTGTGTTCATTTGTTTGACTGTAAAAAAAACAAAGTTCGATGCAAAGGGTTATTTATAATGTAAATTAGAAGGATAAATATATTTATGTAGGGGAGGGGGTGATTATTTGTAATCAAAGTTAGGATACAGTTAACGTTGGGTTAATATAATCATTAGGGTAGTATATAGAAAGGGTTTTTAATCCCTTGCGCTTTATAACGATGTGTCCTACTCGTCGTAGCAAATCTTATGAATTAAGTTAACATAAAAAAGTGCACAGTTCTGTGCATTAAATGCATAATGCACAAGGAGTTAATTCATTCGTAATTTAGAAAACAAATAAAATGAAGTATCAATAATAAAATGACATATGGAATATTTGCTTGACGTTAGAATAATAATATTAATAATATTAATAATAATAATAATAATAAATGAAGATTGTATGAAATTCAAGATTGGAAAAACATCGTTGAAGAAATACAACCTTTTGGACCACGATGGAAATTATTGATAATCACCAACACAACCTATGTTACAAAACAAATATATAATTTATTTAATTGATATTATTTTGTAATCGATCAAGAGATTAATTGGTTAATCATCCAACGCAACAACGGATCATCATCGCAACATTATTACGATAAAGAAGATATTGATTGGGAAATGATCACCATAACTGGATATCTCACAAACGAAATGGAATGAAATTATAATAATCCTGCTTGATTTTTATATCAATCAACTGAAGAGAAGAAAAGAAACCAAATACGAGAAAGTTGATTGGTGGTGGTGTGGGTGTCGTCGTCGTCCATTGCAGCAGCACCGAAAAAACCTTGGTGTTAAATATTTCTGATCAATTTGAAAAATATCGTACGAGGAGAGAAGAAAATAATACTAAATGTAATAATAATTATATTCAATTACTGGGGTATATGATATATCTAAAAATTTGTCTTTTACAAAGAGAAACCTAACAGTGGGCAATCTTCTTTTTCTCTCTTTTCTTTTCGAACGAATGAAGATATTCCGTACGAAAGAAAAATAATAAAATATAAGGAGAGAAGAAACAACGGATAAGATAAAAAAAAGGCAATTCGATGCAGAGAGAAAATAAGAAAAATAAAAACAAAACAATGAAGAAAAAATCTGCTATTTACTACTACTATTATTGCAACAACAACTACTACTACTACTACTACAACACACCGATCATCTTTCTGGTCAGATTGAGTGCGTACAAAATCAACCCCTCTACGAACGACACTGAAATGATACAGGAAGAGTCAGGTGGATTTTCGATCTTCTACTTCTTCTTCTTCCTTTTTGTTTTTCTGTTTTTTTTCAAAACGCCTCTGTCAGAGAATTATTTGCTTATATGTTCCAAGGTTTTACAAGAAGAATAATGCCAATCGCGACAATACAAAGAATATTGGAAGCCCGGTTGTGCATAAAGGATACAAATGAAGAAATTCCAACCCCGATTGAAACGAGAGTTCTTCATCGATCGTCTAAAAAAGAAAGAAGAAAAATTAAAGTTCATAGTTTCTGGTGCTGACAATTTTTATTTTATTATATAACGTCAATGTTATATTATTCGGACCTGAACTATACCAAAAAAAGAATAATAATATTTTTAAACTATAAAAAGAAAAAAGTAAAAAAAAACGAATCGTCACTTATTTCTAACACGCGTAAAATTAAACCACGTTGTTTGATTTCAATTGTTTCAATAAGATTCATTAATTAGTAGCATGGTGGGGGTAAGATTCCTTATATGTGGGTTGGTGGGTACTTCGTACACTGAAAGGGTAGGTTGAGGGAAGGGTGGGGTGATCTATGAATGGACGACCCTTAAAGGGATAGTTCGTATCTTCAAATACCATCTTTGGTCTGAACCTTATATGAGGTATGAACTTATGAGTCACCATAACGAAAGAGTTAAAGGCTGTACACACACATATTTTTTTTTACATTACATTACACGAATAGCAACTATTTATTTCTTTTTTATCTTTTTAAATCTTTGATTATGAATTTTTATTTTCGATTAAAATAAAAATACATTAATCAAAGTGTAGATTGGGATCGTTTCGTTAATATCTAAGTTCGAATGTGTTTCTTAACACTTAAAAAACCAATTTGGCTTACAAATTTTTATCGTAGGGATCGGAAAGGATTAAATAATTAACTCGCATAAGTGAGAGAACGATTGCGTCAAATATTTGCGTTTTATTATTCGTCGTCGTCGTCGTGGTTGGTGGGTGGTGGTAGTGATGGTGATTGTGTCCTCCTAGTCGTCATTATTGTTTCTTGTCGTATTGTTGTGTTGCGAATGATCGAAAATTGTCAAGATAAAATATAGGAATAAGAATTCGAACGAAGAAAAATTCGTTCATTTTCAAGGGGGTAGGAGAAGGGGGAGGGGGTGACTTTTTCGCTGAACGAAGGGGGGGTCTTCCGTTTTCGCTGAATTGCAACTTCTAAAACTTCAACTTGTTGTTCTTCTCTGCTGCGAAAATGAAACTACACAGTCGTCGACCCCTCCCCCAGCCCCCCTCGACCCTTTGTTTTAAACTATCGATCAGGGCTGTATTTATTTCGAAGATCTCCCCGCCAAGGTGCAAAAGTAAGCCTCTCAATTTTGCTTTTTTGTTGTTGTTTGACACGTTAAAAATATTATTATTTGTTATATACGATATCTGAAGGAAGAAAAGAAAAAATATAATATTAAAATATATAATTAATAATAATAATTGTTTACACATATCTGTGTTAGATGTCACGCAGTATTCACGTGGAGTTTTATTAACGCAACACTTAACCGTAACGCGACAAATTGACACAGATATTATACCTGATCTTCATCGTTTGGAAATGAAAGAAGGAGATTTGTGTAATATTAGAAGGTACTGCAGGGAGTGTTATAAACAAAATTCATTAAAGTTAGGTTACAAGGTGGCCAAAAATATAACGAAAAAAGTTCTAACTTTATGTAAACAATGTTACAGGAAACCACACCTTTGTTTATCTTGTTATAATAAATTACATTAATATTTTCAATTATTATATATTGTTTTCCTTAAATAGCGTGAGGTTTTTTTAACTTGTTGATAATAATAATAATAATATTTCTTTTTAACGCTGATAAAAATTATTCGGATATTTATCATGTAATTATTTATTTCTATTCTAAGCGGTTGAATGACGGTTGCGTTCCTCGTATTATATGACACGTTAGAAATGACTAAATGTTTTACGTTATCTGTTTTTTTTTCATTTGAGTTGCAATTGTTTTATCAGTATAAACATTACTGACGACCCCCGAGTTATTGTCATATCTGACGGGAATATGTTTTTTTTTTAAAATTGAAATTTAAAAAATATGTATAAAGAAAAACATTTGTATTTTTATTTATTTTTTTTAGTTTATGAATTTGGATAGCGATTAATAGCAATTGTTATAGTAATAATCGATATCACAGTGAAATATTTTGAAGACAATTTATATGCGAAAATGAATTGTTTTTAATTCACAAGTTATTATATTATTATTAATTAATGGTTAACGGTCATGGTTATTTCTCGATAGAATAAACATTTGTATAATTATACAATATTCAATTGAAGAATGAAAGAATAAAATATTAATGCGGATTGATGATTGGATTGGATTTAAATCGGTAATTGATGATTGCGGTGGATTTTATTTTTTATTTTTAGAAATAATAATTAATTTTTTTTTGGAGGGGTGACACTTTATTTTAACCCTTTGCCCTTACATTATCGTTAGGAAATTAACCAATTGTGAAAAATTCGCGTTTCGAGAACACACTGGTCAAATTATAAAAATAACAACACGCGTGTCGGATTGGCTATTGAATTTTTTCAACAAATTTGAAAAATACAAATGTTGGAAAACAAAATAATAAAAATGTCTTGGAAAAAAAAGAAGCAGAAAATTTAGGGTTTGAATTAAAGGGTAGGAGGAGTGAGGGGGGGTGGTAGGGGTTTGTAATAGGAAGTGTAGGTTTTCGTTTTACGTGCTTTTAAAACTCCTCGTAAGATTTTGTTCGAGAAATTAAAAATAATAAATAAAAATAAAGTAAAAGATAGAATTTTACACTTTGAAAAAAAGAAAGAAAAAAAAATACAGAATATTGTATTGTAAATTATTTGTGAAAAAATAATTATTCGCAAAATCATTACTGAAAAATATACCGTTACTAGAATATTATGGACGAGGAGGATTATCGAAAGGAGGTGATTTACCAGTGAGACTGCACGCTCAACATTGGGCACATTTTCCAAAGCATATAGACCCAACGCCATCGAAATCAAGGCCATCAAGAGCCTGTAAAGTTTGTTCCAGACATAAAAAACGTAGCGAAACAACGTGGGAGTGCAAAAGGTGTAAAGTTGCGTTACATGTACCACTATGTTTCGAAAAATTTCATACATTTGAGAATTATTAGTTTCCTCTTCTTTTTTTCTTTCTTTCTTACGTTAAAACATTAATCGTTTAAAATTAAATATTATTATTCAGAAATTGGAAATAAAATTCTGTTTATTTTTTTTCTTTTTTTTTGGTAATAATAGTAATAATAATAATAATAATAATTGACACTCGAAGATTTATTAAATATTATTTTTCTTCTATATAATTGAATTGTTCGTAAAATTACATGTTTTATTATTTACATGTCGTGTCGTAAAACGTGTATGTGATATTGTTACAACTACGAATATTGAAACCGTTATTATGCTGAATATGCTGTTAATTATGGCACCCACCACATAATCTTAGGGCAAGGGGTTAAATTTATAATTTATTCGTTTTCCTATTCTCTAATTATTCTCTTTTTATAAAGACGTATGTTTTATTAATTATTATTATTATTCTTATTCTTATTATTATTATTATAATAGCAGCAAGTTATTTAATTATTTAGTAAAAATAAATACAACAAAAATTACGATCTATTAAGATTTTGTAATGTGTTGCACCTATATAGGGTCTCTAAAAAAAAAGAAAAATTATAAATAGATACAGTCCTGCATATCTTGTAATAATAATTAATAACCCCTTTTTCATACCGTCTCACCGAATAAAATCGTGCCAATTAATTTTCTTTTTTCCGTCCTCGATTATAAAAAAAAATAATAAAAAGAATAAAGAAAAAGATACTAGATACGATTAAATTAAAATCAACTATAAATAATATAAAAAAGTAATTAATTAGTAATAATAATAATAATAATGATAATGATAATAATATTAATATTAATAATGGACAATTTAATGATGGATAATTAATGAAATAAAATATATATGTATATATATCAACCTATTGTTCCTATTTCTCGTTGTTATTATTATTATTAATGTTGTTGTCTTTCTATACACACCCACACCCACACGTACACACACACGTACACGCGCACATAATATTTTAATTACTTAATAATCCTAAAAACAACAACCCCCATTTACTTTTCGTTAAAGGTTGTTTTTCTTCTTTTTTAATTTCTGTTACTTTTAAGCTTTCGTCAAAGTAACGCATAATTTTTCTAACCAATTTAATTTGATGAGTCTCATTTATATCAGTTATTTAACATCACAATTAAATAGTTTGCATTATTATGTATATATTGTGTGTATGTTGAAATAAATTATTACAGTGGCTGATCAGAAAATTTGGAATAATGGAAATTATGGTATAATTTATCTAAAAATGATGAATATATTCTAAAATAAAAAAGTATGTATAAATTTTTGGCTTGAGTGAAATGGTGGTGGTGGTGGGGGTAAGGCCCCACTGTCATACACAATTACCAATACACATATATACGTAATACTCGCAAAATAAAATAACAAAAATAAGATAAGATTAATTCTTCCTAAACTTGGTAATATTAATCGTACGATTCTATTTTTTTTTTGTTCTTTCTTTCCTTCCACTTTTTTCTTTTCGTATCCCTTTCCGTTTCTTCCCGACCACTCTATTTTTTTTGTTTCTTTTTTTTCGGTCCCCCTCCCCCAATAAATTTATGCTTTTATTTTTTTTTTTTTCTTTTTTTCTTATAACATTTTTTTCTTTCTTTCCTTTGGTACAAATTAAATCAGCAGGCCTTGCAACATGGCACGTTACTGGTGATCGAAGTAACACAGGTGGTGTCGTCGGTTCCGTAGCAGGTGCTCCAGGGACGACGGACGAAGTCTTCCTCGCAGCTCAGGAGGCCGCACAGGCCCACCGCGACTCACAAGGTAGGCTCATCATCTTCGTTTATTTAATATGTCTGGCCCACCGTAACAATAGGCACTGTGTTCTTTTCTGGGATGATTATATTATTTATTATAATCATCCACATTCTTTCTCTCCCCCACATCCCCCCGAATTCATTAACAGTCGGCAAAGTTTTTTTATTTTTATTTTATATTATCATTAACTAAACACTTATGATGATTATTTATTATATTACAAAATTTACAATGATTTATTTATTAATTATCAAAGAATTTAAAAAAAAATATATCTATGTGTGTATGTATATGTATACATATATATTTGACGTTCTTTTGTTGGCAAGGACGATGATTGGATATTTATTTTTTTTTTATCATTTTTTTTTATATTTTTTTAAATCAAAAATTTACGAAAATTATTATTTGTCGAATTATATTCTCGACTTTATTCTAATTATTATTATTATTATTGTTGTTGTTGTTAGAGGTAATATATGTATATATATGTATTACGAAAGATATTTGGATTGGAGGAGAACGTTTGAGATAAATATGAACGTTTTGTTATTATGAAAATCAAATGAAAATTTAATATACCGAGAGTGCCAATTGCGCAGGTTCGCCAGGTTGGTTTTTTTTGTTCGTTTTTAAAAACAAAAAGGGGGAAAAATATATATTTAATTAATATATATATTGTTTTTCCCTTTCGCTGTCGGATAACGTGGTACAAACTTAGATTCCGGTAATGTTCAAGAGTAGCACGGTCTCTGAAAAATAAAACAAATAAAATAAATCCAAAAGAGAAGAACAAAAAAAAAGATACGAAAAATGAAACAAAAAAACGACATACGTATTATATATATATGAGATATGTGACGAACACATACACACATAATCACACACACACATATGAACACATTATATATATATTTATTCAAGGTATGTAATTAAAAAAAAATGTATATATATTTATACATATTTGTTTTTTTATCAACATACTACAATCCTTTTATATATATGATACACATACACATACACATACACTTACTCATACATGCAACTTTTTATCTAATTTTAATTTTTTTATTTAAAAAAGAAAAATATTTTTAAACGAGCGACGCCACGATGCACCCAATGAAAATGTCGCAACGAATGAAAAATTCTTAATTATACTAATTCTTTCGTTTCTTCTTATTATTATACTTTTATTCTTTCTTTCTTTTACTATATAAATATCTTTTATCTTTTTTATTTTTCTTAACTATTATTTATATTCCCTTCATTCTGTCTTATTTTTTCTTTTTTTTTCTTGTTATTGCTTTTTCTTATTTTTCTACTTACTTTAATTTTCATTCGTTCTCGACATATTTTGTTCGAGTGTAACGCGACGTCGCTTAATTTAGTTTTTCCTCTCTCTCCTTTGATCAAAAGGAACTATAACGAAAGAAGAGAGGAGAGAAAAGGAGGAGAGCAACACACACCCTCTCCTCAGACTCTTTTCAAAATATCAACTCACACATATTGAACGAAGATATAAATACTTCGTTATATATAAATTTAAAAAACAAAAAAGAATTTCAAATTAGATTATTACGAGTAATTATTACAATCGAATTTTTCATATATTTTTCAAAATAGATTTTTATTTTTCATTTTCTTTTCCTCTTCTACTACTACTACTATTACTACTACTACTATTTCAGTTTCTTCTTCTTCTTCTTCTTCTTATTCTTATTCTTCTTCTCAATACCATGATTTAATATAATAAATTAATTAAAATTTTATAAGATTATATATATTACAAAGGATTAGATAAAATTGAATATAAATTAAATGAAATAATTAATTAAAGTTAGATGATAATATCAAACTAGGGATCCCTCCTCCTAAACGTAATATTTGTTCAATTATTTACCGGTAAATAATGATACTATTAGAAAATATTAGAAAATTAATTAGGCAAATGGTGAGAAAGTGAGAAATTAATGATAGACAACCGAACGATGATAGAAAATATTTTTCTTTCTCACATTATATATATACACGATACACGACTGATGATTTCTAATTTATTGGCGTTTGAAACTCTCTAGATTGGTGTGTGCAATATTTCTATTTGTTAAAACAACGATTATTAATATTATTTCGTTCTAATGCAGGTAATGCAATAGTGTGTGCTGCAATGCAGTTTTTTAATGACTGTTCTCATCTTATTGACGTCATTTATCCAAGAAGTTAATTATAACAGCTGACAAATCAGATATTTTCTTCTTCTTCTTCTGCTTTTTATTGCTGTTGAAGCTAACAAAAAAAAAGCGAGGCCTATAATTAATCCTGGACTTTCTTTCAGTCCAAGTTATCACAAATTTTCCTGACGATGGTTGTACTTCATCGTCAATTTCTATTTTCAGTAATTTGATATATTTACTGAAACTTACAACTTACGATTGTTCTATTATCGTTCAACGCAACGTAATTTGCGATTGAACTTTTAAACTAAAAATTGATATTCTCGATCAATGAGAAAAATTCCACTGATCATATCACATTGGATAATATTTATTGATCTAAATAATAACCACCCTCTCAATGGAAATGCAAAATATTGGACTAGATTAGAATTGCACAATACAATTCTAATCATACACATACGTATCTATTTTTAGATTACACATGTGTGTGTTTGATATAGTGTTATATAGGTGTGGTTGTTACCCATGGATTACACAATGAGATTTAATATTTTTTGATGTTGATGACACTCCTTTTAATGGTCATCGAACCGCATCAAAGATTATACCACGTACTACTATTATTATTATCGATTAGGTAACTCTGTTGGTTGGTCTTAGGCCAATTGGCAACGATGAAATTGATTTTCATACAGGAGTAATACCATACTTCATTTCTGATGTCAGCTAATTCTCTTTTTCCTCTTCTACTTCTTCTTCTTCTTCTTCCTCCTCTTCTTTTTTATTCTTATATTCTGGTTCGTTGCATCTGTCAGTTAACAACAACCACAACAGCTGCATCTTTCAGCAAGCAAACAAGCAAGCAGATGATTTAGCATAAAATTTGTGCTAATTCATATAACTTTCTCTCGACCCCCCACCACCACCCCTCCCCCTTTAATAAAACTTCTCTTATTTGTTCATTCGTAAATAACTGAATTTAATAGGACACACAATTATCTTCACGTTGATACTTCAAAAATAACCAGAAGATCTTTATTAAACCAAATGTATAATCATTTTGATGATTAAAACGAGACCCCCCATGGGGAGGGGTATTCTTCACATCTATTGATTACAAAAATATTTAATTAAGACATCAACACCACCACCACCACTTAATCTTGAGAGTTGAACACCAAATTTTGATTTCCTGTATTTCTTATAGGACACGTATTTTAATAATTGGGCTTGGGGTGGTAGGGGGAGGGAAATTTTGTTTAGCATTGACACGCGAGATATTGTTTTATAGTTTTTCTATTAAAAAAATCAAATGAATTAGTTTATATTTGATCTCAATATATATCAAAAGTAATTAGGGTCAGTAGTTAGATGATTACCCAGTTGAGAACTGAGGTGATCCAACGTGGGAAACAAGGTAATTCAGGAGAGAGAGGAGCGATTTCCTCTGTCAATGCTAGCAATTATGATGCCCGTTAATTATTAACACAGTTTATGGTTCACTCGTCAATAATATATATATAATAAATAAATAAATAAATAAATTAATTAATTGATTAATCAAATAAATTTGTATCTCGAGTTAGATATTTTTTTTTTGTCTATATATAGGATTTACAATGAAAAATTCGTGTAGAATGAATGTGTTGATTATTTATTTAACGATATTTAACATCACTTGATGAATATTATTTATCATTTCCAATTACGAACCTTCCAACTGTTCTTTTTAATTAAAAAGACAAAAAAAGAAGCATTTTTTAATATTCCTATTGGGAAAATGAGATGAGGATGGAGGGGGCTACACGCGTGTAAATGAGTAATTAATTAATTAATTGAAAAAAAAATATATAAACGGACGCGATGCTCGCATTGATGGCGGAGGTCGTTTTTTTCACCGTCAGAGACTTTGTTACCTTGAATGGTTTTTTATTATTATTATTATTATTATTATTATTCGATTGGACGACAATGACAATACGACTTGCGTGATGACGGTATTATTATTATTATTATTATTATTAATAATATTATTACATATATGTTGTTTTAAAAGATCTCATTTGAAAGGATGAATAGAAAAAAATATTAAATAATTAAAAAAAAATAAAAATTGGATCTATCTATCTATAGATCATTTCGTTGAATTCAATTAAATGTTCACAATTCCAATATTTTCATTCGCATTATTTCTCGTAATTAAAAACTTAAGGTTTTAACGAGATTTCTTCTTCTTCTTATTCTTAGTTTTTTTTTTTTATTGGAATTAGATCTGTTGAAATTTATTTAAAAGAATTCTTTTGTACTTAAAATATTCTATTCGAATTCAAATTAAATGTTTTCGTTTACAAAGACAGGTTTTTTAATTAACACGTTCACGCCGGGGCGAAAATCTGCGTTTGTGTCTTACCGCGTTACGCTTCGTGGGGCGGGGCAATATCGATGCTAGTTTTAACACGCTTATTGCGGAATTTCAATTATAAAATTTCAAAAACAAATTATCGATCATCTTTTGAACAAAGATCATCACAGAGAAATCGAAGAAGCTAAAATAGAAAAGAGATATCCGTCAAGAAAACGTACGCATTCTCTACAATCATACAAAGGGCCTGCCAGGAAAACAAGAAAACGATGTAAAGAATGTTACAAACAATTATCAAAAAAACAAAATAGATTATATGCCTCGAAAAAAAGTAAAAAAGTAACGACATATTGTACGCGTTGTAAGGGCCAGCCCACATTATGCTTAGAATGTTTTAAAAAGTTGCATTAATATAAATAAATAATTGTTATCAATTTAAAATATTAAATGTTAATGTTTATAATATTCAAATTTAAAAGTAATGTAATGTTGAGAAAAAATAAAATCATCTTATTTTTTTAATGATGAATTTTCTGAAAACAATTGATGACCCACCGGTGGGTCACCCCGGCGTGAACGTGTTAAAATAATAATGAAAGAGACAGAGTGAATGTGTTGTTTGTATGCGTGCTTCTTTGTACGAGAGAGAAAGATAGAGAACAAATAGAATACATGATACACGTGTTCAGTATACTAAAATAAGTTGATTAATATTATTATTATTATTATTATTATAAAATGATTATAATAATGATTAAAAACAATTCGTGCCGTAATTGGATTAGAACCGGATTTTGTGCCACGTTGTTCCCAGCAACAATTTTTTCGAGGGGGAGAAAAAAATCAGAGATCGACGATTCTCTCATTTTTTTTTCCTTCATATTTAAATATAAATGTCCGTTTTAAAAGAGAAAAAAATGATAAGAGACCACGTTTGGGGCAATGGTAAACAAGTTTTTCGAAAGTGTTTTCATCACATTTTCATCAAAATAAAATCAAATTAATCATATTTATAGTATAAATATTATTTAAAGATAATAATTAAAAATTATATTAACGTGGTGTGTGTGTGTGTCATACACTTTTAACAATAACTTAATTGCCATTGAACCTGGACGAGATATACAAAAAATGAAAAACCCTTTCGGATCCCAGAGAAAAAAAATAGAAAAAGAAACAACAAGAA
Organism: Polistes fuscatus; assembly: GCF_010416935.1. Lineage (NCBI taxonomy): Eukaryota > Metazoa > Arthropoda > Insecta > Hymenoptera > Vespidae > Polistes > Polistes fuscatus. The sequence continues at coordinate 7,350,488 of NW_025113173.1, read as the reverse complement.
AAAGATTACCAAAAAAAAAAATAAAATACAAAAAAGAGAAGACCCAAAGAAAAAAGTAAAAAGAGAAAAATAATTAAGAGATATTATACACACACTGGTCCCCAACCCTCATTTTTTGCTGTCGTGGGCGTGACTTCTTTTTTGTTCGTTATAATTCTTCTTTTTTTTTTTTTTAATTAATTATTTGTTCATTTATTTATATTACTACTGTTCACACACCCATACGAGAACGAAGTATTTTTTATTTTCCATTTTTTTTTGTACAAATAATTATTCCAAATCAGTACTAAATTTCTTTCCTGTCTTTCTTTCTTTCTTTTTTTTGTAAATATTTAAAAATATAAGTAATGGATAAAATTTCTTTTTTTTTTTAATTTTTTTTCCATATATATGTATATATAAATATATAAATAGTTCACGTTGGGTAATATTAACAGTAAAACAATGAAAACTTGTAAATATTAGAGATATAAATTGACATGAATAAAATAGAAATGATTAATTAAATAATTAAGTGACGAACAAGAAATGGTCACGTTAAATTTGTCTAATTTGCCTAACCCGTACGATTAATATATAAATCGTGCGAGCAACAACAACCATTATTTGTCTTCCACGAGCAAACGAAATCAATCGTTCAAATAATACGATCCTATCAAAATATATATATCTCTTTTTAAATGTATATATATATATATATTATATATATTATATATTATATATATATATATAGATACATAGATATATATGTATGTGTACAAGTGCGCGCATACGTGTACAGAAATCACGATGTGTGCTCTTAAAACATGACATATATATGTGTATACATATATGTATTTATATATATATATATATTTATATATATGTATATATATATATCTATGTAAAGAAACAAATAATATTTTTTTTTCTCCCCTGTGTCCATATCCGTGTATGCGTATACACTCTCGATAGTTTTTAATTCCATTGCGTTGTGCCATTTTTTGCGTAATTCGTCTTGCATGCCACGCTTTCCTTCGGTAGTGTAATTTACACCTTTTTAACTCTTACGGAAATGCAAGAGTGACGCGTGTTATTATTGTTCATTTATTTATTCACGTGTAATTCTTGTTCTTTTCTATTTTTTTTTTTTCAATTTTAATTATTATCTTATACCTGTGTGTTGTTTATACGTGCACATATATGTACATATCCTGCGTTTATATATGTGTACTTTTTTATATTGCACGCGGGTATAATGGTAAAATAAAAATGTCGAAATAAAAGTGAGATGGATTGAAACAAAAGGATTTATATACGCCCACTCTCGCATCTTCGGCCATTTTTTTTACTAACCCACGTGTACATAACTCGCTTATTTGTTCGTAACGCATAAAACATCAGATATTTGATTATTAACCCGATTACATACCTATATAGCTCTCTTTTATATACATACTTATATTCGCACACACATATATATGTATACGTATTATGTATGGATATATATGTGTGATAATTTATCTCTCTATATATATTTATTTATATATCATTTTATATATATTTATATATAAAGAGAAATATCATATATATACACACACATACTTCGTATATATAAATATGTATGTACACATATATTTATAATACTGTTTCTCCTCTACTTCTCGTTATATATATATGTTATAATTGTATATAATATATAGATATATATTTATTTTTTTTTATATTTATATATATTTATATATGATTAAATATATATAAATTACGTTACGAATTTACATATTTATTATTATTATTAAAATATTATTGATTATTATTAAAATATTATTATTATTATTATTATTATTATTATTATTATTATTATTATTATTATTATTATTTTATTATAATTATTATAATTATTATTATTATTATTATTATTATTATTATTATTATCAGTATATTATTCTACTCATGGTATTGTACTTTCTCGTTATTAGACTTTCGTTGTTGTTGTTGTTGTACCATGCCATGTCACGACTTTTTGCTCTTGTAAATTCTTGCTCCCTCTTGTGTCTTTTTCATCCTCCGAGTGTTTAGGAGAGAGAGATGATCGAAAAAGAAGAGAGTTGTTTTTTTTAAACGGATTACAAAATGCATATAATATTTAAAAAAGCAAAAAAACAATACGAACGTACCAAAAAAAAAAGCATTTTCGTGCAAAGTTTATATATCGCGTGGTGTGATTACATACATATTTATATATATATATGTATATATATATAGAAAAACATATTATAAAAGAAAACCAACGAGGAAAATTCAAATGTCGAGAGGGAAAAAAAAAATTCGCGATTTTCGCGCGGAGTGGGGGAAAAATTTTTGAGCGCGAGCGCGCGGCCACGGTCGAACGATTTTTCGATCGGGGCTTGCTGCCACCACCGCCGCCATTTTCCCTCTCGGTCCGCTGCGCCATTTTCTCTTCCGTCGCGTCGCCACTTTCTCTTTGCTAATTTTTTTGTCTTCTTCCTCTTTTCTCATTTCTCTACTCTTTCTCTTTCTTTCTCTCGCTTTCTCTTTCTTTCCTCGCCCGCCGCCCCACCCCTAAACAACTATTGTTTTTGTTTTTCATATTTTCTTGTCGGTTTTTTTTTAATTCAATGAAATAATACGTTCATTGAAGGAAAATTATTATTTCCCTCTCGAGAGAAGAAGACTACACACGGTTTTTGAAATTGTATGTATATATATATATATGAAAAATATGAAGAAGAAAAGAAGAAGAAAGTTTTTAATGAATGAAGAAAAGTGAAATATAATTAAGAAGAAAAAGGAAGATGGTGGGGGAAGATGACTACGCAACGCCGCTGCCGCGCCGCCATGTTACTTTTTTTTTCTCGAGCATCACGCCTTTTGCGTAGGTGATCGAATTAATTTTTTTTTTCCTTTTTATCAACGCGTCGTGTTATGTGATTATTATTATTGTTTGATTTTTGTGTGTTTGTGTGTTTAATTCTTCGATTCGTTATTTCTTTCTTTTTGTTCGCAGTTGCGCTTTCGTTGGCCATTTTGTCTCGAGAGCGCACGGTTTTTACGAACAATTTGTTTTTAATCTCTTTTAATCTCTCTCTCTCTCTCTCTTTCTCTTTCTTTCTTTCTTTCTTTTTTTTTCGGTATTATTTATTTTTATTTTTATTTATTTTTAATCCTAATTTTTATTCTTGTCTTTCTTATTTTAGTTTATTCGGAATTATTTTTGTGGGGATTTTCGATAAGAAGAAGTTTCGAACAACATCAGGTAGACACAAGAATTTGTCGTTGTGGTTGGTAAGGAATATTTTTATGGTGAAAAAAAAATCCATGGTAAAGTATATATGGTGTCAAAGAAAATCATCAAGGTAAATTAGATTGAATTGATTAAAATGGATTGAATTGAACATTTGATGTTTTACGCGCGTTCTGTGTATAATTTTATTGTTAACGACTACTTTTTTTTTATTTTTTTATTTTAATATTAATATTATTAATATTATTTTTGTAATACATTTCATACGTGCTTTTAACATTATATATCTCTCTCTCTTTCTCTCTCTCTCTTCTCTTCTTTTTCTTTTAATTCTTTTCAATAAATCATCTATTATTTTATTCGTTCACATCGTTGCATTTGTTTATTGTTATATAATATTATTGCTGCTTTTTTTTTCTTTTTTCTTTTTTTTTAAATCATTATTTAATATTTATTTGCTCGGGATTGTTCGTGAAAATTTGATCTGAAAATAAGCCGAGATTTGGATAATTTCGTTTTTAATTTTGCGAATAAGACGTTTTTATCATCTCGTCGATAAAAAGAGGATTTATTTTCAATAGCCATCTCGAGTTATAAACACTTCTCGAATGGATCTGTGAGTGCATGAAAGTAAGAACGTACGAATGTATGAGAAATATTTACGAGTGTATGGGGGTGTATGCGAGCGCGAGTGTTGTTGCGAATGAACGATCGAGCGAACGAAATAATTTATTGTTAATATTTTTCTTTCTTTCTCAATTGTTTTTTTTTTTAATCTTAATTACAAAAATATGCATCTGAGATATATGCGTATTACGGATTTTTTTTTACGAATTTTTACGAGCTTGCCGCAATAATTTTTATTGGGCAAGGCTTTTGTTTATAAAAAACGATCAAACAATATTTGTTTACTCTCTCGTTTGACAAAAGTTTTAGTCCGCATTTTTCGGTACTAAAACAAAAAACAACGGTTTCGTTGTTTACGCGTTCGTCGTCACTCTCTCCCCACCCCTCCCCCAACACCAAAAAAAAAAAACGTGTCGTTGAAAGTTGCGAACAAATGTTAACGACTTTTGCGATGCACTTAAAAATATTGAATGAAAAAACAATGGAAAAGGGAAAATCAATATCTTTGAGTGTGACTCGTCATTGGTTCGGTTTAACATTTCTTTTTTCTTTACAACATTTTTACACGTTTTTGTTACGAGTGTTGAAAAGGGTGGAGGAGGATGAGGATGAGGAGTGGTGGCAAAAGTGATGAATAAGTGGGAATATATAAAAGAAAAATATTTACGTGTATCTACGAAGAGAAGGGCGTGATTTTTCAATGAGAAATCATTTCGGAATTGCTCGAGAAAATTATTCCTTTTGAAATTTTTCTCGAGTTCATATTTCGCGTCGAATAATTCGAATTCTTGTTATTTTTTTTTTTTCTTTTTTCTTCGAGTTATTCGATCAGTGTTTTATTTCTCTTGATTATCACGCAGTGTTATGACAAATACATGGTGCAATTGGAAAGAAAAGAAATTCGGAAGAAGAAGAATAAGAAGAAGAAGAAGAAAAGAAAATGGAAAAATTTCGATGATCGAACGATCTACGTTTTTGATCGATCGATCATGAATTTTTTCTCATCAGGGGACAAAAAAATGATTCTAGATATTAATCTAGATTCATCATCGAACTTGGATGTGATGTTGAATTGGTACAGTATTGGTAAACTTTTTTTTCTAACTATATTTATAAATTTGTGTTTTTTTTTTTCTATTCTTCACACAATTCTGATTCTCATATATTTGAAAGATTAACATATAACTTTTGAATACCTGTCGAAATTCTTCACATTGGTCGATTCGAAGTTATTGTTTCTGAATAATATTCTTCTTTTCTGTTGTTTCAAACAATGAGAGACACAGTTTTTATTTTTTATTATTATTATTGTGGTTTATTCGTTTAAACAAACAATATTTTCGTTTGTGTATATTATTGTGTGTGTGTTTCAGGTATCATCATTTTTTTTTTTTTAATAATTTCATATAATTATTCTTTCAGTTCTTTCTTTTTTATTTTTATTAATAATTTATTATTTGATAAATGATAATAATAACTTAACTGATTATCATTTTCGTCTCGAAATTGATTGACTGGTGTATATTATCATTTTATTAATTTCTTTTTTTTTTTATTTTATTTTATTTATTTAAATATGGTCATCTGTTGTTTCGCACAAAAATTCATTTTTCATTTCTCATTTCTTTACAGTTGATTCTTCTCATTTTTGTTTATAGTTTTATTATTTTTTTTTTATTTAAAGCCTCCTCCAAGGTGGGGAGGGGGAGTGCTAGATTTATTTTCATTAATATCGTGTAATTTCCAAATATTGAAATTATCATCCGATTTTACGTACAGATCCAATAATTCCAATTTGAATTTTTGGATGCACGCGAATTCACGAGAAGAGAAAGAAGAAAAAGAAGATATCCGCGTGTGTTAAATATGTGTATGTGCGTGAGTGTGTGAGTGTATATGATTTTGAAAAATCTTTTTTTGAACCTTTGATATGAAGGAACAGAAAAAGAATTAATTTCGGTAACAGTATGTAAAAAAATGAAATTGAAAAAGAAAAGAAAATCAACGTAAGTATTTCATCTTGCGTGTTGTATCGGCACGCTTGATAACCTTTTCATTTTAATAATTATTATAATTAATTAAATTAATATATAAATATTTTTTTATGATAATAAAAAGTGATCGATGTTTTTTCTCAATTGTTTCAATTAACAACGTAATTCTTTTAATACGATTTAAACGATAAATAATTCAATAAGAATTGCAATTAAATGCAATCAAATTGTTTTATTTCTAAATATATTCTAAAATTACTTCGATCATTTTTATTATCGTAAATAACGTTAATATAAATATTTGTGTGCATATATAAATTAACTTTATGAACAATTCTATTCCATAGCAACAAAAAAAAAAGATAAGAATAGAAATATTCTCTCGATTCTTATACAATCGTTGACGAGATTATTATTCGATAGGTTTCAGTTTAAATAATTTAAAATTAATCAAAAGTATATATTATATATTTGTTTTTTTTTAAATTGCTTTTTTGTTAATCAATCAATCAATTTTGTCATTCGTTTTTCTTTAAATATTCTTTATGTTAATTTTTTTTTTTTTGGTATCAACAAATAAGAAAACAGAATTATTTTACATTCGTCAACGTCTAACAAAACATTGACAATAGTACGATCTAACACTATTGTTAATTAATGCGTTTGATATATTTACGATTTTATTTTTCTTAAATGAATTTTTCTTTTATTTTATTATTTTTATTTTTATTTTTAATTTTAATTTTTTTTTCTTCCAATTAAAACAAACGACTATATTATTACTACGATTAGAAAATTTCTGAGACACACCTAAGAAACAGAAAAAAAAAGAGATAATAATAGGGGATGATGATCATTTTTATTCGTCGTAAGAAACTAATTCCTCGTTAGCCATATCTTATCAGGGAAAGTTAATTTTTTTTTTTTAAATTATAATCTTAGTTTTTCTTGTGTGTATTGTATACTATACCCCACCCCTCCCCCTAAAGTTTTTTGATTTTACATCGGTGTCTTTGTTTTTTTTTTAAATTTTGTTTTTGTAATTTTTCACTTACCCCACCCACCCTCTTCTTCTCTCTCTCTTTATTTTTCTCCTTTCTCTCTCTTTCTCTCTCTTTCTCTCTCTCTTTTTCTTTCTTTTTTTTTCTTCTTCTTTCCTTCTTTTTTTTTTTGTTTAAAAACTTTTCAGCTCAGCAGAATCCTAACTGCGGCACGTGTCATTCAACGATGACGACGATTGACGACGACGTTGATGGTGGTGGTGGTGGTGGTGATGATGATGATGATGATGATTCAAAATTTTTTTTTTTGTGGTTTGAGATTCGTTTATCTTTCTGGTGTGTGTGTTTAAAGGGTTGGGTGAGTTTTTGAAGGGGGCTCATTTCTCTGCGTGTCTGTTTTTTTCATGTCTGTTTGTTCGACTGTCTCTCTTTCTGTGTGTATCTGTGTGTGTATGTTCGTGTGCGTGGTTTACTAATATTTATCCGCAAGTTATTATTAATCTTTATTAATTTTGTGCACATTTCTTTTTTTCTTCAATCTTTCTTTCTTTTTTTTTTTTTTTTTATATTGTGAATTAAGTACGTGATATTCGATTAGAGTAAAGTGAACAAATTATAATTTGTATTACTTCATTTGTTTTTTTTTTTAAATATATAATTTGTAAAGTTTACATTAACTTGTTAGAAAAATTACTTGAAAAGATTTTTTTTTTAATTGGTAGAGATTAGGAGAAGAAGTATTTGCTTTGATAACATTTTGATGTACTTTGTGCAATCTATTTTCGGTTTAATTAAATTAGAATAATAATTTTAATAATATGTTGTATAAATTGCAATAATTATAAAATAAAAAAGTAGAATAAAATCGAATCCGCAACTCTCGAAGGCGCCAAAGAGTTTCGGATAGATTTTATTTTATTTGATTTTTATTTGAAATGAAATTTTCAAAAATACTTCAATTTTTTGTGGTTTTAGATGTGTAAAGTTGAATTACGAAGAGCCTATTTATTTTCTTTTTTTTTCAAGAATATATTTCGGTAATCAAATTCGAATTAAAATTCATAATTATATTATTAACAATATTAAATTACTCGGATAAATAATTTACATGTTTTATTTTTATATAAAAAAAATTGCATATTTCATTTTAGGGGAACGTTCTTAACTTATTTGATTAATTTTTGTCCAAATTTTTATCCAATTCAAAATAGTTTAAATAAAGTTAAAATATATATTGTGAATTGTTAACTAATTGTTTGCCGAAATAATAATACGAAAAAGTAATAATAAATTAACAATCAATAATTCAAATTTCAAATCATTCGACGCATGATCCAAAAATCTATTAATCATCGCTGCGCAGTGATCATTATTAGAAACGATTGTGCATCGAATGATTATTATTATTTTAACACATAATCAATATATTTGTTCTTATCAAAAAATTATAATAGGTTCTTTGTAAATGAAATCAATCATAATTCATAATTACCTATCTCGATTAATTCTAAATTACTTTCAAGTAATATCAAATATAAAAAAAAAACCAAAGATAAGATATTTTATTTAAAAATAGTCGAAAGAAAAAAAACACCATTTGTTTTTAAATTAGTCCGTGTATGTGTTTCTGTGTGTTTGTATGATTGTGGTTGAGGTCTAAAGTTGCTGAATAAATCCAATTTCTTTTTATTATATATATTATTGCAATATATATAATAAAAATATATGTACACATATATATATATATATATATATATATAAAATATACATATATATATGTGTGTGTGTATTATTTAATATAATATTATATATATATATATATTAAATAATACAAATTGTATTGCTGCTATTCTTTGTACGATCAACAAAAATTCTCATCAAGTATTCGTAACTGTGGAAAATCCATCTTTCATTCGGAGAAACAGCAAAGGAATCATCACGATGATGACTATGATGATGATGATTATGATGATGATGATATGATGATGATGATAAAGATGATTAGGATCAGGATCAGGATCAGGATCAACAAGATGAAATCACAAATGGAGGAAAACAAACTCTGACGTCAACACTCAACATTTCTATGGTGGCCAATCTCTATGGGGTGCGTCCTGGTTCTTCATCCCTTCTCTAACGCTGATATTCGATTTCAATTTCAAATGAATAACGATTAGAATACGATACTTAAATTATTATAATCGATTATTCGTGATTATTATTGTTTTCTCTAAATTTATGAAAATCAAATGAATTTTTTTTCTTTTATTTTCTTTTTTTTTCTTCTTTTTTTTCTTTTGCTAATTTTCATGTTGTTTTATTGTGTTCATATTATCAAAATTATTATCGTAATATATATTCTCTTTCTTTTTTCTTTCTTGATTCAAAGTGAAAATTGTAGTTACAGTTTTAAAAGAGAGACAAATTGTTTTGCACTTGTTTTTTAAATCTTTTTACATTCTTTTTTAGTTTTTTTTTTCCAATTTGCATTATTTCTCTTTGATTCGTAGTTAATAGAGTAACGTTGTTTCATTATTATTAATATTATTATTATTACTATTTTAATTTTGTTAATATTATTAATATTATTAATATTATATTAATTATTGTAAAATTTGATAAGATTAAGAGAACGTTTTTAACGTTTTCAATGATTCTCAAGCTCGTCCAACACTTTTTCACATTTCTTTATATCAATTTTATAATTAATATTAGAATAATAATTATAATAATACTTATTATCATTTTAATCTTATATATTTTTCAAGTACTATTATTATTTTATTTATTCTTTATTTTATTGTAAAAAAAATGAGTAATATTTTATTGTATAAATATCTCGATGTTTCAAACAAAAGCTTGTTGTCCAATTTTTTGTTTCGTTAATAATTTATAAGTAAATATTATTAATTAATCATTGCTTTTTTGATCGTGATGTAAAAAATCCTGTAGGATCTAAAAGATGATTTAAATGTGATCGATCGATCGTGTCAGGATCAACGTGCGTGATGATCTTAAATTTCAAATAATTCAAATCGAATTTACCGAGTTTTTTTTTCTTTTTTAAAACAAAATTTGTACTTCATTAGAAATTAAATGAAAAAGTAATCGATAAAATGAACGAAGTAAATTCGATTTGATATATTTGAAATATTTATTATTGTCGGAAAAGTATAACTCTCGGTTTAGATTTCGTTTATCGGCGCGAAATCTCGAGAAGATCCTTTCCGTTTATGGGGAAAAAAACAACTGTGCCCTTTATTTTTTTTTTCTTCTTAATTATTCAATGGGGTTGGTTTTTCTTTGCTAAATATATTTTTTTTTTTAAAGGTGTATTTGTTGTTTTTATTCAACAAAACTGATTAGGATCGCGTTGCTTTTCTAGTACGTTGATTTCTGACTGCCGAAAACGATCGTATCGAACATTTCAAATTGTCTTTTCGTCATTTTGTTTATTTGTTTATAGTTTTTTTTTAAATATTTTCGATATGTAAACTCAATGTTTCATATTAAGAAACAAATTAATTGGACAATATTACACGTTTGACGTTTTCATATGATTTCTTTTTATATTATTTTAGTAGAAGAACATTTTTTATTTTTATTTTGGACAGCTTGTGATATTAGATAAATGTTTGTTATTAATTGTTTGTTGTTATTATTGAAGATTTTTACTTTTTTTTTCTTTCTTTTTTTTTTCTTTTTTGCGATAAAAACATTTCTCTCTCTCTGTCTCTTTCTCTCTTTCTCTGCGTTTGATGGAAAATAATTTTTCATTATTAATTGTTAATTGCATATTCGATTGATTTTCAATTAGTTATAAAAAGAATTTAACTGTATAAAGGAAAAAAAAAGAAAATTATTTATCAACAAACGTTTTATATTTTTTTTTTTATATAACAAGTACCGAATTAAAATATATTAGTAATCTAATGAATAAATTTATTGTTTTGTACGCGAGTCGAAATTTATTCTTTCGAAAACTTTTCTTTCGTGTTTAATTGAAAATAATAACTTAAGGAATCAGAAAAAAAAATCATAAGCAATTCAAAAGATGGTCATTATTAATATAAATATACGTTACGAAAATTGTTATAATTGAAAAATATATCTTTGAAAAATAGTTTTCGTTAAAGAGAAAAAAACACACATCTTTCAAATTGTTATGTGAAAGAAAATATTCAAAATTGTATAAACAGCGGCGACGTAATTAATATTTTCAACAAATTTTTCTAAATCAAATTAGAATACATTTTTGAACGAAAGAATTGGCGATAATATAAATTTTTTTTATGTAATTATAAACGCACAATTTCAACCAAACAAAGCATATAAAATAATTATTACATTGTTAAAATAAAGAAATGACATTTAAAAAAAACATTGAAGAAGTCTAACTGAATATTTTATTCTCTCTCTTTCTCTCTCTCACACACACATACAAACACAAACATACATTTTTTTAACATTAACTAATTATAGTTTATTAATGATATTCGATCAAATAAATTCAATCGAACGAATCCAGTTGAATAAATCAGCCAAAATTATTCAAATTATTTAATATTCGATTGTACTTGAAACATTTTTTTTATTGATCCGTTTGATAAAATATTCAAAATTTGTTTAAGCAATATTTATTATCTGATCAAGGAAAGGAAAAACAATCAAATAAAGGAATTCAACGTTTGTGGAAGAATAAAAATCGTTTGATCTAATTACACGTACAAATAATGACACACACATGTACATAGGAAAAATGCACGTTAGGTGTGTGTGTGTTCTAACAAAATTTAATGAAAGATAAATCTTTTCTATTTCATTGGAGAAAAAAAAATGGTACGATGATTGTATCCCATTTAATATTCGTTTACATAGGTTTCTTTTTTTAGTTTACTATACTCTTATTAATTTTAATTCGTTCACATATAATCATTATATTAAATTTAATTTAAATAGGAGGATAAATCACACTTCGTTGGAAAATCAATGTGATCTTCATCGAATTTGCACGATGTGTTGCATATTTATATAAAAAAACAGGTAATAATTTAATTACAACATTTATTTAATTATATAAATAAAAATACTTTTGTATATTTTATACTTTAAAAAAAACAAAACAAAAGATATAAATTAAATTTAAATAATAATGAGACTCTTACATCAAAAAGTATGGTCAAAGTATTAAATATCAATTTGTAATTTCTCTAATGTTCTTTTGTTTTTTTTTTTTCATTTTTCCTCTGGTTAAATTAATTTTCAAATTGGTTAATTAACAGAGTGCAAAATTATCGATCAAGTGAAACATATTCTTTACATATATTCTCACATTATTTTGATACACTAAAATACTACACTTATTTTTAATAATAAATTGCATCGCACGAAGAAAAAGGTACGAGTTTCTCTTCTGGAAGACGAAAAGAATTTCTGCTGTTCGAATTGATGGATGGTGTGTGGAGCCCTGGGACATTCAAATTAAAAAAAAAAAAAAACAAATGATAAAAGGAAAAAAAATTAAATAAAGATGATTTTGAAAAAAAAAAAAATGAAAAACCATAAAAAGTTTATGTGAATGAAACAACATTGTTGTCAAATCTATCTTGCCTCTTTTCTCTATGCCTCTCTTTTTCTGTCTTTTTTTTTTTCTTCTCTCACTTTCTTATTAATTCAATTTATCCCTTAATCCCTTAATCCCTTGCTCGTACCCTTCCCATCTTTTTCAGGAACGAGACTATTGTTATTATTATTATTATTACTATTATTATTACTGTTACTGTATTATTTACGTTTATTATTATTATTATTATTATTATAATATTATTATTATTATTATTATTATTATTATTATTATTATTATTATTATAATATAGGTAGAACTTTATTTTTACGTTTGATTTATTTTCCTGTTAGAAAATTCAATCTTGGTCAGCGTTTTTCGCAGGTAACAAAATTTGATTATTCTAACAATTTATTTTATTTTCTTTTATTTTCTTTTTGTTTTGTTTTTTAAATAAAGTAAGTAATTAATCGATTTATTCGAACTATGATTTTTACTCGAACGAAATAATTGTTGGAATATTTAAATAAAAAAAGAAAATAATAATAATAATTTAGAACAAGGTATTATTATATTAAAAAATCGTTTTGAATACCTGTGAAGAACGCGTTATTGTTATTTTATCAAATGCGTAACGATTGTGGTAGCATGATTGTTTCAAAATGATTTTATATCTTCTCGAGAAAAGAAAAATCCCTTCCAAGGTTAGAGTTTGATTAGATTCTCCTATTATTATGATAATTATAGTTCGTATAGGAAAATTATGAGGTACATGATTCTGTATATTGGCAAAATTAAATTTAAAATTATAAATTATTTTCTCTTGATAGATAAAATATAATTAATTAGAAGTTACCTTGAGGGCCGAATTTTGATTAAAAAGATGCATTAAATGCAAATTTTTCTAATAGTTTGTTTATAATATTAGACAAAATCAAAGTATGAAAATATAGAAACGATGAATGAAAATCAAATTAAATAAATTTTATATGTAATCTTCTACTTGGTGGAGGTTTCTTAAAGTTATTGTTGCGCTTAGGGCATCCAAAAACAAAATTACGGCCCTGGAGGATGCGGACTTCTACTACAAAGCTTTGAACATGTACCAGGTAATTCACAGTTATACACACACATACATGCTTTCATCATTGTTTTGTAAAAACAACAAAAAATTTGCATAATTTAGAAAAAAATTCAAACGTTTGACTTCATTAATAACAAATAAATTATTTAAAATATATTCAAAAGTATCGTTAATTTTTCTCTTCTAAATTCATTTTTCTAATTATTATCTTGTAATAGAATTTCTGTATAAATTAAAAAAGAAAAAAGTCACAAATACAATTTTATCGGGTAGAAAATTCATGATATAAAAAATAAAATTATTATTAATCGTTTTTATAAGGGTTAACAAATTATAAAAAACATTTCAACTATGTTTCGAGAAAAAAAAAAGAAAAAATCCAAGAAAAAATATTTTCTCGTAATATTAAAAAAATTAGGAAATTACTTAAACGCATAAATTCATTGAACTTATTTGATTTATCATTCAATCTCCATTCGTAAAAATTAGAATAATTTATGCAGATATTCATATATGCACATAATTGCATAATACATCTGTTGTGTCGTATATTACATCAATGAAAGAATATTCAAACAATTCAATAGCATGCAAGTTGGAATTTTGATCAAGGTACAATTAAATATTCATTAGTTTATCAATTTTTAACGATACTTTTTACTCTGATATGATAGTGACGTACTGCAATTAACATTTTTTTTGATTTCCAACCCATTACAAAAATTATGGTAGATTTTTGGATTCATCTTGTAGTATAATTACAAATAAAATTGCAATTAGAGTGGAACAAACAGAGAGAGCAGTACGATGGTAGAAAAAAAAAGCTTTGATGAAATCTATTTTTTATGGTGTTGTGTTGTGTCTTCTTTCATTCTTTCTTTCTTTCTTATCCGCATATTTTGTTGCAAAATTATTTTTATTAATATATTATATTTCGGAACCAACACTCTCTGAATAAAATTTGAAATATTACACTTGAAAATTTCAAACAAATTTTGTGGATAGTCTTTCGTCGTCTGACAACGAGAAGAAGTTTTCAAATTCTGACGATTAGGAGGGGGATGATTTTTGATGATTATTTTCATTGTTCTTGCGATAAAAATACTTCAACAGGTGTCTACGAATACGTTGAGTCAACAACAACCGACCACACCTCGTCGAGTTATCATCATCGTTCGTATTCGTTAGAAAGTTGTTCAGGAAACTTGAATAAAAATAAAAACAAAAATATATACACGTCAAAAAAGTCGAATATAAATGTTGAACTACTTTTATTTTTATTTTTATTTGTTTTCTTTGTTAAGACATATTTTCAAGAAGGTGGGTTCGTTTCTTCTTGTTATTCATTAGTTTCTCGTAACTAAAATTGCAATCTGCATAATTAACTTTCGCTCTCTTACTTTCTTTTAATTAAATTATTTATTTGTTTATTAGAACTCCTTGTTATTTTTTTATTAAATAAAAATTCATATTCGCATATACGAAGGAATGAGTTGAAAATTTTTGAGCCTGATGTTTTTTTTTTTCTTCTAAGTAGATTGTCAAAATTAAAAGAGAATTGGTTTAATTAAAAAAAAAAAAAAAAGAAATGTTACTTATAAATATTAAGCTCAAACATTTTCAACCCACCCACGTATAAGTCCCTTTATTATTATTCTTTATTTTCCCCTTAAATTATTGAGTAGAATTTTCTCAATCGAAATTTATTAAAGAAGAATGTAAGAATTCAAATAATAATAATAATAATAATAATAATAATAATAATAATAATAATAATAATAATAGTGTATATGGTAAAATGATACTCATTTATAATCATAGAACTTGATTTTCGCATATATTATTCTAACATTGATAATTAGCATACAATCGAGTTAGAAAATGGATCACCCAAAATTTAAATATTCCAAGGCTTTGACGTAATGCTTTTAATAATTATTCATTATTGCTATACTAAAGTAAAATTATTTAAGAATTATATATCGTTAAAAGAATTATTGCATGATTTTGGATAAAAATAAAAATAAAAGAGAAAGATATAAAACGTGCTTTCTCGTAAAATTAGGAAAAAAAAAGCTTGTTGCTCGTTAAACAATAAAAATAATACAATAAATAATTATAATCATTATTATTCATGAATTTTTATAATATCGAATGAATGTTACGTTTTTTTCTTTTTGTAGAATTATCAATCATAATAAATCATGAACAGAATAATAATATTAATAATAATAATCAGATAATAATAATAATAATAATAGTAATAATTACATAACCCTTTTTACTATTTCTATATGTATAATCATAATAATAATGATAATAATAATAATAATAAAAACAACGTGATTATATGGAATGGATGTGTGTATCTTTTTTTTTTCCTATAAATTATTCATTTTTTAATTTTTAACTTATGGGTGCTACACTATACAAGGAGGCATATTTTACGTTGGGTTAATCTAATTAATTTCTAAGCGGTACAAAAATACAACCATAAAAAAAAGAAATTAATCGATACACAAATTAATCATTGATAATTATGTACTTGTCATATTGGAATAGTAGCATGTATATACCTACAAATATATATATATATTTCTACACAAACACACACACACCCACAAACACATTTAATTATATATATATTTATAAAAATAACAAAGGCTCTTTTTTTTTTATTTCAATAACCAGAAACTGCGTTGGAAGATTATACGTTTATTTCGAAACCTGAATATAACTAAAGTAATATAAAATTACTTTAATTTCAAATGTTTTCGAAACATGTTTTCTATTATTTAATAATTTTAATTGCCATACGATATAATAATAAATAAAAATTCAATAATAGCAATATATCAACAAATGGGGTTTCAATTTTGTTACCTTCATTCATTTTGAATAAAATATAATATTTCAATTAATTTGGATTTAATTTGTTTCTTCATGAGATTGTTCCTTCAAATATATATTTTGTTTAAAATTATTATAAAAATAATAGTAATAAAATATGAACGAAATACACATAGAAATGGAACGACAACTTCTTCCTGCGCAGTTTTTAATTTAATTTCGTGTTATCGTCCAGACGCTTTTGGCTCGAGCTTTTTTTTTTTTATAATAAAAACTCACTTCTCGCGTTTTCATCGTCCATTTTTTTCTCTCTCTCTCTCTCTCTCTTTCTCTTTTTTTTACTCTTTCTCTCTCTTTTTCATTTGTGTAAGTACGATTTATCGATCACGTTTGTTATGCGCATAATTATATATATAAATCTATAAATAAATACATACATGCATATACATACTTATTCTTCTCATTTATCTCTGCTGTAACTTATTTCTAAATTAATATAATTAAAAATAATTCTAACAAAAAAGATAAAAAAAAAAAGGAAAGTAAAACCTTCCATCCTATCTTTTTCTCTCTCTTTCATTTCCGTTTCGATTTAAACACACACACATACATACATACATACACGAACACATTAAAAATAAAATTATATGAAACGAATATAAAAAAGAAATAAATAAATGAAAGTATATAAAAGGGATGAAAAGGAAAAAGAAAAGAAAACCCACATGTAAAAGAGCCTCCCTGTATGCTTGCAGCTCACCCCGCCAACGAGGGTGGTGTTCCCAGTGGTGGTGAGCACAGATTTCAATGTGTCATGTGTGGTCGTGGATACAGGTCGCGTTCATCCCTTACGCGACACTCCAGGTATGAATGCGGTGGCCTTGGATCCAGGTATACTTTCACCTGTACACTTTGTGGCAAGTACTTCTGCAGGCCGGATCATCTCAAACAACACATTCTTAACATCCATGGTGGTTTCTTGACCAAATAGCCGATCCTTCCTACCACCACCACCACCAACACCACCACCATTCTTATTATCTCGTCAGGGTTTTATATTTTATCGTCATTACCACCACCACCAAGTTCACCACCACCACCACCACCACCACACCAACACCACCATTCTTATTATCTCGTCAGGGTTTTATATTTTATCGTCATTACCACCACCATCAAATTCACCCACAAGCAATTCACCACCATCAAATTCACCACCATCAAGTTCACCACCATCAAGTTCACCACCACCAAGTTCACCACCACCACCACCACCACTTGGTTCATCATCGTTATCATTTAACATTTTCATCTTCACTTTCATCATCGTTATTATCATTACATATCATCATTTTTATCATCGTCATATTCATCATTATTATCCTCATTAATATTGTTAAGATAATAATTATTGTTAAAAGTAATATATATATATATTATATACACACAGGACAATTATTATAAATTATTTAGTTATATTAAATTGACACAATTTTATGCTTAATTTCGAATTAAATAATTATTCTTTTTGTGTTGTTTTTTTTGTTTTAGTTTTATTGTATTTTTTGAGAACTGTATAATATTTACAGTTAACAAATGGAAAGATTGTCCTGTCATCCATTTCAATTTCGTTCGTAATTAATATTAACTTTTTTTTTTCTTAAATAATTATAATTATATTAATTATAGCGTTGGTTATATTATTGAAATTATTGTTCTATTCTTCTCGTGATTATTTTATTTTTTATTCTCACTTTTTTTTTTTGTTATTCTTTTGTAACTTTGATATCCAAAGGAACACCAAAGGAGCCTTGCGTCATTCGTGTGTGCGTGCGTGTACGCGTGTATGAGTGTTTTATGTATGTATGTGTATGTATGTGTGTACCTGTATGCACACGTGTGCATATAACGTGTAGAAAAATTTCCTTTGTAAGTTAACAAACACAAAAAAATAATAATTGAAAATTATTAATATTATAATTTAAAATTTTTAACTCATTATTAGTACACACACACACACAAACACGGACATAATAATTTATGTTTATGATTAATATAGTTAATCTTTATTCTATGTTATATTTTTTTTTCTTCTTCTTTTTCTTCTTCTTCTTATTTTTCTTCTTGATTTTGTTGTTGTTAATTTAAGGAGAATATTGTTGATGTGATATTTAGCAATTTAAAGAAAAAAAAAGATATAAAAAAAGAAAAAGAAAGAAAAAAAAATTAATTCTCATCAATCGTAAAACAATATGTTTTGTTTCTCGTCTAAATTTTATATTTAACACTTTTGAATAATTTTATTAAAATAACATTATTAATAATAATAATAATAATAATAATAATCGTATAATAATTGTTAATGTTAAGGATACTGATAATATTAAAAATAGGGAAATAAAATTTTTTGTAATAGTACGGAGAGATAGAAGGAAGAGATTAGAACGTGTTTAGAAAGTGCATTAGCGTGTTGTTGCACACTTAGCGAAATTTATTAATATATAAACATATATTTTTTTATATACACATACTTCGAACGCGAGTAATATTAACATACACACACATATATATGTGTATATATATATATATAAATGGGGCGTTCCGTACAACTTTAACTGCCAAATATTTTTTTCCTTCCGCAAAAGAAAAAAGAAAAAAAGAAAACGCCAAATGAACTTGTAATTCCTATTATTAATTAGTATGATAAGAATTTTGTAACTTATTCCTATAATTTTAAACAAACAAATTTATATATAAATTTATGAATATATTTAAAAAAAAAATATATATATATATGTATACAGGGTGTCCTGTATTATCATTGGTGATACGGTACAAACGATTAATGGATGATCATTTTGATTTAAAAATCAAATCGATTATGTAGAATACAATTTTTGTTTTTTTTTATTAAATGATATAGAGTTTATTTCTTTCTTTTTCATTTTTTCTTTTGTTTTTTTTCTTTTTGGTGTTCATCAAAATGTTCATGTTCCGTTCGTTTGTACCACCACCCTGTATATTAAAAACGTAATTTAAACGGATTACATTTATTGTAATAGTTTAATAAGTAGAAACATGTTGTTTCAACGAGTAACAAGATCATTTTTCAAAAATAAAACGATCTTTTATATTTGTCAATATAAAAATGTGCGCATGAAATTAATGGTAAATAATAATTTATGCACCTAATTTTGTTTTTTATTTTGCACAAGGTAACGAACATAAAAAAAAAAAAGTAAAAATTAATTTAATTTAGTTATTCAATTGCATTATTGAAATTATTGATGTTACCTATGTTGGTTTTTTTTTTCATAGTTAAAAATTAATTAATAATATTTAGGTTACATTCCAATGATTGTATTGAACAATTAATTATTTTCCATTTAACAAGAAAAGTGACAGAAATATTTTCTATATTTTGTTCCTAATTTTAATTTTTTTTTTTTTATTATTATTATTAACCCTTTAACTATTATGAGCGCATATATGCGGCTAGCGAGAAGAAGACCCTGTTGGTTTTTAACTGTGAACGCATATATGCGTTCAGTAAGATAACATCGACGTTGATTGTAGGCACATAAATGCAGAACAAAGAATGGATTATCAATGCATGGACTATAAGACGCATATATGCGTCCAACGAAGATTATTCAGTCCAAAGTCAATAAAAATCCAAAATGTTTCATGAAAATTTTGTTAGAATATTTTATACGATTGAAAAATCTTTTTATTTTATATTTTTAATCATTGCCAACATTGATAAATATATTAATAATAATTATAAATTATAGATTGTTGATATGGTTACAAAAATAAATATATTTTTTGGATTTGCGTATTGCACGTGGTCTGTTTAACTATCCTTGCAAATTCTCTCTCTCTCTCTCTCCCTCTCTTTTTCTCTCTCTCTCTTTCTCTCTTTTTATTTTTATTATAGTAAGTATATTATAGTACAATAATTTGATCACACGATGGTGATATTAATGTTAATAAAATAATTAAAATAATTGTTTATTTTATTGTGTTTTGTCTTACAGACAGACATTATCCGGCTTATCACAATAATGACAAGAACAAGAAGCAAAATCAAGTGAAAAGATGTGTCATATGTGCCCAAGATTCTATAAGACGTAGATCGAGATATTGTTGTAAACAATGTAATGTTAGTTTGTGCATAGTTCCGTGCTTCGAAATTTATCATAACAATTATATTTACAATTGATACCCTTATTTATAATTCTATTATTTTTTATTTGCATATGTATTTCTTTTTTTATATTTTTTTTTTTGCATATATATATAAATAAACAAATTTATCTAACTAACTGATAACTAATTATTAATTATATTATTGATTTAAGTTATATATCGTTATTTCAATTTATTCGAAATTGTTTCAAAAATTCGTACTATTTTTATTATTATTATTATTATTATTATTATTATTATTTATATAATGTTTTTCATATATAGAAAAATAATTGCAAATATTTTAAATTATTCAGTTTTTTTTTTTTTAAAGGAAAGTAGAATTACATAAACGTTTGTAATAATAATAATAATATTTGTACGTCTTATATTAGTAGACGTTATTATGAATAATATGTATTCGTTTTAAATTATTATTGTTATGTCATTAAAAACACACCTACAATTTATTACACACTCACATATATTATTTGTATAAATTGTTCATACGTGTGACATTGTATATTTTTATGTCGTTTAAATAAAAACAAAATAAGAAAAAAAAAGAAAGATATCTACAAAATAATATTATAACAATCTTTGTTGTGTTGTACCTTTCTTATTTAATTCACACTTTTTCATGACCATCTTTCAGATTAGTATTAATAAATTAATAATATTAAAGAAAGATAAGATTAAATGATATACTTAATGAATCTCTTTTCTTTTGTGGTTTTTGTTTTTATTTTGTTTATTATAATCTAATTAAATATCTTGATTAGAGATTTTGATTAGAATATCGATCAAGTTAAGTAATAAAAATAATAATTTTTTCGAAACGAGATATCATATATTAAATCAATAATTAAATTGCAATATCAACGATTCTCTGCAATTACAAAATTAGCCTAATCAAAATCATTAGTCATATTTCTCTTGAATAAAAAAACCTATATAAATATAAATTAAATAATAAAGTAATTAAAAAAATATCTATCTTCCTCCCTTATAAATAATAAACCATATAAAAAATAATTAATTAAATAAATAAATAAATTATTGACAATATATAACAAGCGTGTGTTGAAGAGTTTCGAGCTGGAAATAAAAAAAAAAAAAAAAAGAAAAAAAAAACAGGAAGCCATAATGTTTTCTTTTTTTATTTCTCGTTCGAATATTCCCATTTTTTATTTTCAAAGTATTATTCAATAATCAAAAATGAATTAGGCTCCAAATGTTTACAACCGTTCGACTGGCCATTTCTTCTCTTACGTAAAATTATTTTCATTTATATTTCAATTGCTATTATATATCAAATAAATCATGGTTGGTGTTACCCTTTGTCGCGTTGTTTCGATCATAAGACAATCGACGCCATTTATGTTTGTTTTTCGTTTCAGAACATTCGTACGTTAACGCTAGCCGATTTGGAGACTACTCGTGCACCAAGTGCGGAAAACGTTACAAGAATCATTCGTCCTTGTGTAGGCACAACAGGTATGGTTGTGGCCCAACTAAATTGAAGTGCGTTTGTCCTAACTGTGGCAAAATTTACAGCAGACCTGACACCCTTGCCGACCATATCGGTAGGGTGCACACCTATCCTCATTTAATACTTTGACAGTATTATCATAATTATATATATAACAATAATAATAATAATAATAATTATAATAGTAATAATAATAATAATGATAATGATAGTTCATTAATATTTTTACGAAACTCGACTGAAATTGTAGTATTTATTCTAACGTACGAAATTGTTGATAAATATGTATATATTTGTTTTTGTTTTTGTTTTTTTTTCTTTCCTCTCTTTTTTAAATTAAATTCATAATATTGTATTATATTATTAATAAATTATTCACGAAAAAAGATAAAAACATAATATAATATATATATATTATTATTATTAATCATTATTTTGTTTATTTCACGTAGAAAAAAGGAAGAATATGTAATTGGGTGTATATTTTAAATAAGATTTAAAAATAGAGAACTCTGATACTTTGGGAATGTTTTAGGAACGTTTTTCCAATTCATAATTAATCATCATACGTCATCGTCGTCGTCATCATCATCATCATCATCATCATCATCATCATCATCATTATTATTCATAACTAACCAACTCGGAATTATTTCGTTCAATCGTGTGTATATTCTATATATATATATATATATTTATAATTAATATTTTATGTCAATTTTTGTGAAAATTATCGAGACACAGATTACTTAATTAATTTTAATTAAATATAAAACCATTTTTCTTTCTCGTCGTATTTATTTATTATTTTCTAATTACTTGCTACAGTTTAGGGGGCATTGGGGGGGGTGTGGAAAAAACATATTAAGAGAGAATCGATGATGCATGTGAGACGAGTATCGAAAAAATTAAATAATAACGACACGTTGGGAATGTTTTGAAGGTTCCAAAATTGCATATCAGGGATTTTATTGTTACACATTTTTAATGTTCTGATGTTGCAGCAGCACATTGGCTAAAATGCCCGACAACAGGAGATGCAATTATGGTCATAACAATGGTTGACCAGTATACAAGAATTATTAATTGCGAAGATCAACAAAATCAGCAACAAAATCAACAAGAACAGCAACAACAGCAGCTACAACAACAACAGCAACAGCAAGAAGAAGAACAACAACGACAGGGTCATATTTGCAAAACTTGTGGGAAAACTTATACACGAAAGACTGCACTTTGGCGTCATCATACATACGAATGTGGTAATAAAAATCCTAGATTTCAATGTCCTTATTGCCGTTACCGGGCCAAACAACGTTCTAACATAAACATTCATATCAAAACCGTACATTACGGTTTGGAGATATATGCTATCGATTTAAAAAATAAACTTCATTGATTTTTTCAAATCCATTATTTAAATAAGCCGTTTATTTTGAAAGTGGCCTAACTCCATTAGGAGTAGAGATTTTGGTGTGGTAGAAATGGCATTAAAAAAAAATAATTTACTGTTTATCCCCCGAGAGTATTACAATATTATCAAAAAGTGTCGGAAAGGTAATAACTTTATTGTACATGAAATGAGACAAAAGATTTTGTATGAACAAAATTATTAGAAGACGCAATTTTTAAAGGGTCAAGAATTCTAACGGAGAACCAATAAACTGGTTAAAATATGTTGGATGCGTTTTGTCAAAAATGAATAAGATTTTCTATAAGACATCAATGAATGAGAACGAAAATTTGAAAGTCCTGAATTTAATACCACGTGGGGTAGACCAAGAAAGTTCGAAAATATTGTATTGACACCACTGTATAAAAATATAAGACAAATTACAACCGCAAAATTCAAGGATATAATTGACTTATTACGATATATACCACCGGAACATCATGATTTCTTTAAATCCCTTTCACATACACAAAATGTTGATGAATAGAAAATTGTTTTGTAATTTATGTTTGCAAAAAATATTTTGAATCGCATAATTTATTTTTTTAAAGTGTTGTAAAGATATGTAAAATAAAATAAGTATTGTCTTTTTGCAATTTGAAGCATGTTAAATTATGGTGAATGGACTTCGGTTCCTTCAAATTTTATAACGAATCTGGTTGTTAATTTTGAAAGTGGCCTAACTCCATTCTTGGGAAGAAAATGCATATTATTCACTTAATAATTGCCGTTATTTTAATAGGAACTGTAAATTTAACACCTTTAGATACATTTAAGCAACATAACTCATTGTTATTCTTTACGTATATTTTGAATTGCATTGAAACGCAAACCTTTAAATATCTCAATTTAAGGTTATATGGAGTTAGGCCACTTTCAACATAATCGGCTCAAATGTTAATTCTATTAAATTCTTCTCACAATTTGTTCCTATTTATTTTACGACGATTAGAGATATTTGTGTGTGTGTTTGTATGCTTGTATGCATGCATGCATGCATGCGTGCGTGCGTGGGTGCTTGCTCGTGTGTACGAATTAATATTTTTTTTTACCAGGTCACCCGAAGCAAGCTTAAAAAGTTTCGAATATGAATGATTAGTTTGTTTCCTCTCCTCCTACTTCCCTCCTTCATTATATTTAGTAACTTTCCTTTTTACGAGCTTGGTAGATTTAAATGTGACGATACCCAAAGTTGTGTTTGTTAGTTAGTTTTTTTTTGCAATAATGTGTAATATATATATATATATGAATGTGTTATTTTAATAATTCTTTTTCTTTTTCTGTTCAAGTATAAAAACAATCGTTTGCTTTCCCACTTTTTGTTGTTGTAAGTGTTAACAAAAATTTATATTTATATTAATGTTAAATAAATGAGAAGATTAATAATATCAGATATTTTATCGACTAACACACATATATATATATATATATGTATTTTTCTTATTTGTTTATTCTGTTTCAGTATTATTCAACTATAACAACAACAACAACAGCGTACACGTGATCGAGTATCGTTGCATTCATTGCGACATTCCATACTCATCGCCGACCCATTTGAAACGTCATTTGACGAAAGGTTGCAACATGGATACGACATTACCGTTAACAATTCGAAAAAATATATACGCTACTAGATCGAGAAATTTCGTATGCAACAATTGTTGCACCGGTTATAAGAACAAACGTTCGTTGTACTCGCATTTGCGTAATGTTTGCGGATTTGAACAAAGATTTCTTTGTCCGTATTGTACCCTCAGAAGCAGGCACCGATCTAATGTTCTAATTCACATCAAACGTCGACACGACGGACAAAAACCATTTGTCATCAACGAACAAGAGAAAATGAAATAATTTATCTCATTTTTTCTTCTTTTTTTTTTTTTTTTTTTATAAATTACATCCAATCTAGTCACCTTGATCTCATTTTAATCGCACGCGTTTTTACATATATAATATTATATGTATTGTAATATTAAATTTAATAATATATCTTACAATTAGTAATATTGTAAATAAATCAAATGAAAATTATTTCAATGGAATTTGAATGTGACTCTTGTTTCTATTGTTTATTTTCTTTTTTTTTCTTCTTTAATTTTTGGGCCCCACCCACTCCCCCTACCCCACCTCTAATAAATTAATTAAACCAAAAGGGAGAACGAAATTTGGTAAAATGACGTTTAATTCAAATATTTTATCTTACGTACAGATTATATTTAACTGACAAGAATATCATATTTTTGTTTGTTTTAGGCTAATCATCCTGCGTTTATATCGTACGACCAAAGAAGATTTTCAATTCGTCGGATAAATATCATCGATTAATCGACTTCAACGATATTATCTCAAAGATTATAATTATTATCCTAAGAATGAAATGATTATCACATTTTTTTCTTTCTTTATTTTTGTTTTTTAATGATCATACGTGTATTGTTGTACGTATTTTGATTTGTTCAATAAAATAAATGTCAAGTGTTTTTCGAAACGATTCGAAACACTGCCAAAATAAAAATAAAAATAAAAATAAAAACCACCCACATACACACATGTACACAGACAACAAAACACTTATATTATTCTTTTATTTTGTTATTTCTTTTTATCTTTTTTTTTTTTTCAGTAAAGGTGTCCAAGATCGCGGTGAGATTCCCCAAGAGAGGAACGAATATATATTTTTGTTCATTTTTCATTTATAAATATACATACACATATATATATGTCAGCCTTTATTTTATTTGAATTATTTTCTTGATATTATCTAATAATCATTTTAATATTTCCTTGTTTTTCACACATTTTTCTTTTTCATCCATAGCTTTTATGCCAAGAATTGATGCTATATGATTCGCATGAGTTATCATACGAGAATCAATTGGACACGTGTCTTTTTTCAATTTTTTCTCTCTCTCTCTCTTTCTCTCTCTCTCTATCTCTCTCTCTCTCTCTTCCCCTTTAGTCAAAAATCTTATTTTAACACTTTGACGTCCGGCATTTGTCCGATACATTTGTTTGTGTCACCGGACGGCATAGTGTTAAAATTAATAAACGTAATTTTTGTTACAGAAGCTAACGATGATAAACAACAACAGCAACAACAACAACAACAACCCGAGGAAGAAGAATCCTCGTCCAATACTGAGAAGATCGATTGGAATTTGGATAATGAAAAAACTAATGCTACCACTACTACGACAACTACGCAATTGGAACAGGCCATTGGTTCGGGACAGGATATTACCTGTACCCGTAAGTATAATTATAATATTTACAAAATAATTAAAAGTTTAATTTTTGTTTTCGTATTTTTCAATGCAATCGTTCAAAACACACCTATACTCCTCCCCCCACCTCCATATTCTCCCAATCTTTTTCTTTCTTTAACGTTGTCAATTATATAAACGTTTCTAAATATGTGATGTGTTCAATTTCGGATATCTTGTTTAAATTTTGTTTTTCTACGATTTCATCGCATACTTAAAATCGTCAAAATTACAAATCTACCTTAATAAAATTTACTTTCACACCCCCGGGGGATTTATTATCAAAATATTCGTGGCCTTAACGATCATGTTAAAATTGAAAATTAATTTATATTTGAACAAAATTTATTTTGGATTATAAATCGAATAACCTTGTTTGATTGTTTTGTTTCAGAAGTATTTGCACGAGAATTATTGCGAGATAATCAATCATCCCCAAATTCTCAAGACGCCACTCGTTGTTACAGTTGTCAATCATGCGGCAAGAGTTTCACGCGTGCCAGTATATTGCAAGCTCACGCATATTACAGATGTCACTTGAATCCCGTTTCGCAATTGTACAAGTCAGGGAAAAATAGTCGTTTTTCTTGTTACGCATGTGGATCCAGTTATTCTAGGCAAAACAGTTTGATGTGGCACGTACGCCACGAGTGCGGTAATCCCCAGAAATGCAAGGACTGTGGTAAAACCTTTTTGTATAGGTCGAGTTTGTACAGGCACAGAAACCGTGGTTGCAATAGTTTTCATCACATCAAGGATTTGGCAAAACCTGTGGTATCCAATAATGATCTTGCTCAAATTGAAATCGATGCTACGATAACCGGTGAACTTGTTCTCGATCCAGTCTCCGTTTGAATTTTTCAATTGGATTATCTTTTTCTTTTTCTTTTTCTTTTTCTTTTTCTTTTTCTCTTTTTCTGTTACTATTCTTTTCTTTTTTATTTCGAATCTTATTTCTTTTTTCTCCTTTTTTTTTCTTTTTCTTTTGGCATTTTTATTGTTGTTATTGTTGTTGTTGTTGTTGTTCTTGTTGTTGTTCAGATGATACACCACAATATTAAAAACCAGATGGATTACACACCGCAACAGGAAATCTCTGATTAAAAATAAAAAAAAAAAAAATAAAAAAAATCATAAATGAAAAAGAAATAATAATAATAATGTATGCAAAATAACATAGATTCTTTTTACTATGCGTAAGTCCTATTATGTAAAAATAATTCGATTCGTATATATACATATATATATATATTATGGATGATAATTATTGATTAATATTATTATTATTATGTACATTGTCGACTACTTTATTTTGCTAATTTCTGTTTAGAGATAAATTTTCTTTTAGAATATTTGTAAG
Organism: Polistes fuscatus; assembly: GCF_010416935.1. Lineage (NCBI taxonomy): Eukaryota > Metazoa > Arthropoda > Insecta > Hymenoptera > Vespidae > Polistes > Polistes fuscatus. Next base: position 7,322,366 of record NW_025113173.1, on the reverse strand, counting down.
ATACGTTTCCCGATGTTATATTATAAAACAAATGTTGTTTCAAACGAATCAACTATTTTACAGGGTGTTACGTAAGAAGAATGGATAGAAGCCATAAAAAACAATCGAAACAATTGATATTTGATTTTGTTTTAAAGTTATATTAACAATTTTGTGTTTAAATAATTAATTCTCAATGGTTTACCTTCGTAGAAAAATATATATTCAAAATAATAAGCACACAGTTTTAATTGAAATTTGTTCAAATAAAAATCCAATCAGTGTAATATTGAACACACGCATCAATGATGAACACACACCCTGCTTATTGTTTAAGTATTTTTTTTAAATATTATATCTATCTATCTATATATATATATATTTATATAGGTGAATTTTCCTAATTAATTATTGTATAATTTAAATTTAGGTATATCATTGTAGGATAATTTTTTCGTGTGAATTATGTATCTACGAATGTACTATTCGACTTTATAATTATTAATATTATTATTATTTTATTATTATTATTATTAATAATTGATCTATAGTAAGTGCATTTAAACAAGATTTAATATTAATTTTTCCTCTTTTTTTCTTTTCTCCTCCTATTTTTCTTTCTTCTTATTCGTTCAACATTCTTTCTTACTTTTTTTTTTTTTATTTTTTTGTTTGTTTTGTTTTTAGATACAAGATACGCTGCTTATCCTTCACTATGAAAAATATTACTATTATAATAAATAATCTTCTGTCACGATAGTATATAGAAAAACTATTGATTTAATATGTGTGTAGAATTACGACTAACTCGCGTAAAAATGACGCTTTAGTTTATCGAAGATATTGTTTCTTGATCTTCAATTAATGAACGTTGTTCTTTACTTGTTATTTTTTTTCTTTTTTTTTTTTTTAAATAAACACATTATTTTCATGTAATTTAAAAAAACCAACAATGTGATTGTAACGAATAATAATAATAACGATCGACACACACACACACACACACACATACACACATATATATTTTAATGTTCGAACATTTGGGATGAAATTTATTTAAATGATACAAAAGTTATTACCCCCTTTTTAAACAGTCTCGAACAATGTTTTACGAATAAATAATCATTGGGATAACGAATAATAAAGATTTGTTAAAAACCCAAGAAAAATTATTAATTCCCATATATTTTCACAGAGATGAAACAATTATTATTTACAACGAAATCAAAATACCAATGATAAATTTTTATATCTATCTAACGATATTTGTTTTCTTTTCAATTATTGTTTCAGGTATCTATCGAGGCCAAGCCGATTCAAAAAGAAATTATAATTGTAAGTATTGCGGAAAGGGTTTCACATTATTGGGACGTCTTAAATTTCATCAAAAAAGCAACTGTTATTGGAACCCACGTGCAACGTGTCATCAACTACCAAAAACGAGACCGTATTCCTGCATACAATGTGGATCGTGTTATTCGAAACATTCCAATCTGTTGTTTCACATAAGACACGATTGTGGAAAAATGCAGAAATGTCCGGCATGTGGGAAAACGTTTTTACATAGTAGTAGTTTAAGGAAACACAGACGACGTAATTGTTGTATATTACAAACTAATTAATTATTTATTGACAAACAAATTAAAGTTTCATTTGTTAAATATTAATCATTCGTGTGTGTCATCATTAATTATAGATGATACATATACTTCTTATCAGTTACAATACTGATTTTTTGACTATTTCTGTATTGGTTACATTAAATCGAAAATAAGAAAAGAAAAAAAAATATAAGAAAATTAATACCCATTTTGTTGTACCATTCGAAAAACTGTTAATGGTATATATCAAAATTACATATACATATATATATATATATATAATATATATACCTAATTATAATATTATATAGTTGTGTCTATAAAATAATTTAAATTAATAAACTATTAAACAAGTATCATCAGATATATATCTATTTTGATTGGGTTGTCAACGTTAATTCTATTTTATTCATTGGGAATAACAGGGAGATACGTTATTTCAATTAGTTTTTCGTTTTCTCTTGTCATTCCTAATGGGTAAGATGGAACAAAAATGTTTTACAACTCAGTTTAATTTATATACACACATTCCTCTCGTTTGGTTGATAATTTATTTCATTTATTATTATTATTAATTATCAATTATATTTTATTATTTGTATATTATTTCGAACGATTAAAAACAATTCACACGCCTCTATTCCTTTTTATTTCTATATTTTATTTGTAAATAAATTAATACTTGTCTGAGAAAATAAAGAAAAAAAATCTATGTTATATCTTTTTATTGAAACAAACATATAAACACACATACGCAAGAAAGAAGAATAGTTTTTCAACTTGAAGAATAAGAATAAGAAGAAGAAGAATAAGAAGAAGAAAAAGAAAACCAGAACTGCTGAAGAAGATTGATTGATCATGGAACCCGCTGTAAAACGTTACGTTTATTTTATTTTATTTTATATTTTTCTTCTTAAATCAAGAACTCAAAACAATTGGAAAATCCTGCTCTGCTACATTATTAGAAAATCTTCATACACACGGATATATTTTGGATTTGACGTTACACGGATAGAAACTCTATCATAGAAATGAAACCTAAATTTTCACGAATATAATATAACTACGAAAAAAATAATGAAAATTTCGATTTATGTAAATTAAATTAATTGCACAACACAGAACAAAATTAACAAATTTGTTTCTTTTTTTTTCCCCCTTTCATTCTTATTTACCAAACGTAAATCTAAAAACATTATCTAGTATCGATTCTTTCAGAACAAAATTATTATTCTTTGATTTTACCAAACCAAAATCAAAAAAGAAATTAATAGAAAACGGTAATTAAAACAAATGAGCCTATTTTTTTTTTAATTCGTAACATTGTAGAAACGCAACAAATTAATAATCGACAATTATTATTATTATTAACAAAGATACGTATCAAATTAAAACAGGGTTTCTCAAATATTTTTCCCTCTCCTCCCTCCCCTCATAGGCCTACCCTTTCCCTCCCGAAAACAAAAACACTTCTACCACTACTACCCCGAATCATAAATTCTACATTACCTTCCCTTTAATTAAATCATAGTCTTAGAATTATCATGAAACTTAGATTTAAAATGAACATTCAAAAATTTGCGTTCGAATCCGAGTGGGGGGAGGAGGGTGATTGTTAAACACATTCTAACGTTTTGGGAAACCCTGATTAAAAAAAAAAGAAAAACATATAAAAGATCTTAATTAAACGAGTGTAATAATAATAATAAAAATGATAATAATAATAAAAATGATAATAATAATGATTTAAAAGAAAGAAAGAAAGTAAGAAGCACGTACGACGATATATCACATAACGTATTATTTTTCTTTTCGTTTATGTTACAGATTGGATCGATGTGAAGATAATTCATGAAAAAATTAACCAAAAGCAACCCGAAGAAAATATATCCGAAAAATCGAATAGTAATGATAATATGTCGGATATATTACCGAATCCAATCGTAGAAATGAAAGTAGAAAATGATTCGGATGAGACGATGTACGAGGAAGAAAAATGGTACGAAACTGATAAAACGCACAATGAAAAATGTCCCTTTTGTCAGAGGTCATTCAGGAGAACGCAAGATGTTGGAAAACACGTTAAATATTATTGTTTGGAAAATCCTAATTCGAAGTGCAGATTGAACAAAAAACCGATACCACCGTACAGCTGTAAGGAATGTAAGAGATCTTTCAGAGTGAAAAAATTATTGACGTACCATGAGAGGCACGAGTGTAATATGAAATATAAGTGTCCATTTTGTCAAAACTATCTGTCGGGTCGTTTATCGAGTAAACATCTTGAGACGTGTAGGAAAAAACACGCCGCTGCCGAGGTAAAACAGGACAATTCAACCGAAGAATATTTTGAAATTGTTGACTCGGATACCGATTAATATATTGAAATTGATTTTCATTTCTCGTATTCCTTTTTTTTTTTCCTTTTTCTTTTTTTTTTTCTTTCTTCTTCTCCTCTCTTTTTACAACAACAACGACATTTATTTTTACGTTTATTTGTTTTGTTTATTTCTTTTTACCATTATTCGTTTTCCTTTTCTCGTTTGATATAAAAAGAAAAAAATGTGATTTATTTTTATTCCGAGAGAAAAAAAAAAGAAAAAAAAAAAAGAAAGTATTTAAGAAGAAAATTAATAAAGAGCATGAGCATATTTAAATTAAATGTTTGTTAACATACAGATAATATTAGAACAATTCCTATTAATTGATTGTTCCATTTTTGAATCTCGATTAATGATAATTAATTTAGTTTTTCATTTAATTTGTTTGTTGTTAGGTATTATTGGGTTATTTATTCTTTTCTTCTTTTTATCTTTCTCTGAGATTCTCTCTCTCTCTCTCTCTCTCTCTCTCTCTCTTGGATATGCATTTGTGCGCTTGCAATCAACCTTTCGAATGTTTTGCAAATAGTTTTTTTCTTTTTTATTAAATCTAAGACAATGCCGGAGTATATGATAATTATGATTTCAATAATATTTCCGTCTTGTTTAAATTAATTTTATTCCATTTTAATGCACATTCGAATTGTTGATTATTGAAATATATAATTGGTTTCTGTTTTTTTTTTTTATTTTATATATTTTATATTTTTTTATATTGAAATTTCATTTTATTTTTTTTTATCCATATTATCGATTAATTTTATACAATAATTATATACATTCAAAGCATTTAATAAAATTATGAATTTTTAATGAAATTTTAATATGTTCCGATGGATTAAGCCAAGTTTTAAAGTATTATTATTATTATTGATATTATTATTATTAATTAGTCTTTAAATATTTCACGTTTTAAATTGATGTTTCTTCTGTTTTAAATTTGTATGTGTTGTACGCAGGAAGAACTAATACTCTTCATGCATAAAACTACAAATGTGTATTTGTATGTTTATTTGATACAAGCCAAGTTAATGTCATTAAACGACAAATTGCATTATTAATATTATTAATATTATTATTATTATTACTATTATTTGGTTAAATAAAAAGTTAGCTTCGTATTTTATTGCAAAATTTAAACAAACATTTGTTCATATTTTGCATCTTAACTTTTTCTAAATGATTTCAAACTGTTTTACCAACTTGGATTGCATTTTTTTTTCCTTTTTTTCTTTTTTGGTAACAAAATTTCAAAACTTATGATATTTATTCTTTACTTTATAATTGAATAAACTGAATATTACAATGTTTTTTGAATTACATTGTAAAATTTCAGTTTTCATACGCACTCAAGTGATTATCTGGTCTCGATTAGTATTATCAAATTTATACGATTTTCAAGCCGACTTGTCGAACAAAATTACGAAGAAATTTATTCGCCACACAAATTAATTGTATTAATAATTATTATTATTTTGTGATTATGCGTACTTTTATTTTAAAGATTAAGTCATTACAAAAAACATTTATATTGTACAGTTTTTTACTTTTTAATAATTAGATGATTATTCATATGAGAAAGAGAGAGTGTGTGTGTGTGCGTGTGTGAGAAAGAGAGAGAAGGAGAGAGACTTACGTTGAGAATAGTAAAAAAAAAAAGAAATAAGAAAGAAAGAAAAATAAAACCAGTTCAGCATGTATTTATTCAAAAAAGAATTTATAATAAACAATAATTACCAACAGGAATATAAGAATGTATAAGAATTTGTTTATAAAAATTACTTATTATAAAATAAGGAGTTCAGGGATAAAACGTGTTAGATTTTGATTATTCAAAGAAAATTATTTTTAAAGATCAAATAGAAATGTGTGTGTCCTAAGCTCAAACAAAGGAGGAGGGGGTTCGAGGGTGAGGCTAGCAACCTACCCTCGATAAAAACAATATTCTGGAAATAGCAATAAAAAGCTACAACAGGACGAATTTCTAATAAAAAGAAGAAGAAGGAGAAGGAGAAGGAGAAGAAGAAGAAGAAGAAGAAAAATAGAAATGTATTTGATTATTTCTTTTCCATTAAGTTAATAGAAAACTTAGACTGATTGAAATTAAGATTTTCTTCTTTTGGTAAATAAAAAATAATACATAATAACATGTTTTAGCCTTTGGTACTCTTTAAATGTTTAAAAAAGAATATAAAAATAAAATGAAGGCTACGTATTATATTTATGTTTACGTTGTTTATTGATTTTTTCGGTACGCTTAAAGTTACATATATTTTGTTTTTTTTTTGTGTTTCAGTTAACCACCGTTGAAGTAATTAAGATGATCAATGTAAAAAATGAGAACCCCTTTTAAAAAGTAAAGTTCGTCTGACAACGTTTCGTATTTACATTAAAAAAAAAAAAAAAAAAAAAAAAAAAAAAAAAAAAACATCCATATTAACTATTGGGTGATAAATGCAAAAAAAAAAAAGAAAATGGCGTATCTCCGATTTTGGTATTTGATTTTGGTATTTAATTTTGCTACCAATCGAACGAATTTACCACGTACTTCACGCTTTTCGATTGAAATGTTAAACAATTTCAAAGAAAATATATTGTCCTGCACGTGGGGAATTTATTTATCGATTATAAGATTTGATTTACGTTTATAGGTTGTGTCGTGTTCTTATTTGACTTACGTATTAATAATGAATATATGAAATGATTGATTGACCTACCGTGGTTCCCCCTTTAAGATTTGTTTGATTTTTTTGTATTGTTCATTTGTCTATTATTTTCATTTCTAGAATTTTGTTTTTCATATATACGCATGTAATAATTAATTACTTTTTTAATTCGTTTGATATATTATAAAGTTTCGTTTGTATTTAAATTAGTAAACGATTTTTTGTTCTTCAACACAATGCACTGATTTCACAACTTTTTTCCTATCACCTTGAGCAGTATTTCAATCCTTTTATTTTTTTACTTTAATTCTAATTTTTGTTTACCACTCATTTAACGTTACTTTTTTTTTTTAATTAGTTATAATTATTTATATTAATTGTCGATGATGATGATGATGATAATCCAATGCAGTTTGTTTGACAGGACCGTGCCTGCCTACAAATTATTTGTGATAAGGTACCTGAACAAAAAAGAATAGAAACTACGCACATACAACACGACATATAAAACATCATGATTTTAAATCTTCGAGATATACTTTGTATTGTGTGTGTACACATTTTATTTTTTGTTGTTACCATAATCAGAGAAACAGGATTGAATGTACACACATTTATCGGTTTTTTAATAATGATTTTTTGGATGAATTGTTCATTGGTGTGAGTATGACGTTGTACCCTGATCCTGTTCCAAATGAATTTTTTGTTCTTAATATTTTTTAAATGTTAAATGTTTTTTCTTTGATTTGATTTATCTTTAATACATCTTGGGAAAAGGGTATCGTTACTTGTTTGCGTTTGAATCTATTCTTTAACAATTTCCAGTATTAATATTTTTCCTGTACACGTTTTTGTCAAATTGACAATGTATTATAAAATGCAATATATTATTATATATGTAATTACAGAAATTATATTACTCCGTTTGATGTATCTTTAATAAATAATTATAAATATATATATATATTATATGTATATATTACTCTAATCATAGTCTCCATTTTTTTTGTTATCCCTAATTAGATCCTTAAATGAATAGAATGTTAATAAGTTTTTGTGAGAGATGCGATTCGTTGATATTACACTGGAACGTGTAATTTGTTATTTTAATTAACAAGAATAAATATATACTAAGAATATTATTATTAAACAATTTTGTCCGTTGATAATTTTTCTCTTCTATATTAAACATTTATTTTCATTAAATTAATCTATGAGTAACTCTTTTTTTTTTTTTAAATTAACTCTAATAAATTTTCAATGTTGAATATTAAAGTTTCTCTTAGAATTATCATATAATAATTAATAAAAAAAAAGATATAATTAAATTATTGATATATAAACATAATTGTGTTTCATAAATTAATAATTATTGTACACATTTTTATACAAAATGATGTTACATTATATATTATAAGGAAAAGAAAAATAATAATAGCAATAATATATATATTTTGTAATTAATTAATTAAAAATAAAATATTATATTTTTACGATATAAATAATATATTTACAAAATGTTAACATATTGGTCAATGTAATATAATCAAAGTGATAAATGGATAACTTTTTTTTATGTTACAGGAACAAATAAATATTGGTTATCCAATACAAGAATTACAAGATCCATGAGGATGGCCGATGAGAGTACTAAGAAAAGTGGTAAATTTTCTATTATGTTTGCTTTTATTTTTCTTTTTTTCTTTTTTTTCTTTTTTTTTTTTAATATTTTCTTTTAACACGATAAATACAAACGATCACTAACTGTTTGCACGTTCGTATGTAATTAAAAAACAGTTGAACAATTTACTTAAAATATAAAAAGAAAGTTAAAAGAAACGAGAAAAAAAAACATTATATTATTAATATTTTAATAAGCTAATTTCTTGTTCTACGTATAATAGGATTTCGTCATTTATTTATTTATTTAAGAAAGTAATAATTTGATTGATTTATTTAATAACGTTTATCAGTAATTATTAAACGATTTAAAAATATAATGAGATAGAACTAGAACTAGATGAGAGAACTAGAGACAGAACTTACTGACAGAAATTACTCTAACAAATTTTTCGAAGCATGCTTATTTTTGCTTTGTTTTGTTTTTTTTTCTTTTCTTTTTCTTTTTCTACTAATAAACGTCTACGTCCTCCTACGTTATAAACTAATACCAGTTCTTTGTGTTTTTTCATTTTTTTTTTTTCCTTTGATTATTATTGATTTCAGATGTTGGTGCAACAACTATTAATTCTACGTTTAAATGCAAAAGTTGCAAAGTTATCATTGCCAACGAGGAATTGTATAAAATGCATGAACCTCTCTGTATTATTTCTCAAGAAAAATGCGGTGGAGCCAGGACTCGGAGTGGGACTGAGACTGTGCCTGGGAGTGGGGATGTTGGTATTGCTATTGGTGTTCTTGAGAGTGGGAGTGGGGGTTGCGGTGATTCCATAGGTGGAGACAGTGGTGGAGAATGTGGGATCGATGAAGAATTTCCGGAAAATGTTGAAGTAATCGTACCTTCCGTGGCATACAGATGTCCCTATTGCAAGACAAGTTATGCTAAACGTGGCAATTTGAAGAGACACATTAAAATTGGTTGTGGTCGTGATCCTAATTATTTTAGAAATAAAAAATAAAAGTGAAGAGAAGAGAAGAGAAGAGAAGAAAATAAAAATAAAAATGAAGAAGACGAAGAAGAATGATTTGATAGTATCGAATCGCAAATCGATTTACAATTCGTTGACACGTTATTATTATATATGTTTTTATTTGCCATAATGATTCGAAGATTATTTTTTAAATCTTTATTAACCATTTGATTAATCGTTTTGGGTGTACGATTGAAATGTTGCGGTAATGATTTTGTATGATGTATTTTTGTTAACAAAAATATTTCAATAATCAACTACTGTTACTATAAATATTACAAATTTAACGAGATAAGCGTTGCTTTTTTAATGTCCCAAACACAGAATTTCTAAACGCTTATAAGCGCCCACAGTAGTATCCATAAGCTGTCTTAAATGATTTTCATTTTTTAATATTTAATTAATAGAAAATAATTTCTATAATATAATATCATTACGTAGTGATGTTAATATATTTGTAATGATCTTGTTTTCAATTGTTTTGTTATATGTAAGATCCATTTTAGGAGTTGACAAGGGACTTGTCTTTAAAAATAAGATTAAATAAGACCCCATAAGTTCCTCTGTTCACTCTTAAAGTGGATTCCATGATATTTATATATATACAAAATTATTGAAGAGGCTAAAAAAAAATATTTATACATTGTGTATATTACGGTATGTTTGTCTTGATTTGACAAATTTGATTTGACAAATTGAAAAAAGAAAAAAAAAGAGAAAAAAGTCGAAATCGTGTGAACGATTTATTAAGATTTCTATTCGATCCTATCTTTGTATTCATTTTCCCCATAAACCTCACTTTTCCCATATTTCACTTATCATATATAATAATCGTGTATCATCGTATTTATAAAAATCATATCAACCTCGGAGCACTTCGAAATCTGTAATTATATTAATACAACTTTGTATTTATAATAAAGAAAGAAAGAAAACACAAAATATTCCTTCTTGAATAGACTTAACAACGCAATGAGTTTATTATTTTTGTCTTTAATATTAAAAAAATTAACTTGTCCAATAATAACAATTTGCAGGTATATAATATGTCAACAGAGATTTGAATAATTCGACAGGAATCTTAAATTTAATTACTGTTACGTGTGATAACAAAACAAAAAAAAAAGATAAAAAAAAATATTTTATAAATACTCGTTCCTGTTCTTAATGTCTTCTGTCGTCGATATTTAAAAGTTAAGTATTATTTCATTTTTTGTTTAGCTCACATTTTTCCTCCGATTATTACAAATGGAATAATTAAAATAATAAATCTGTCAGAAGAAGAAGAAGAAGAAGAAGAAGAAGAAGAAAGAAAATTATTTAAAAATTAATCGAAACAATATAAAAAGATTTTTCTCGTTTAATCGATGAACCTGAATGATAAAAATATTTGATCAGATACTGGAATACCAATGAACATTAATTATCATATGAAATCATATTATTATTCATTTTATTGTGGTAAGGAACCACGTTTCCAGTGTTAATATTCTTCGAAGAAACCTAATTTTATTCTTCTAGCATGTATCATTACGTTCGTAAAAAACACACGGACCCAGAAGTTACACACAGATCATTGATCTACACAAATAACAATTTTAGATTTCATTGTTGAATTATTATAATAATAATAATAATAATGATTGCATTTGCGAAAAGAGAAGGAAAAATGCATTTAAAAAACGAAAGATAAATATTTTTCTAATTGAAGCCACGTGTGTGTCATCACCTATCGTTGACCCTATCTGAAATTTTTGGAAATAATTAAATAATCGAGAAATATTGTTATTTATTATTATCTATAATTAATTATTGGATACAAATTTATAATAGTTCCTTTAGTATTGAATTAGCTAAAGGTGTGGATTTTACTACACACACGATGCGTGTTGTTACAAAAATTAATAGAATTACTTCATTGGTGGACACATCGAGAACGCACATCGAATTATAATTAATGTATATATATACTTTTGAAATATCATAAATACGAATAAAACTTGTCTATCCCAGGAAAATGTAATTATTATTTTTTTTTTCTTTTCTTTTTTAGGATACTTAAAATAAGAGGGGGTAGAGAAGACGGCTAAAACGAAAAGGAAAAGAAAAAGAAAATTCATGAAAGAAATTTGATTATTTTATCTTCTTCGTTTGCCTTTTTATTTCTTTATTTTTCTTTTTCTTTTTTTTTTTTGTTCGAATATCTTTCCAATTAAATTTCCAACTGACCCATGTATTTTCCTTTTTTCAGATCTATTCACGAGCTTCAGAACGGCCAGTCAACGGCTCCGTTACTTGAACAGATACTACAGAAGTATCGTCAGGTATCCTTGTATGAATTGTAGCAGTGTCTATAACAAGAGAGGAAGCCTGATGACACATTTGAGATACGAATGCGGCCAACCACCAAGATTCAAGTGTCCCTATTGCGATATGATATCAAAGAAAACGTCTAACGTTCAACAACATATTAGGAGAAAACACAAGGGTTCTGTCGTTTATGTACAGGATACACGTTTGTCAACGAATTTTCCATATAATCCTTCTACCAATCGACATATTGTTTAATTTATAACAATTATCGAGTAACAATTAATTATATTTACGATCACTTTCGTTGATGATCTCTCTTTAATTCATGATTTTAATATAATAATTTAATATTAAATTTTAATAATTAATACAAAATACATTTTAATAATTTAATATTAAAATTTAATATTATATACGTAGATAGTATGGTATACTATACAGGGTGTTTCCCATAACGTATTTTATCTACTCCAGGATATAGCAATCTTTTGTTATTGTTTTTTAATATTCTTCGTATATTCCTGAAGTGGATTTCACGTAAAATGAAATATACTGTATTTATATACTATACATTTTACTATATATCTATTATTAACAATATTTAAACCTATCATGACTGATCAAAATGTTTATATTTAACGATTTTATATGGGAAATTTCAGTAAGACATCCAAATTTCGATAGGTTCACTGTTCGATAGTCAATTTTCTTTTAATTTTCTTCAAACTAGTTGTAAGAATTTTGTGAACGTCCGTCAACAACCCTCTCTTGTATAATACTACGCAAACACACCTTTTTTATTTATTTATATTACAATAATAATTTTATCTTTATCGTATCGTATCGTTTGTCAACGAATTTTTTTTTTAATATTATTTTTATAAAATACAATTTCTCGAATAACTATAGAAAGATAATGATTGTTCAACTTATACAAAAATTCCTTTATCCGAACAAAGTTATGGTTATATAATATAATAATTCGGATAATGGATACTAGAGATTTTGCTGAAAGCATACAAATTAATTAAAGTAAATGTCCTTGGAAATATTTATTTAAATATTTCATTTTTTTTTTAATTTTTAGATACGTTCCCAAGTAATTAATTAGGATAATCATTATTGTAATTAGCTGATATCAATCTTGTTGCTATACTAATAACATTAATTCATTTAGTTTGAAGTTATCATATATAATTATATAATATCTTTTTTCTTTTTTTAATAAGTATATCTATGTGTGTGTGCGTGTATGTGTGCGTGCGTGAGTGCCTGCGTGCGTAAACGTGTTAATTGTATTTTATTTCTTTTTTATTTTATTTAAACTACAGCAATAAATGAATGAACAATATTATTTTTGTACTGTCAGGGTACGAAAAATATGACATACTTTATACTCGTATAAAGTGACAATCATTGTTGTTTAAATATTATAGACTGATTTTACGATATTTTTTCTATATTTTTTCTTAAATATATATTTAATTAATAATTAAATATTTTTAATAATTATATATTTTTTAATCATCACAGATAATTATCAATGGACCGACTGAACTTGTAATTTGATTTTATGAAAATTAGACAAGAAACACGTTTTTGTAAAGTGTGAAAGATGTTAACGATTATAAAATCTCAATGAAATCATCAAGATTATTTTCCAACCTGTATTTAAACCTACGTATAAATCCTTTTTATCGGAAATACCTTTTTGGTTTAATGTTAAGAAAAAAAGAAAACGAAAAGTAATCTAAACGATTTGATTGAAATTTTAAATAATTATAATATGTCATTATGATTGTAATAATTCATAATAATTGACAATTTTTGTATGTCGTTTATCGTAATTCAAAAGAGTTATGAAATATTATGTAAAATTTGCAATGAGAATTGTTCGACAAATATTTTTAATTAGGAACGTTGACGTGCGTTACATTTGAAACTTAATTTTATTAATTCTTATGTCTATTTATCAATAGTGTAATTATTATAACAGTGTCATACATCTAACGAGTAAAAACAAAAAAAAAATACAATACGAACAAGAATAGTTATTAAATAATATAATAATATTAACAGGAGCATAGAGAAGAAAAAAATAATGTTAATGCGTAAAAAATATCGATATTATAAGATTAAACGAAGAAAAAAAAAAACGAAGAAGAAGAAGAAGAAGACACGATACTTTAACATATAATAGCTATTTTATATATATATACATACAATATAATGTGACAATTATATGATTAATTATTTATTACTATAATTTATCATTTTGTTTCTTTTTTTTTTTTAAAAAACCAAGCTATCCACGCTCATTTGTTTTGTACATATTATTATTATTATTATGCTATGACGAATATTTTATAATTAAAATAATTTACAGATGATATAATTTTTAGGTCGATGTGCACTAATTTTAAAGAAAAAAAAAAGAAAAATCATAAAACAACTACTACTACACCAACAAATCCAAAAAAAAAACAAACAAAACCTAACAGAGATAACTAGTAAAAGAAAAAAAAAATTAAACGAAACGAACGCATGTGTAAGGATCATTATAACAAAAAAAAAAAAAACAAGAAAAAACGCACACATTTATATAATAATAATAATATTAATAATACACACATATATGTGATACAATGATTAGATCGTATTTTGGTATTGTTTTGTTTTTTGTTTTCAGATTACCTACGTTATCATCTTAATAATCATCACTATAATAATCATCATAATCGTCTTCATCATCTAATCAAGGAAGAAACGAAGATCGATAAGAGAAATTTTGTAACAACGTTGACCGATTCGAGCATTAAATTTGTATGTCCAATGTGTGGCAGATCGTACAATCGTCGTGCAAATCTTCGTCAGCATATAAAATACGAGTGCGGCCAACAACCACGTTTCAAATGTCCATATTGCAAATATCGTTCGAAGAAAACGTCCAACGTTTACACACACATACGTAGTATTCATTCCGGTAACGATGTGTACGTTGTACACGTCAATAAATAAATTTTTTATTCTAATTTTTATTCTAATTTTAATTTTAATTTTAGATTTGATTTGGTTATTATTTTTTTTTTTTTCCTAACGAATTCGTTATATTCTATATTTAGAATTTTATAGATTTGTTTTATTTTTTTAATATATATTTTTTTTGGTTTTGTCTTCCTATCAAAAACAGTTGATCGTTAGAAAGAGTTCGACGAAATAAATGAATTTGATTTATTGTTTATATAATTTTTGATTTTGAATAATATATTTCTCGTTAATAATTGTAAATTCGTATTTATATTAATAACGAACGAAAAATGATATTAGAATGACGATATATATATATAATAAAAAGAAATGTTTAATTAAATATTATCAATTGTTAATAACTTTAATATTATATATATAAAAATATATCACATACTTCTATCTATTTATAAGTTTATAATTTATTATCGTAATATTTATTAACGTTAAATGAAAAAAAAGAAAAGAAAAGAAAAAGAAAAAGAAAAAAAAGTATTAAATTATAATAATAGACGAAAAAAAAAAAACAAATAAAAAAACCTAACTGTCACAGAGAATTAACGAATGGTTTAACAATAAAAATCGTCGATGTCTTTGATTAACACTTAATAAAATAATTTGATCATTATCTCACAATATCCTTTAATAATAATAATAATAATAATAATATCATCGAATCTCTCCTTTTCTTCGGTCAATTTCCTTTCCAAAAAAAAAACAAGAAAAGAAAAGAAAAAGGAATAAAAGAAAAAAAATATTAAATTTTATATCGAAATATAATTTTGACTGATTATTTGATAAATATTCTTTTACAGATATCATACAATTGGGTGACTTCAATATGGTGACCAAGAAACAGGATACAACGTCAAACAAAAATCATCATCAACAACAACAACAACAACAACAACAAACTTCGTCATCGAGCAAAAGCAAAAAGAGATTCTCGTGTCCAAGATGTGGTAGTACGTTCAACAGGAAGAACAATCTTGGTACTCACATGAAATACGAATGCGGACAACTACCAAGATTTGGTTGCCCATATTGTCAATACTGTTCGAAAAAATCGTCAAATATACGTGCACACGTACCTAGGAAACATTTTGGTAGAAAAATTTATGTAATCGATGTGTCGACTAATCTCAAATACGATTACATCATGAGATCTGACCTGGACACGAAAGTTGAGGGCACGTTTTTCGAATCGTTTAATTAATTTAATCATTCAAATTTGTATTATTTTGTTTAATACAAAAATTCGTAATGATATATTTATTAAAAAGGGGGGGACCGAAAAGTAACGTTGTTTCTAAGTATAAATATGTTTTTTTTTTTTATATAAAATTTTAATTTATCATCGTCTTATCGTGTATCATATTTTAAAGTAACGTTTGAATTTAATTTTAAATAAAAAATGTTGAATTACTTTCCGGTCCCCCCATATATGTATATAGAAATATATATATTTATTGTTATATATTCTATATTTAATTTATATAGGATCGAATAAATTAAACATTTAGTGGACAACATCTGGATGATTCAAAATTTAGAACAAATCGGTTCGAAAAAAACGCAAGACTCTCTCCGGGCTCGTGTCCAAACGGATCCAATTTGATTTTCAACAAATCAAATTTGTATATATTTATTTAACGAGAGAAAGAAAAAACTGTGGAATATTTATTTTCTCGATATTGTGATCGATTATTATTATTAAAAGGTCGATTTTAAATTCCAGATACTTATCGTGTCTTCATTATTTTAAATAAAAGTAACATTCACGTGTATATGTATGTATGTATGTATATATATATATTATTAAGATTCGTGAAATCATCATTTTGAAGATACTAAACTCATCATCGATCAACAACAACAACAACTATGAAGATATGCTCCATAATTATCACTAGAAAAAATTATTTTTTTGATTCTCTTCCTTCTTCTCCCTCCAGAAATAAAAAAAGAATATATTACAAACTATAGAAAAAAAAGGGACAACATAAAATTATTAAAACAATTTAATTCAAAGTTTCGATTTCATTTGATTAATGTCAGTTTAAGAAAAAAAAAATTATACAAAGATCGAGAATAACATATTTCATAGTCAATGCGTACGCATGTGTTTCAGGATTGAGTTATCAAGTGTACCCTACTAACCTGCCAAATAGGACAACAAATCTGTCGGAGAGTGAATCAACATTATTACCTAATATGGAAATGATCAATGGACATTTAACGAAATCTAAATCGTGGGATAAAATACTTCTACGAAAGTTTCCATGTTCTAATTGCAAAAGTGTGTTTAGCCGTAAAGGGGGATTGACTTATCATCAAAAATTCGAGTGCGGACAATTGCCAAGATTTATTTGCCCTTATTGTAATTATCGTGCCAAACACATATCTAATGCACGAAGACATATTAGAACTTGTCATCCTGGAAGAGACGTTTACACGGTAGATATTTGTCAGCTACAACAATCGCAACATCATCATCATCATCATCATCATCATCGTCATTAGCAACGACAAGACTTACCCTGCCAATCTCGACAAACCTAATCTCTGAAAAGTTCCTCGAGAAGATTTAACGATTTCTGGATCAGTGTTTTTTCTTTTTTTTTTTTTTTTTATTGTAAATTATAATACAAATTCGTTGTACTCGTAAGAATATTCGAAGGGTTTAGAAGAAAAATAAAAAGAAAAACACTGATTTAGATTTTCGTTTTAATCGTGAGATCAAGAGACTATATAATAATTGTATATATTTGATTTTTCTGTATAATAATATTATTCTTCCTAGAAAGAAATCAGCTTTTAATGGTTTCTTTCATTTTAAATCGATTATTTTTATCGTCGCATTGTCGTTATTGTGTTTATTGTTATTTTATATTTCGATGTACATACGCGTATCTCGCTGGTTGTGTTTTTTTTCTTTTTTTTTAATTTAAAAATTTCTCTTATCTCGACGAAAAGGGAATCTTATTTTCAGGCGCAATATTACGAGAGAGATTAATATATAATTATAATATAATTATATTTATTTATATTTACTTTAAATATATATATATATTTTTATATATTTTATTTTTTTTTTATACTAATTTCATGTGATTTGATTTAAATCTTTTACGTGATTTAAATGAAAATTAATCATTTTTTTTCTTTCAGAGAGATTATATTTGTTCTTTTTAGATTGTAAAAAAAGAAGAAATATAATTTCGTTTTGTTTTCTTTTTATTAAAAGAAAGACTCTCGCGGAAGGTGTAATTTATTTTTGAAAAATTCTTTTTACGAAATTCTTTAGCACCCTCTCTATGAAGGAATTTTTAACCAATTATTCTGTAAAACGAATAAAATGGTTTTAGATTATCGTTTCTTCTAATTATTTTTATTTTTTTTTGTTATTAGACAATATCTCGGTTGTAATTACGTACTTATTACTGAAATTAAGAAAAACAAATGTTATTTTTAGCCCATTTAATTTTTCAATTATTCAAATAATTAGATCACTAAGATTAAAGATGAAAGTGTTTTATACGTATATGTGATATATATATATATCAAAGAAATATTTAACTCATCTCCTGAATCGATGATTTAATGTATAAACAGGATTTTTGTTTCTATTACAAAATTATTAACCATTAGAAAACAAATTTGTATAATAATTGAAATCTTTTTTTTAATTTGTCATAATGATGCAAATGTAATTTACGTTATTACCGATGTATTAATTAGATTGTAATTGTTATTATACATATATATATGTGTATATATATGTATATGCAATAAATTGTTACACTTTTGTTAATAACAATGAATTATTTCGAAATTATTTATAAGCCGAAATATATGTAAAATGTGTAATAGCTTAGGTAGATTGATTAGATCGTACAAAAAACAGGTTGGTAAATTAATATATTTACTAGTCCTATAGGTGTTTAAAAAAAAGAACAAAAAAAGAAAAAAAAAACAAACGTCATCAATCTAAAACCCAAAGAAATGAACTAATATTTTTTAACCTAGTGTTTCTTTTTGTTTCGTTTTTTTTTTTTTTTGGTTTCATTTCAATTTCTTCTTTTCTTTTTCTCTTCTTTCGAATTTATTTCTCTTTTTTTTCGTTTCGTTTCCTTTTAATTTTTTTTCTCTTTTTTTTATTATTATTATTATTATTATCAAGCAAAATAATTTCGATACGTTTTAATCGAAATGAAATAAAAAGAAAAAAGAACGGGACAGGTTTGTGTCGACCACGTGTATGCAAAAAAAAAAAAAAGAAAAAAAAAAAGTCGAGTTAATAAATAATAAAATATAGGAGCTGTTATACAGTTGATTTTGTTGTGCTTTCTGTTTCAGAATATATATTACCAAGAGAGATCGTTTATCTGCCATTCGTAGGAACAGATGATAGACGTCCGTACCATCGTAGGGATAACACCAACAGCAATGGTTTATCCATCGACAAGCCTAAATTTCCTTGTCCAAATTGTACAAGTGTATTCAGTCATAAGAACAATCTTTATTATCATTCGAAATTTGAGTGTGGCCAATTACCCAGGTTCAATTGTCCCTATTGTCCTTACAGAACCAAACATGTATCCAATGTACGTGCACATGTACGTAGAAAACATCCTGGTCATAAAGTTTACGCAGTTGATGTTTGCAAATGTTAAAAATTGGATTACTTAAAACTTCCCCTCAAACTTTCTTTCTCTTTCCTCCTCCTCCTCCACCCCCAAATCCCAACGCACATATTTAATATTACAAATTTATATTTGAAAAATTAATAAACCTTTTTATTCTTCACGAATATATATATATATAATATATATGGTATTATGTTGAATGATATACAATTTATTGTCAAATTTTTTTGTTTTAATTAACGTGTTTATTATTTAGAAAAATGATATAATATGTACCCAAGAATGTTTGTCATTTGTTTTAACTATTTGATTAGAATTTTAAACTTTGTTCGGCTGTGTAATGAAATTAAATACCAAAAGATTATTTTCAATTAATAATTGTATATTCTAAGACGATCTTTTTTTAGGATTTATTTTTATTGTATGAAATATTAATCATTAATCAACAACACACACACACACACACAAGTTTCATTCATGTATATACCTATGGAATATTTTATTATTATTATTATATATATATATATACATGCATGATATGATGCATAAATGCGTTTACGTGAACTAAATAATGATGTGATGAATTATAGTTGACGATAAAATAAAATTGAAATGATATTTATTTGTTAAAAAACAAAAAGCAAATTAGATCTTATCGGGTTTATAGAAAAATCTTACAAATTCTATATTGAATACAAAGATTAAATTTAAATAAATGTTTATTTATTTACGAATTTTAGGCTCGTAAGTGACGAAATAATTAATCGGATTTGATAATACTCTCTTATCCGTAAGTTTGCATTAGTATTATTAAAATATGAAAAAAAAAAAGAAAAGAATAAAAATTCTTTAGACTGGAGCTAATATTTGCATGTATTGTATTTAATTAATATTTAATTAACGTATTATTTATATCGTGATATTTTGTATTATTAATAATAATAATAGTAATAATAATAATGACGACTGATTGTATACTAGCCAATTTAGTAGTATTTATCAAAATGAAAAATTAATCCAATCGTCGTGATTTATTTATTTAAAAAAGCAAAATAAAAAAGAAAAAGAAAAGATGTATAATAGAGGATAGATGTAAAATATTTCTATGTTCTTTCCTCGAGAAGTGTGTTTATATTATAAAATTAATATGAAAATGAATAGAGAAAAAAAGAAAAAGCAGAAAAAAAAGACATTCCAAATCTCTTCCGCAAAAAAAAAGAAAAAGAAAAGAAAATAAATAACATTAAATTTTATACTAAATAAAAAAAAATGTAATTATTTATATACTTATTTGTATATAGAAATTTTTTGGTATATTAGATTTTATTGTATTAATTTGTATATTAGATATGTTTAATCGATTTTAATTAATGTAATTATTATTAATAAAAAGAAAAAAAAAATCATTCTAAATATTTATCAAAAAATTTGTAAACGTTCTTTTGTATATAACTTAAAGAAGAAGAAGAATAAGAAGAAAGAAGAAGAAGAAGAAGAAGAAGAAAGTTCGTCGAACATCATGGAAGAACAATTTTCAATTTTTAGATGAAGAAAATATTAAAAAGGAAACTAAAATTCGAAGAAATTTCTCACAGTGTGGCGATAAAAAAATTAAACAAAATATTCAATGCGTGCAACTATGATGAGGTATGTTACGAAATATCAGAAACCTAACGTTTAATTAATACAAAAAGAAAAATTGTTTAAACAAAAATACGAGAATGATTATTTCGCATTAAGAAATATAATCGAACAAAAAAATATATATATTTAGACAAAATTGTGTTAAAAAATTATCTTTAAATTGGTTAACACAGTTTACACAAGTGATGATTAATTATTACAAAATTAATTACTCCTTTTCCAAATATTTTAGGCTAACATTTCTTTTTGTTCTTTTTATTTTTTACTTTTTCACAAAACAAATCGACAAATGATCCTTGCAATAATGCGATCTCAGTTATTAGCTTAAAAAGAAAAAAAAAAAGAAACGAAGTAATTAATTTGTAAAATTAAAGAAAAATTTTTAGCCCTACCAATGACAATTTTTTGTCGTGTGTTGTGCATGTAAACATTATTATTTGACTAATACTTTCATACCAAATTTTTTTCTCGTTAATGGACGAATATAAGAAATAATAATAATAATAATAATAATAATAATAATAATAATAAATAAATAAATAAATAATAAAATAAATAAATAAAATTAAAGAAGGAAGGGTTGTAAACCCTTTTCTATTTTATTTTATTTTTTTTTTTTTATTTAATTAATCAGCCAAGAATTAAACCAAGCAACCTTTCGTTGCTTTTCTTTTTTCAGATCCAAAATTTCCTCTAACTTACGACGAGAGCCAGGTCAATTTTAATTGGACAGGGGACAACGTAATCTTTAAAAAAATGTCAACGACAAAAACAACAACGCCAACGACAACGACTACGACTACTACAATAAATGATCAACAACACGTACAAAGATTCCCATGCGGAAATTGCAACAGCGTTTTCAGTAGGAAACACAATTTGCAATATCATTTGAAATTCGAATGCGGCCAATTACCAAGATTCAATTGTCCTTACTGCGTCTACAGAACAAGACACCCATCCAACGTTCGTGCACATGTTCGTCGTATTCATCCTGGAAGTGCCGTTTACGTAGTTGACATATGCAAAACTGAATTATTTCAATTTACTTAAAAAGTATTGAAAAAAAAAGGAAAAACAAAATCCTCTACGTTACTTATTTCATAAGTATAGGTGAATTTTATTTGAATTTTTTATTTTAAATCATCGTCATCGGCTTTTTTTGTTTTTGTTTTTTTCTTCTTCCCATTTTTATTGTGATATTATTTGTTTTCTTCCTCTCTTAGGTATTTTATCAGAACAGCTATTGGATTTGGAAGATCTTCCAAGGGGTTTTAGATTATTTAATGAATTTTGCAAAGATTGTTTAATATATATATGTATATATTTTTTTTTTCTTTTTTTTTTTAACGAAGAGGAATGTAACAATATACTTTTCATTGGCTGTGAAATTCTGAATTGAATGTTCTTAAAATTACCAATTGCCTTTTTCAAATTGTAAATTATTTTTACGAACCATTCGTATTTTATGTTTATAACAATAATTTGTTATTTTCAGTTTTTATTGGATTTGCGTAAGATCATTGAAATTTATCGATTGAACCTTTCTGGGAACATTCGTTCAGTTTTATTCTCTTGTCACTTTAAATTGTGATAATCACGGTGTCCCGTTGAATTGGTGGTACAAGAAAAAGTAGTGGCAAATTATTTAAATTATTTTTCTAAAAAAATCATGTTAAAAAATTGTATTTTAAATTATCAATTTAATTTATCACATAAAGTCAATAGCAAGCCTCTATTTGCTTGTATCAACCAATAACAACAGTACACCCTATATACTATTATTAATATTTATTAATTTTTTATATAAAAAATCTAATGATTTCAATGAAATAATATCTTAGAACGTTAATAATTTGCTATAGTAAGTGATACATTTGTTTGTGATATATAATTGTTCCGAATAAAATTTATTATTTTGATTATGTGTGCTCTTTAAAATTGTTAATAATTTAGGTGTATAGGCGAACAGAAGATTAAAGAAAAAAAGAAAGAAAAAGAAACCAATGGAAGTGGTTTTTAACAAACGAAAATAAAAAAAAAAAAATAGAAAAAATAACGACGAGATTATGCGTAACATCTTATAAAACGATAAATCGTGTGTAAGTTAACGTTTTAATACTTCACTTAAGATTTTTTCCTTACGTATATGTTAACACTTGTAAATTATTTAAAAGAAAAAGAAAAAAAAAACCTAATTAAAAAACGTATCACATAAGAAAACACGCACGTTGCTTCGCCGTCGTATTTTCTTGGCAATAAAATCAACATTGTATTGGAATTCGAAAATAAAAAAAGAACTATGATGATTTTTGTTTTCTTCTAAAATGGTCTCTTTGATTTTTCTGTTTTCAGATTGTGGGATGATCCCAAGGCAAGAACAACAACAACAACACCAACAACAACACCAACACCAACACCAACAACCACAACTACAACAACAACAACAACAACAACAACAACAACTTCACCAACAACAACATCAATTACAACAATTAATGCATCAACGACAATATTCATTACCACCGGAAAACTTGAATTACAATCAAGAACGTTATGAAAGATATCAGCAACAGAAGAGTGGGAACACTTGTTACAAATGTGGCAATCATTTTACCTGGCGTAATAATTTATATAATCATCTTAAGTTTCAATGTGGTACATTACCAAGATTTAATTGTCCTTATTGTTCTTATAGAACCAAACATGCGTCCAATGTAAGATCCCATGTACGAAGGATACATCCCGACGAAAAAGTTTACGTACTTGACGTTTATACCAAACAATCGGACGATTCGAAAACTTAGAACGGAAATAGTTTTATTAAGAGTGCAATTTTTATTTTAAAATTATCGAAACTGATAATACACTTATGGTTTGTTTGCTTGCAATAATGTCATCCCCTCTACGTCTGAAATTTTAAATAGGACGCGGGTGTATTTTTAAATTCGTTGCAATTAATTTATCTTTTTTTTTTTTTTTTTTTTTTTTTAATCAAGATCGAGGTGTCTTTTTACACTGGTGTAAAATTATTTATTGTTTTTATTGGATTTACTTTTTTTTCGTTTTTTTTTTTTACTCGCCTGAGGTCAGGTTGCTGTAGTAATCGCAAAGTATGTTTGTAAATATTTGAATATATTTATATGTGATAAATTATGTAGAAACAAATTAAATTAATTCTATTTTATCTTTTTTTTTTTTTTATTTTTTCTTGGATACGATGCATCATAAGTGAGTTTGTTTTTTTCTAATTTTTATTTTCAGACAACTTCATCAGTTTTATGCAACTTCAACCCGAACGACGAGGCCATTTGGTTTTATCACATTGTTTTAAATGTTTTTAATTATCCAATAATTAAAGTCATTATTACAGTATCAAAATTATAAATTTAGGTATCCAGTTACCCCCTGATTATCCGATCTAAATAAAAATGTCATTTTTAATATTATTTAAAAGGATTAGTGTACACCACCACCAACATACTGAGTTGTCAATCTCATCGTTTATGATTTTGATTCCTTTTCTGCTGGTGTTTTTTTTTTTTTATCCTGTAATCATCATACTATTTCGAATAAAATATTTTCCTATCTGTTTTTCAAATATTTGAAATATCTACACGTTGTTCTCTTACGATATTTGTATGTTACCCTTTAATACTATTGTACGTTGTTCCTTGTTTGAAACATCCAAATTTGTTAAAAAAAAACAAAATCCCGAAATAATTTCAAACAAATATTATACAAATTAATTTAACATTTTAATTGCAAAAATAAAATTATATCATGAATTCAAAGGTAAATAGGGAGATACGAAAAGAATAAAAAAAAAAAAAACAAAAAATATTTAAATAAACACGTTTTCCAATTTGACAACGTTTCACAAAGCTTACAAACGTTTTCTTCAGATCCTCGATTTGTATTTGTAAACATTATTCTGCGTCCTCCTTTGAATTTCGGTTATTAACTCGTCAGTTTGCAAATTTAAACGTTCGGTTAACATTAACAGAAGTGACACGGAATTATTTTATATTACAAATGATTGTTTTTCTTCATTGTAATTCGTAATGAATATAACGTAATGTATATGTTTTTTTTTGGAGTTTATTTTTATTCCTACTAGATGGATCGTTTAAAAATTTTGAAAAAAAAAAGAATAGAAAAGAATAAAAAAAAATGATATTAATAATTATAACAAATTGTATTCGTCTCGTTTAAATGACATTATCAATGACTTATTAATTTTTAATTTTTTTGTTTCAGATCATTTCAATTTCTACGAATCTCCCCCCACTGACGAGCCGATGAGCCTAATTTTAAGTGATTCAAACGATCGTAATTTTTATGTTGATTAATTTAATATCGAATTAACATTTTTTCCTGTTTTTTATTGTCAACACACTTGCAGGGGAATTTTGATTGAATTGATATTCGCCAAATGTCGAAATAAATGTTTTTCGAACGAAATATTTAAAGTACGTTTAACACAAATATAAACAATATTAATAATTTATTCTTTTTATTTGTAACATTTACAGATTCTCGGACTATTATTTTGAGAAACATCAAAAACAACAATGGATCCATCAAATGATACGAAAATAATATCTGACGATTCGAAGAAGAATAGTACGTGTTTTAATATTCATCCAAATTCTAACAATTATTATAAATATTCATTTTTTCCAAACAAACATAATAATAATTTATTCGATTATTATTTCTTTTCCCGTACAAGCTGATAATGATTCCCAACGAAACTCGGAAACACTTACGTCTGACACGAATGGTAATATTAAATGTGAATATTTATACGATGCTGATACGTTGAATTTTTTTAAGATATTTTATAATCAGTTATTGCAAATGTTTTTGTCCGTCAAAGAACAATCTTAGTTATATTTTTATCTTTTTACAAAGTGGAACAACCTAAAGAACAGTCAGAAACACTTTTACCTTCCTCCAGCAAGGATTTCGAAGTATTTAAAATACCACCAGTTCCGAGTACGTTTAATTTTATTTGAGATATATATAATCGGTTATTGCAAATGTTTTTATTTGCACTGACAATCCTAATTATTTTTTTTTCTATTTTTATCTTTTTAAAAGCCGAAAAACCCAAAGAAAAGTCAGAAACACTTTTACCTTCCTCCAGCAAGGATTTCGAAGTATTTAAAATACCACCAGTTCCGAGTACGTTTAATTTTATTTGAGATATATATAATCGGTTATTGCAAATGTTTTTATTTGCACTGACAATCCTAATTATTTTTTTTTCTATTTTTATCTTTTTAAAAGCCGTAAAACCCAAAAAAAAATCAGAAACACTTTTACCTTCCTCCAGCAAGGATTTCGAAGTATTTAAAATACCACAAATTCCGAGTACGTTTAATTATTTTTTCGAGATTTTATAATCTATTATTATTATTCAAAATATTTTCTATCATCGATGAATAATCCTAATGATTTATTTTTTTAATTTTGTTCTTTTTAGAATTAAGAAGACCTCCAAGAGTGTCAAGCCGAAATGTTCCTCCCCCGACAGATAAAAACCAAGTGTTACCAAGTAAAATTGGTATTAATTCGTTTAATTTTATTTAAGATACGAATAATAGATTATTGCAAATGTTTTCTTTTTTATCAATGGACAATTCTTATAATTTATTTTTTTCCTTCTTTTTTATCTTTTTACAAGCAAACAAACCCAAAGAAAAATCAGAAGGATTTATACCTGCCTCGAACAAGAAATTCACAATATTAAAAATACCACAAGTTCGGAGTACGTTTCATTTTCCGAGAGATTCAAATAATTGATTAATGCAAATGTTATGGTTCGTCAATGAACAATCTTAATAATTTGTTTTTCTTTTTATTTTTATCTTTTTACAAGCAGACGAGACAAAACAAAAGCCAGAAACAACTATACCTTCTAAGAACGATGAGAACAAAACATATGAAATGTCAAATCTTCAGAGTACGTTTGATCTTTTTGAAACATTCGCAATCGGTTATTTCTAATGTTCTTGTTTCAACTAAACGATCCTAATAATTTATTTTTCTTTATTTTTTTATTTTTTTACAAGTCGACAAACCCGAAGAAAAATCAGAAACAGAAATACCTTCCTTGTGTGAAAAGATAGGAGTAATTCAAATAATACCATTTTCTGGTATGTTCAATTTTCTTCAAGATTTTTATAATCGATTATTATTATTACAAATGTTCTCTTTCATTAATGAAGAATCTTAATGATTTATTTTTTTAATTTTGTCTTTGTAGAATCAGAAAGACCTCCAAGAGTGTCAAGCCGATTTGTACTTCCCCCGACAGATGAGAACCAAGTGTTACCAAGTACAAGTGGTATTAATACGTTCGATTTTATTTCAGATATTGCAAATGTTCTTGTCTGCATTGAACGATTCTAATAATTTATTTTTTTTTCTATTTTTATCTTCTTACAAGTAGATTATCCCGAACAAAAACCGGAAACATTTACACCTTTTCGAAACAGTGAGAACGAAACATATGAACTCCCAAAGTTTTTTAGTACGTTTGATTTTAATCATATTTTTACAATCAGTTATTGCAAATGTTCTTATCTACACTGAACAATCCTAATAATTTATTTTCTTTTCTATTTTTATCTTCTTACAAGTAGATTATCCCGAACAAAAACCGGAAACATTTACACCTTTTCGAAACAGTGAGAACGAAACATATGAACTCCCAAAGTTTTTTAGTACGTTTGATTTTAATCATATTTTTACAATCAGTTATTTCAAATGTTTTTATCTGCACTGACAATCCTAATTATTTTTTTGTTCTATTTTTATCTTTTTAAAAGCCGAAAAACCCGAAGAAAAGTCAGAAACATTTATAGCTTCTAGAAACAGTGATAACGAAACATATTTAATGCCAAAATCTCCTAGTACGTTTGAGTTTATTGATAATTTTATAATCAGTTATTTCAAATGTTTTTATCTGCACTGACAATCCTAATTATTTTTTTGTTCTATTTTTATCTTTTTAAAAGCGGAAAAACCCGAAGAAATGTCAGAAACACTTTTACCTTCCTCCAGCAAGGATTTCGAAGTATTTAAAATACCACAAATTCCGAGTACGTTCATTTTTCGAGATTTTTATAATCTATTATTATTATTCAAAATATTTTCTATCATCGATGAACAATCCTAATGATTTGTTTTTTTTATTTTGTTCTTTTTAGAATTAAGAAGACCTCCAAGAGTGTCAAGACAATTTGTTCCTCCCCCGACAGATAAAAACCAAGTGTTACCAAGCACAAGTGGTATTAATACGTTCGATTTTATTTCAGATACGAATAATCGGTTATTGCAAATGTTTTTGTCTGCATTAAACAATCCTTATTTAATTAATTCTTTTATTTCTATTCTTTTTTAGGATTGAACAAGCCCAAACAAAAGCCACAATGTTATATACCTCCTAAGTTCGACGATGACGAAATATTAAAAATTACAAGTATTCCGAGTACGTTCGATCTTATCGCGAGATTTTCACAATCGATTATTGCAAATGTTTGTTGCCTGCAACGTAAATAATAATTTATTTTGTATTTTTCTTTTTTTCTTTTTGATATCCTTCTGTAAAAGCAGAACTTACCAAAGAAGCTTTACAAAGTAGGGAATCTTGTTCTCAGATTCAGAGTGAAGAAGATCCGCTCTCTGAAAAACCATATTTTGCACGTACGTACGATCCTAACACATGTTTAATATTCAAATTTATTCACCTGCCACGATTGTGGAAACAATCCTAATAATTAATTTACTTTTATTTCTTTTTGTTATCTTTTACAGTGGCAAACTATCTTCAAAATCAATACCACAGATATTACGAACACATATATAGAAACAACTTCAATCCGAAAAATCCTGAAACCCCTAGTACGTTAAATCGTCACGTAAATATCATTGCAAATAATTTTCCCCCGTTGTCTTGTGATTAACGATTCTAATCATTTATTATTTTCTTTCTTTCTTATCTTTTTTTATCTGTTCTTTTAATCATTTTAAAAGACGAAGAGAAGAATTACTGCGAATGTTCTCTCATCGATTGTGAACTCACTTCTGTTAAGCCTAAGCCCGTCTTGCCCGGTTAGTGTGTAAATCTTTTATTTCTATTTCTTTTTCTTTTTTTTCTTTGTTTGTCCCACTTAATATAAGTGATTTTCTCTTTATTTATCTTTTATTTTGTTCTCATTCTTTTATTCTTTTTTTATCGGTAGGAAAGGACGCAAGAGAAAAGGACGCAGGAAAAAAGGACTTCGAGAAAAACTACGTCAAAAAATACGTCGAAAAAACATACTTCGATGATGCATACTACGATGATGAGGACTACGATGATGAGATCTACGATGATGAGGACTACGATGATGAGATCTACGATGATGAGGACTACGATGATGAGAACTACGATGATGTGTACTACGATGATGAGGATTACAAAAATGCACTTTTGGAAGAAGAAAACCTCGAAGATGAGATTAACGTGGAAGAAGAAAACCTCGAAGATGAGATTAACGTGAAAAAAGAAAACCCGGAAGATGAGATTAACGTGAAAAAAGAAAACCCGGAAGATGAGATTAACGTGAAAAATGAAACCCGGAAGATGAGATTAACGTGAAAAATGAAAACCCGGAAGATGAGATTGACATGAAAGATGAAAACCTTGAAGATGAGATTAACGTGAAAAAAGAAAACCCGGAAGATGAGATTAACGTGAAAAATGAAAACCTCGAAGATGATATTGACATGAAAGATGAAAACCTCGAAGATTATATTGACATGAAAGATGAAAACCTCGAAGATTATATTGACATGAAAGATGAAAACCTCGAAGATGATATTGACATGAAAGATGAAAACCTCGAAGATGATATTGACATGAAAGATGAAAACCTCGAAGATGATATTGACATGAAAGATGAAAACCTCGAAGATGAGATTAAAGAAACATTTATTACCTCAAGTGACGACGAAAGACTATATCAATCTCCTGATTGTAAAAGTACGTTAAACAATCGACAATAATTTGTTTTTTGTTATGTTTTATACTCGTCTCAACAAAATACACCACCCCCACCGCGATTTCTCTCTTATTTTTTTTTCTTTCTTTTTTTTTCTTCTTCTTCTTTAGAATTACGAATTGCTTCGAAAACAACATCACCATCATCATCATCACCACCATCACCACCACGACCACCACGACCACCACGACCACCACCACCATCATCATCATCATCATCACCACCACCACCACCACCATCATCATCATCACCACCACCATTGCCATCATCATCATCACTAGTGGTTGATAATAATAATCAAGAGGATAATGAACCAGCTATCGAACGTTTAACACGTACAAAAATATTCGACAAGAATATCGATTATTATCATCAAAGTAATTACGAATGCGATAAACGTCGAATATACATCTGTACTCACTGCGATTATATATGCAAAATACCTTCTCAAGGTTTTAGACACATTAGAAAGTTTCACAGTAATGATACATTGTGTGATTTAATGATAGTACGCGATGGTAGTTTAAATAATCTTATTAATAACAGAGTTCGATATTTTTAAATTAATACATATTTGTTGTTTTTTTTTTTTATTTCTTTAATCATTGATTTTAACTCAATTTTTATTCTCATTGATATATATTGTTTCTTATAATTATTTATCTTTATTGTTATTATTATTATTATTATTATTATTATTATTATATTCTATACGTTTTTATTTCCAAATGTTTTTGACTAAAAATTTACATTCGAAGCAATGAATTTTAATATTACGACCAATGGAAGGTGTTCGAATTTTCTTTCTTTTTATTTTTCTTGTTTTTTTTTCCTTACAAATTTTGTACCTCGAACGATTCGGACTTTTACTCGATGTCAATAAAAAATGTTTTTACAAAATATTTTCTTTTTTTGACTATACAATACTCGATTGTTTCGTTTATTCATTAAATTTTTTTTTTTATATACACCAATTTAATGTTTTTCCTTATTAACGTTGTATATAATGATAATTACCTTTTTATTTATTTTTAGGTTCATTCCTTACAAAATTATTAATAAAGTTTCTATGAAAAAAGAAGACATTCTTTAATTTTTCCAGAAATTTTATATTTCAATTAAATATTCTTTGTGTTGCATGTTAATCAGGAAAATTAAATGTTGAGATGATCGTGTTAATTTGTTTGTTCGTTTGTTCGTTTGTTCTTTATTTTTTATCTTTTTCAGGAATGCACCACCCACCGAGGGGGGAAGGGAGGGGGATCAAGGAATATATTATTAATGACGAAGACTATAATAAAGAAAGAACATCATCGATCAAAATATTTTTGAAATATCAAATAAACGGTTGTAAAATATACAAAATCTAGATATATTTAATTTAGATTAAATTGGAATTATTTTAAATTTATGTTTTCCCTTTTCATAAGTGTATGAAATCATAATTGTTTATAATTAAATCAAAATACACGTGTTAACCTGGAAATATTTATTTTTCATGTTAACTTTCATGTCAAACTTATTTAATATTATGTGTACAGAGAGAGTGTTTTTAATAAGAAAAAAAGACAAAATCAATCGAAAATAAATTGTTCATTTGATCCAAAAAGAAAGAAAAAAAAAAGCAAATCGATCAAAGAAGAATTTATTTCGTTTGAGTTTGCCATTTTTTTTTTTTTGCAAAAATCTACCGATTTATTAAAGAAAAAAAAAGAAAAAGAACCTTCACAATTCTCAATATTAAATTCTAAAATCTTATATATATTTTTGTTTTTGATTTTTCAGAAGAACAGGAAGTAAGGAAGATCAAAAAATACGACAATTTCGTGATAGATATCTTAGAAAAATTCGTTTACCCACAATCCCCGAATGCGACAGCTTACAAATACGTTTTGAACAGACACTTGAGGAATTATTGCAACGTGGAACCGAAGTTTATTTGAAAAGCGTGCGTGTGTTGTGTTTCTTCCTAATTAGAAACAATATGGAATATCGTTTGACAAAATTTGTCGTTGCATTAACAACGATAACAAAAGATAATGATACCACCATTCACACACACATACACACACGCACACACGCGACACATATAATATTCATTAAAATTTTTACACCCCAAAAAAAAAAAAAAAAAACAAAATATCTATCAGAACTCGAAGAAATAAATTTTCACAAATTTTTTCGATTATTTTTGTTTTTTCTTTTCTTTTCTTTTTTTTCTTTTTTATCTATAGTTTTTCCAGAATCTTCTATTAAATTTTTCTAATCGATTATAGTAAGTTATCATTTACATTTTTGTATCTTTTTTTTTTTTTTTTTTTAATTTTCTTTATTCTAAAACCAATCTAATCGTGTTACGTTTGTTTGTTTGTTTGCAGTTAACTACGCGGAGGAGTCAGTGTTCAAAAAGAAACAAGTGATTGGTAGGAGCGAAAGGTTCCCATGTCCAAAATGTTCCAGTACGTTTTGCGAAAAATTTATTTTGAATCGACATTTGAATTACGAGTGCGGTCAGGAACCGAGATTCCAATGTGCGTATTGTCAATATAGATGTAAAAGAGCAGCCAACGTTTACAAACACGTTAGAATGATGCATCAAGAATCCGAAGTGTGTGCTATAGATCTTGTAACCAATCGCATTTACAGACCCGCATGATAAGAATTTTTTTTTTATATATTATTTTTATTATTATTACCACTTGTATACTCAAGCAGGTGGAAACATTTCGAACCTAACGTTTTAATCATTTTATTCATTTCAATAAGTTAAGTTTGTTCTCGTTGAAGAGTCTCAAAACTTTTCAATCCCACACACACCCTTAGTTTCTTTTTTTAATTAATATAAATTATTTCTATTACACAATCGTTATATATTTAATTTTAATTATTAAAAGACGAAAGGTATATCAATAATATTTTCATTATGTTTTATAATGGTATTAAAGAAGAATCGTAGTTAAACGATCTGGTCACGTTGAATTACTATAAAAGTTTTCTTTAGATCATTAAAAAATCAAGTGATATGGTCACGATGGTAACATGGATGGGTGACCCGTTCGAAAAAAATAAATAAACAAAAGTTATACGACTCGAACTCGTGAAAAGAAAGATTGTAAAAAGATGAGAACATTGAAGTCAAATTTCTTTGATCCGAATTAAACGAGAAGCTGTTACTTGCTTCGATGAAGGAATACTTTTTTATAATAAAATACTTATTCTTATGACGATCGTTGTATATATATATATATATATAGATAAAAAAATAATACTATAATTATAATATTTATATATATATATATATATATATAAAATTGATACACTAACGAGAAATTAATATGACGTGTTTGTAATGTGAATAGTAATAATTGTAATACACTAGAACTTTCAATGTTAGTAATTATTATAATATAAAGATGAAGTAATAATAATTTAAATGAAGAAATTTTTGTACGCAGTAGAACGCATAGCAATTTCTGTTGCATTATCAAAGTGCATTCATTCGCAGTGTTCGAATGATTAAACGTTAAAAATGAAAATCGTTAAATACTGGAAGTTCTATTGTAATGTTTATAAGAATAACCGTATATCGTACTATTTTATATTACATTCCTTTTTAAAAACTGTTCTTAGTATATCATAAAAATTGCATCATATCCAAACTGTTTCCATTATTTTCTCAACCAAATATTATTTTTCTAAACAAAAAAATAATACAATTTCATAATTAAATACACGCGTTTATAATTGAACATTATACATATTTTTGTAATAATAATAATAATAATAATAATAATAATAATAATAATAATAATAATAATAATTATAATTATAATAATAATAATAAAAGCCATAGGGCTGTAAGTATGAAAACAAAAATAAAATGATACTCGTCCAGTTATAAATTGATATATTTTAAGTTTTTGATATCTAAACGAACATTAATCTGATACATTTAATTTAGGATTTGAATTGTATTCGATATAAACGTCAATATATTTTTCCTAACGATTTTCAAATATGGGATATCGTGAAATTAAAAAAAATATCCACAATTTTGATGATTACGACAAATCTTTGATCCAATGAAGAATTATTGTCAACGTATCCATCAAAACTATAATTAATTTTTTTTTATTGATATTCCGAATTGTACACGCGAATGAAATCAACGATAGTATATAGTAGGCAAAAAAATAAATAAAAAAACAAAATTCTGACGACGTAGTTAAAAGATAGGTGCTCGTTCGAAGCGAAACTTCTTTTTTATTTTACACCTGAATATATGCTCTATGATTTTATTTTAACAAAAAAATATAAAAAACGACACTTTTACATCTTATTTATAATTATTATATACGTTACACCCGTTCTCCAGTAAAAATCTACTAAATACGTATTTTTACTTGACACCCACGTTCCCGCATGCAATGTGTTAATATTTCCATTGCTGTTATGGAAACTTAATAACGAGATAATGTAATTAAAATAAAATGAAAAAAAAAAAGGTTTATAGTTTGAGATAACATGCTTAAGCGTACCTTTAATTGATAATATGTAATGGAAGAATTATTTATGAATATAAAATAAGATACACGAGAAATATAACAATTAAAAATAAATAATATTATAAATATATTATAAATGAGATAAAAAAAAATTAAAAAAAAAAAACATTAAAAAATATCTCTTTTTTTATATTTATAACTGAACGAGTGTTTTTTTATTCTTGTTTTCAGGATTCTTCAATGCCTGGAACGCAAATGCAAATAACGAATTCGTGAGCAATGGCGGCAAAAAGTTTACATGTCCAAACTGTCCAAATGTGTTTGGTCTAAAGAGTAGTTTGACGAGACATTTGAGGTACGAGTGCTGTAAGGAACCAAGATTTCAATGTTCGGATTGTCAGTATAGATGTAAAAGAGCAGATAACGTTTACCAACACGTTAGAATGATGCACCTAGAATCCGAAGTTTGTGCTAAAGATCTTGTAACTAATCGTGTTTTCCGTCCATTAGGTTAATTATTTATTTATTATTATTTTTTTTGTCCTTTATTATTATTACACAATCATTATCTAATCAAAGCAGGTGGAAAAGTTTCGAGCTAGACGATTGAAAATAATTTTCTTTTTTGTTTTACAGATAAAATTCGATTTTCTAGATTTATATAAGATGAATTTGGTTCTTGTTGAGGGCTATCAAAAACCACTACTCGTTGTATCCACCCACTCCTAGTGTAAATCTTTATATTTTCTTGCTTTCTTTCTTTTATTTAATTTGTGCAAATTATATTTATACAATACAATTGTTTTATTTGATTTTAATTTGTTACAGGATAAAAGGTACTTCGGTAATTTTTTTTTTACTATGTTCTACAATGATATTAAAAATAGAACATAGTATGATAGTAAAATGGATGAGTGACCGACCCCACCTTACCGAAAAAATAAAATAATAAAAGTTATACGACTGGAATTTGTAAAAGTGAGACTGTAAAAATACAAGAACGTTAAAGTAAAACCTTTTGTTTCTAAATAATTTTTTATAATAAAATACTTATTCTTATGACGATCGTTGTATATATATATATATGTATAGATAAACAAATAATACTATAATTATAATATTTATATATATATATATATGTAAAATTGATACACTAACAAGAAATTAATATGACGTGTTTGTAATGTGAATAGTAATAATTGTAATACACTAGAACTTTCAGTGTTAGTAATTATTATAATATAAAGATGAAGTCATAATATTTTAAATGAAGAAATTTTTGTACGCAGTTGAACGCATAGCAATTTCTGTTGCATTATCAAAGTGCATTCATTCGCAGTGTTCGAATGATTAAACGTTAAAAATGAAAATCGTTGAATACTGGAAGTACTATTGTAATGTTTATAAGAATAACCGTATATCGTACTATTTTATATTACATTCCTTTTTAAAAACTGTTCTTAGTATATCATAAAAATTGCATCATATCCAAACGTTTCCATTATTTTCTCAACCAAATATTATTTTTCTAAACAAAAAAATAATACAATTTCATAATCAAATACACGCGTTTGTAATTGAACATTATACATATTTTTGTAATAATAATAATAATAATAATAATAATAATAATAATAATTATAATAATAATAATAATTATAATTATAATAATAATAATAAAGGCCATAGGGCTGTAAGTATGAAAACAAAAATAAAAAGATACTCGTCCAGTTATAAATTGATATATTTTAAGTTTTTGATTCTAAACGAACATTAATCTGATACATTTAATTTAGGATTTGAATTGTATTCGATATAAACGTCAATATATTTTTCCTAACGATTTTCAAATATGGCATATCGTGAAATTAAAAAAAATATCCACAATTTTGATGATTACGATAAATCTTTGATCCAATGAAGAATTATTGTCAACGTATCCATCAAAACTATAATTAATTTTTATTTATTGATATTCCGAATTGTACACGCGAATGAAATCAACGATAGTATATAGTAGGTAAAAAAATAAAAAAAAAAACAAAATTCTGACGACGTAATTAAAAGATCGGTGCTCGTTCAAAGCGAAACTTCTTTTTTATTTTACACCTGAATATATGCTCTATTACTTTATTTTAACAAAAAAATATAAAAAACGACACTTCTACATCTTATTTATAATTATTATATCCGTTCTCCAGTACAAATCTACTAAATACGTATTTTTACTTGACACCCACGTTCCCGCATGCAATGTGTTAATATTTCCATTGCTGTTATGGAAACTTAATAACGAGATAATGTAATTAAAATAAAATGAAAAAAAAAAAAAGGTTTAGTTTGAGATAACATGCTTAAGCGTACCTTTAATTGATAATATGTAATGGAAGAATTATTTATGAATATAAAAAAAGATACACGAGAAATATAACAATTAAAAATAAATAATATTATAAATATATTATAAATGAGATAAAAAAAAATTAAAAAAAAAGAAACATTAAAAAATATCTCTTTTTTTATATTTATAACTGAACGAGTGTTTTTTTATTCTTGTTTTCAGGATTCTTCAATGCCTGGAACGCAAATGCAAATAACGAAATCGTGAGCAATGGCGGCAAAAAATTTCCATGTCCAAACTGTCCAAGTGTGTTTGGTCAAAAGCATAGTTTGACGAGACATTTGAGGTACGAGTGCTGTCAGGAACCAAGATTTCAATGTTCGGATTGTCAGTATAGATGTAAAAGAGCAGCTAACGTTTACAAACACGTTAGAATGATGCACCGAGAATCCGAAGTTTGTGCTATAGATCTTGTAACTAATCGTGTTTTCCGACCATTAGGTTAATTATTTATTTATTATTATTTTTTTTGTCCTTTATTATTATTACACAATCATTATCTAATCAAAGCAGGTGGAAAAGTTTCGAGCTAGACGATTGAAAATAATTTTCTTTTTTGTTTTACATATAGTATTCGCGTGTATAAATTTAAATAAGATGAATTTGGTTCTTGTTGAGGGCTATCAAAAACCACTCCTCGTTGTATCCATCCACTCCTAGTGTAAATCTTTATATTTTCTTGCTTTCTTTCTTTTATTTAATTTGTGCAAATTATATTTATACAATACAATTGTTTTATTTGATTTTAATTTGTTACAGGATAAAAGGTACTTCGGTAATTTTTTTTTTTACTATGTTCTACAATGATATTAAAAATAGAACATAGTAGGATACTAAAATGGATGGGTGACCGACCCCACCTTTCCGACAAAATAAAATAATAAAAGTTATACGACTGGAATTTGTAAAAGTGAGACTGTAAAAATACAAGAACGTTAAAGTAAAACCTTTTGTTTCTAAATAATTTTTTATAATAAAATACTTATTCTTACGACGATCGTTGTATATATATAGATAAAAATAATACTATAATTATAGTATTTATATATATAAAATTGATACACTAACGAGAAAATAATATGACGTGTTTGTAATGTGAATAGTAATAATTGTAATACAGTAGAACTTCCAGTGTTCGAATTATTTTAATAAATGGGAGTTATGACTTTTTAAATGAAAGAATTTTTTTATACAGTAGATCGCATATAGCAATTTCTGTTGCATTATCAAAGTGCATTAATTTACAGTATTCGAATGATACAATGTTCCAAATGAAAATCATTGAATACTGGAAGTTCCATTGTAATGATTATAAGAATAATCGTATCGTACTATTTTATATTACATTATTTTTGAAAAATTTTTCTTTAACGTATCATAACAATTGTATCAATCTCATTTCCAAACTTTATCCATTATTTTCCTCAATCAAATATTATTTTCCTGAATCAAATGTTCTTAATTTTAAATTCCTTTTATTATCGTTCGATCAATCATGTGTTGTGTTGAGTTGAAAAAAAATAATATAATTTCCTAATCAAATATACACGTTTTTATAATATAACATTATACATATTTTTGTAATAACAACAATAATAATAATAATAATAATAATAATACTAATAATTAAATTGATTTTGTTTATTTTAAAAATGCTTAATCTCACAAATGTGTACATTTTGTTTACAGGATTACACTGCTGGAGCACGCCGTTAAGAGTGGTTTACGGAAAACTTGAGAGATATCCGTGTCCGAATTGTAAGACAAGTGAATTCAGGGAACAATTGATTATCGAAAAACAGAAAAGATTCGGAGACGGTCCCTTTCCGAGATTTTTGTGTCCATATTGCATGTATTTGTCGATAAAACATTCTAACGTTGAACATCACGTATCTAGTTTGCACAAATATTATCCGGTATACGTGGTTGATTTGGAACGTTGCGCTTACAGATACATTACGCTACAAGATACAAATTTTTCGTATATAACACAATAAAGAAACAAAAAACAAACAAAAAAAAAACATTATCATCGTTTTTATCTTTCACGGAACATATTTTAAGTTGAACTAATAATAGTTAAAGAATAATACAAAATAAATATTTGAAGTAATTTGACGTAGGTTTACGGATACCTTATCAATTTTTGTTGATGATCGATTATCAATCATTTTTCTTCCAATTTAATTGAAATAATAAATTATGTTTTTTATCGAACGTGTTAAAAAGACACCTATTTGAAAATTTATCTTTTTTAATTTAAACTACAATGTGCGTATGCGTGTCATTTGCATAAGCATATTTAAATAAAAACATTTTCAAATAGGTTCGTACAAGCACTTATGCGATTATAATAATTAGGTATATTATCAAGGTTTTGTATTTGAAGTATCAGATGTTTGATTTTGTATGCAAGCGAATACACGATTCTTTCTTTCTTTCTTTCTTTCTTTCTTTTCTGAGATATCAATAAAATTATTTTTTTTTCTTTCCATCTCACACGCACATCTTTGTTTTCTTTTTTCTTTTTTTTTTTTTATATTTTATATTATTTATAAATTATTCCGCTGGTACATCGATCCAATCACGCTTTTTATGCATGTTAATCTACCCCCCACCCCAATCTTACGTTCCTTTTTTCTTTTTTTTTTTTTTAAATTAAATCTAAAAGAAAAATATTTGATTTCAATTCAAAAAACTAATTATTATTAACAATATTATACATTTCAATATTTAATTGTAATCTTTGTGTACCAGTTTCCTTTGGTATTTTCTTTTTCTCTCTTTGGCTTGTATAATTTATCCATTTAACAATTTATTTGATGTAATACTAACGATGATTAAAAATTTCATGTACTTATTTATCGATGCTTAATTTATTAAATATTACGTGTGTATTGGTGATGTTTAAGAAAATTCGTGCCGTTATTTTTAAATTCTCATTTGAAAAATTAAAAATTCTAACTCGTTAAATAGAAAAATGAAAACATTTAATAAAACGATTAAAAAAAAAAAAGAAATTCTATTATCAAATAATTGTATTCTCACGAATATTATATTTCTATAGACGTATACACAACGAGTCACGAATGTTCTATAATAACCAATAAATAATTATCTATAGGTAAAAAAAGGGCTATAATCAATTATAATTATTTTCAGATTACGCAATTCTGTCGATTAAATAGAATATCCTCGTTTTTCACGTGTGAATCTCATTGAAATCTATGTGTAAGAAAAAAAAAAGACAAGAAAAAATGCAAGTGATTAAAAATTAGAAAAAATAAAAATGTTACGATGATCATTTACGGTAGGGTCAATTAAAAAGATACTAAAATCCTTGCTTGATCCTAAAAACAAAAAAGAAAAGAAAAAAGAAAAAATAAATAAATAAATAAATAAAACCAATTGAATCAAAATGTTTAAGTGGTGGATTTTTAGAAAAATTGTATTTAATTTTTCTTTTTCTTTTTTTCTTGAAATCTCTTCGTCAAAATAAAGTACAAATTTCGATTGATTTTTTCACTCTCTCTCTCTCTCTCTCTGAATGAGTATATTTTATTGTTGTTTTTCAGAATTCTACTATGCCTGGAACACAAAGACCAATAACGATAGTGCGAACAATAGAAGCAAAAAGTTTCCATGTCCAAACTGTCCAAGTGCGTTTGGTCAAAAACCAAGTTTGACGAGACATTTGAAGTACGAGTGCGGTCAGGAACCAAGATTCCAGTGTCCATATTGTCATCACCGAAGTAAAAAGACATCTGACGTTTATTGTCATATTAGAAGGAAACACACCGAATTAAAAGTATTCGCCATCGATATTCATAATGATTTCAAGAAGTGATAATGATCGATTCAAACGATAACGAAAATTTAGAAAGATTAACGTTATTTATAACGATTAATATTATTAAACAATGTGATCACGAAGTTCATTTTTAATTCCGATGGTTTATTAATACCAAGGAACGTGAACAAAGTTTTGTTATAAACAGTGAATGAAAAACGTTTTAACAAATATATATATATACAAAAGGTGTCCTCAAGGTTTTATGACAAAACTTCTATGATCATATTTTCTTAGTAGAAATAAGACAAATTGTTGTTAAGTACAAAAATTCATTAAATTATAATAATTAGGAAAAACAACTGATTGAATTGACCAATGAGCAGCAGGTCATATTGAGCATATTAATTCAAATAATGCAACCATACTACTAACATTTTTCTTCTTATTTCTACTCGTAGAATATTCTTTTGCAGTTTGGTCGATAAATTCTGGGACGCCCTGTAGATAAGAAATTATTTTTAATTAATTGTTAAATAGTTTATTAAGCGTTGTAATACACACACACACACATATATATATATAATATATATATACTGATGGTCTTATATATATTATAATATATATATATTATACTTGAAAGGGGAAAATGTATGATTGTATTACTTTTTGTTTAATTATCGTTTGAAAGAAAAGATAGGTGTAGAACCGTTGTGAAGTTATATACCAGAGTTAATTATATCAATTTTGATTTGGATAAGATAAAAAGTAATAGGATTTGTGATTTCTTTGTACTTGCAATTCAGCTTTGTTTTAGCTATAGCGTCATGTTAGATGCAGAAAAAAAAAAAGTATACTAATATAAATATAGAAGTATTATATATAAATATAGAAGTAATATATATAAATTATTATATATATTGCCTGACCCCCCCCCTAGGCATTGCTAGCTTTGCCTAAGAACCCATACCCAGGCAATGCTAGCTTTGCCTGGCATCTATACCCAGCCAATATATATATATATATATATATATATATATATTTCTATTATTTTACATATA
Organism: Polistes fuscatus; assembly: GCF_010416935.1. Taxonomy (NCBI): domain Eukaryota; kingdom Metazoa; phylum Arthropoda; class Insecta; order Hymenoptera; family Vespidae; genus Polistes; species Polistes fuscatus. The sequence goes on along the minus strand of NW_025113173.1, from coordinate 7,280,642 downwards.
TATATGTAAATGTTATATATTTTTAAATATTCGTTTAAACAAAATTATTTCATCTTTATAATCTGAAAAAAGAAAAAAAAAAAGAAAAGATATTATTCTTCTTTAAAACCTTTTTAATTATTTCTACGTGTACTTCACTAATGTTTATGTTACTGTTAAAGTGTATGATTAAACATATACACATGTATATTTAAAATATAAAAAAGATGACGTTTTTTAAATTTGATATAAATATTTTGTTGACGATCGTATTATTACGTATATTATTAAATTTCATCGATCAAATTTGATATTTAACATGCATACATATTATACACGCATACATGCACACACATACACACATACATACTTGAAATATCGAAATTCTATTTCCCCTGGATGAGAAAATTACGAAAACTAACACTACAACGATAAACACGTCTTACTAATACGAAAAACGTCAACCGATTAACGTTATTATTAAAAAGTATGCAAACGGTCTGACACACCTTGTTGAAAATATTTTCCTATTATCAATAATGCGCAGAAAAAAATCCATACAAGGAGATAGGTTTTATCTTCAACGGAATTCTTTGACATTTATGTACATAATTTCAATAGCGTTTTTTTCGTATTAATTTTTTATTTAATGCAAATACGCACGCTTAATCCTAATTAAATATTTTTACACACACACACACAGACACACAGACATAATTGTTTGAATTTTTTAAAACAATTTTATTTAGGCATGTTAACGAAATATTTGAGAAATATCTTATCGAATTATTATTATTATTATTATTATTATTATTATTATTATTATTATTATTATTATTATTATTATTATTATTATTATTAAAAAATTTATCACATATTTTATATAATTTCGTGTATATATATATTATAATATATGTCAACGTTATATTGTATAATTTAAGTTTAAAAATTTGAAGAAAAGAAAAGAAAAGAAAAGAAAAACAAAAAAGAAAACAAAAAAAAACAACAACAACCGTATTAAGAAGAATTTTTATTCTACGTTTGAACACTGCATTGTATATTTACACGATATCAATTAATACGTCCGCTTTATTTATTCGTAATTTGAAAATTACGCAACAAATTGTTGATTAAAAAACAAGATATTTCATATCGTAATTCACGATTGAACAAAAATATTATAAACATTGTTAATTCTTTTTCTATCTTACTCTCTCTCTCTCTATCTCTCTCTCTTTATCTATTTATCTATCTCTCTCTCTCTCTCTTTTTATTTGTGTATGTCCTTTTTGCAAGAGAAAAAAAAAAGGAAAAAAGGAAACAAATAATAAAACAAAATACAGAAAAAAATATTGAAAAATTATAGATAATGAGTAACAATTTGAATCTTTTTCAGGCTGGTACTTATATTATCCAGAGAGAATGAAACCGTTTCAGTGCCTGAATTGTCCGAACAGTTATTCGAAGAAAGTTCATCTGAAGAGGCACATGTTAACTGCATGTAACGGGAAGGAACCACGCTACAAATGTCCATATTGCGTTTACAAATCACGTTACACTTCTGATACTTATAAACACGTTAAACGTATTCACGAGGAACACATGGTTTATGCTATCGACATTATTAATATGACAAATTGTATACCCAAACGTAATTCTAATTCTAGGATTTAAATGATATTACATTTTTCTATTTTCTTTTTTTTTTTTCTTCGCGTATCAATCATCGTATTTTACGTTTTATACGTTACGTTAAATACGTTTGTATATATGTACGATGTGTAATATATTGTAAAGAAATGTAAGATAAACGACGACGACGAGGAGGGGGGGGGTGATAAAAAGAAAGGAAAATAATTTATTAAAGTAAAAAAAAAAAAAAAAAAAAATTAATATAAAAGTATTGTTAAACGAATTTATGGGGCGGTGGGCGGTGGGGGTGTTTAAGAAAAGCGAGAAGTGTTAAAACATTTTACTGGAACGCCTAAATTTTTATACTTATGTAATATTTTATGTGTTCGGTAATTAATACGAATGGATTAAAAGTGGAAAAATTTACAACAACAACAATAAAAAAAAAAAAACACACAAAGAAAATGATATTAAAATGAATTTGTATTATCGAATAAATCGTTCAATAAAATTGCATGGGAATTTTTTTTCTTTTTTTTGACTAGTGGGGTAGTTGCTGTTGTCGTAATTACCCTCTCTCTCTTTTCATTTACTGTGTAAATGCTAATCATTTGGATACGAAATTTCTGTTTCAGGATTCGGAGTACTGTGATGTTTAAAAAAAAGAAAAGAAAAAAAAAATAAATAAATAAAAAAAAAAGTGTTTATCGAAAAAGGTAAATGGTTTTTATTTATTTTTGTTTTTGTTTAATCGGCCACGTTAATTACGGAATAACGCATCGGAATGTTTATTTATAACACAACAAATTCAAGGTATAAGGAATCAATGTTTCATATTTCCAATAACACGAAGTATAGTAATCATTTCTCTTCTCATCTATTTCCTCATCTTAGCTTAGAAAAAAAGAAAAAAAAAAGAAAAAAAAAAGAAAAAAGATTAATTTTGCTTATTTTTCTCTCGAAATCTTTCTAATACTCGTTTTTTTTTATTTTTTAACTAGTTTGCCTTATTTTTTTTTTTCTGATTAACAAAACTATGGTGAAAGCTCAAGACACTTTTTCTACGTTTCCTCGATCCCCTTCCCCCTTGCCACCCACCCCACCCTCTCCCCCATAATTTCGATGTGACATTTTTATATCTTTTTTCACAAAAAAATAAAAAGAAAAGAAATATTCTATCTCAAAACTGTTTGTCGTTCGTTGCAATATTGTAAATATCGATCTTCCCTCGATTATTATTATTATTATTATTATATTATTATTTTATTTTCCATTATTTTTCCTACGAGATTATAAGAGACTTTTATACCAACACAAAAATAAATAAATAAAAAGAAAGAAGTTTAAAAAATAAAAATCCAATTGTTCGCGAAGGTGAAAAAGAAAAAAAAGAGTACGAAAAAAAAAAAAAAGAAAAAAAATAAAACAAAAACGGAAGGAAAAGAAAAAGATATTAATCTGTCGTACCGTCGAATTCTCGTATTTTTCAGCCCTACTACCAATGTTACCGTTTTCATGGACCAAGGAGAAATATTTTGACATGCCAAACTACAGAACGACAACGTCTACGTCCGATATGCGTTACCCGTGTCCAAGATGTTGGAAAACTTATACTACCAAGAGTGCTATGACGGCACATCTCAAATACGATTGCGGTAAACCGCCAAGATTCGAGTGTCCATATTGTGGTCAACTTAGCAAGAGGAAATTCAACATCCAATACCATGTCAGACACAAACATCCGATGAAGCCATTCGCCTGCAATACTTTATTCTAATCTAAACGATATTATATCAATTTTATTTTTAATATTTTTCAACCCCGATAGAAAACGAAATTCGTTAACTCGTTATTAATTTGAAATCATTTTTATTAAAACGCGATCAAATTTTTATATTTAAATTCAATTGAATTCAATTAGATTGAAATTATCGTGAATTATTTTACAATAATTATTTGTTTTAATATTGTTTCTCTATTCTTATTTATTTATTTATTTGTTGTATAGATATATATATATATATATATATATTTTTTTCCTTTTCAAATATTTTATTGTTACAATGTACAATGATCGTACACTGATTCTATCTTAAATTTTAACAGCTTATCGTTTATAATTGTTGCAAATTTATTTTTTTTTTTCATATGTTTAACACTAAACGTAAAGTTTTTTACGGATCATTATTATAGTTATCGTCATAATCATTATCATTTATCATCATTATAATTATTATTTAAACGAGTTAACATAGGATATGATATTAATCGTATAAACATTCCCCTTTCGATAAAATATATATTTATATTTATCTAACAATAAATCAAAAAAAAGAAACTTGCGTTATAAATTACGTTATTTGTAAATATTATATATAATAACATATTAAATTAAGTAGAATCGTATTAATACTTTATTAGCACCTAATGTTTCTCACAATTACGATAAATGTGGCCCTGCTAAACTGTGATATAAAACGTAATTAAATTAATTAATAATAATAATAATAATAATAAAATAATTAAAGAAAGATTATGTGTGTGTATGTGTGGGATGATATATATAGATGTGCGAATGAAAAAAAAAACTAATGTATCGTATGTTTTTATAGCAAATAAAAATAAAAAAAAAATGTTATTTCACTGATTAGGATACAGTTAAAGAAAAAAGAAAAAAAAAAAGAATATAATAAGAAAAAAATAAATCAAACCATAAAACCAATCAAATGATCCTCTCTTCAAATATGAAAAAGTAAAAGAGTGAGAGAGAGAACATATATGTACTATCATCTTTGTCTATTTTTTCATTCTAATTATTTTTAACTCTTTTTTTCAATCTTTCTATTTTCTTTATTATTTTTGTCTTGTATCGCATTGTCTTGAAATCAAACGAACAAATACCCGAACGATTGTGCATGGTGTCCTTAAAAAAAAAAAAAAAACAAAAAAATATAATGCATGTGTGCCGATAATATTGAAAATGCGTCATAAAAATATATTTGACGATTTATATTCGATACAAAAAAAATATATATATATACATATAAAATGATATTTTATTTAAAAATAAGTCAGGAAAATAAATGATTACGTTTTAATAAATGGCACACGCTTAAGGATTCGCGAACGAATGTTGATTGTTACTTTTCTAAATTGAAACTTTACTCTCTCGTGATTTCATCTAGGATTCTAATCTAATCTAATCGATGATCACTCGATTGATTCGATCGGAAAAACCTTTATCACGAATTACGATTTATTTTCTTTGATACGAAATAATAAATTACGTTTAAACGGAAGTACGTGGGGGATCCAGATTGATTAACATTCGTTAAAGTTGACACTTGTTGAACCATTGTACCCAATTTTATAAATAAAAAAAATAATATTCGTGAAACTATGATAAGGGGAAATGATGATGATGATGAAGAAGAAGAAAAAAAAAGAAAATAAAAAGAGGAATAGGAGGAGGAGGAGGAAGTGGAGATGAAGAATAAAAATTGAACAATATTGATCTAATATCAATGATTTTTTGTAGGTACAACATCTGGCTACGTTCAACTGTTATCGTCGACTAATTCAAGGAAAAAATTGAAGAAACGTGACCCCCTCTACAATTTCCATACCGGCAAGTTCCATTGTCCTAATTGTAACAACGGTTATGGGAGACGGGACACCATGTTGGGACACTTCAGGTACGAATGCGGCAAGGCACCACGTTATAAGTGTCCCTACTGCTCGCTTTGCAGTAAAAAAACATCGAACATTTATCAGCACGTCAGGTGTATGCATCCGAAGGAACCAGTGACTTTGGTTAAACTTTATTGAACTTTTTATCTCGTTTATTGTTATTATTATTATTATTATTGTTGTTGTTGTTATTGTTGTTGCTGCTGCTGCTGCTGCTGTTGCTGGCTGCTGCTGCTGCTGCTGCTGGTGGTGATGACGATGACGACGGTGATACTGTTGTTATTGTTTTTGACGAATTATTTAGGCGTAACAATTATATTTTTTCTTAACGTGAAATGAAATTCTATTTCAACAAATATTTTGCCATTGTATTATTTATCGGAATTAATATATATATTAGTTAATGGGGGATTGAGAAAATGATGCATTTGATTTTTTTTTTTTTTTTTATTAATGATCCAATTGTTACGCCTAATATTTTCTTTTGGTTTTCTTTTTTTTTTTTTAAATTGAAGGAAGTAACACAACGATTGTTTTTTTATTGTACAATTTTGTATATATATACATACATACATATATATATATGATACATGGGTACGAAACGAGCACGATTATTACGACGATTAGGGTATTTAATTTATCCTATGATCTTATCATTGTTTCTTCATCTTGTAATATAAATTACGCTGTAATATATATAATAATTATATCTCATCTAACTTTGTCGTTTTATTATCAAGAATTCCAAAAAAATACAGAAACAAATAAAAAAAAGAAAAAAAAAGAAGAACTTATTAATGAATTATGCCATTGTATACGAGTATTATTATATTATTATACTGAACATGTGTTTTATCTTTGATGCAATTTTCTTTCTTCTTCTTCTTCTTCTTCTTTCTCTACCACCAACACCCCCCTCCTCCCCCCCACCGCCCTTAAAGTCGATCAATAAAATTTTCATCCCTTAATAAATATCTCGATGTTTATTATTTGTATTTATTTGTATTTACAGGCGTCGCTAAAACTTCCGGATTATTATCTTCGATGGAAAACGAAAAAAAAAAAACAAAAATGTGTATTCAAGAATTATAAAAACGTATATCACGAAGAAATATTATTTAAATATTATACGAGAGAAGGTTGGTCAACGTTTGGGGAAAAAAAAGAAAAGAAAAGAAAAGAAAAAAAAAAAAGAAAGAGTCTCGAATAAAATTTTCTTTTACTTTCGTTGGATAGACAAAAAAAATTAGAATTTTACATCCTCGATCGATTAATTTTCAAATTGTTCGATGTAATTAATAAAATAATTGAAACGATCGATATTCGTGACAACGTCGTGAATACACGGGTGGTTTCTCTTTTTTTTTTGTTTTTTTTTTCTTTTTTTTATATTTAATTATATCGCAAAGTGAAAAAAATTATTCTCGCAAACGATATTTTTAATAATTACGAATAAATGTGAAAAATCTACGCAGACGATTAACGAACAACGTGAATTCGGTTTCAGAATTTTGGACGATGGAACCTGGACGTGGACAGGATCAACAAGAATTGACGCAGTATCAACAACACCAATCTTCTGAACGTTACAAGAATCAACGAAAATCATCATTGGATAATTTGATGATGGTTTCTTCCAAATTGAAAAAGTATCATTGTCCGAAATGCGATAAATCATTTTCACAAAGTTACTCGATGTATCGGCATTATAGATACGAGTGCGATTCTTTGCCACGTTATCAGTGTCCGTATTGTGGTCACGTAAGCAAGTGGTCACATTCTATCTACAATCATATCAGGAAACTTCATCCAGGACAGGAAGTCATCCTTAATAAACTCTATTAAAAATCTTCAAGAAAGAAACAAACGGAAATAAAAACAAACGAAAGAAAAAGAGAAAAGAAGAAAGAAAGAAAGAGACTCGAATTTATCAATTTACGTTTCTTATTTTTCTAAACATTTTTTGATAAACCTTTTTTCTAGGAATTATCGTGGTACGTCTAAAAAAAAAAGGAACATTAATTAACAATTATTTATGTTCGAATTTACGATTATTAAAACCCGTTATATAGTTCTCGATCTAACGTTAATGATCAGAAATAATAAAATAAAAAAAAAAGAAACGTTGCAAGTTAATGATCGTTCAGTATTTAAATGTTTGATTAAATTTGAATGATTATTTTTTCTTTCAATATTCGAACAATATATATATATAGAGAGAGAGAAATAAAAAAATAAAAAATTAGGTGGTTAATTATTTATCGTCTGACATTCGTTTACTTTTTGTTTGCTTACAGATTTCAAACCAATCGTGATCAAGAACTTACAAGAACCTACTGTGACATATCATCGACTCGTGCGTTGTACGAAATATCGAAAGATAATTGTTCTAGTCGAAGTATTGCATTTTTTTAATTCATCAATAAAATTATTTTATTGTTTTTAATTATTTTAAGAACAGATACAACATACATGTACATATACACATACACACAAATAATTATTAATGAAATAATAATAATTTATTATATACAAAAATTATAAAAGTAAATTAATAATGAAATTATTATTAATTCGAAAATTAGATTAAAAGTGATTCCATTAAAAAATAAAAATAAAAATTAAGAAACAGACACACATACACATATACAATTATACAGGCATGCCAAGGAATTGCAATGAAAGTATTATAGAATTATTTATTATAGTCGATGTAAAAAGAAAAGAAAAAGAAAAGAAAAGAAAAGAAGAAAAAAAAAACTAGTAGAAAAGTATTCTGCAGTTTATTGTAAAATGAGCGTAAAAGACTGGATCTGTTGATATTATTAAAATAAAATAAAGGTGACTATAAAAAGAAAGAAAAGAAACCGAAAAAAATATAATTAAAAGTAATGTAAAAATTATTATTTTAATTATTAATTATCTTTTTTATTTACTATTTAAACGTTAACGTTATATTATAAAAAAGAAAATTGTTAAAAACATATTGAAAATACTTAACGGTATAAAAATAATTATACAAATTTTAATACAGTTGGACGAAAAATAATTTGATAATGATGCACGAAAAAAAAAAAGAAAAGAGAGAGAGAGAGTATCTGAAACGAGACGAAAAAAGAAAAGAATTCGTGGATAAAAGTAATTAATAATTTTAACCCCATAAAAGAATTAATTCTTTTCCAGGTAAATCAAGATCGATTGCATGGAGGAGAACGTGCATGGAGGAATGCACTACATCGTTCGTTGCACTCGGTATTCTGCTTCATCTTCAAAATCCCGCTGCAAGTCGTTCCAGATGAAACTACGGTGTACTAATTGCAATTATGGTATTTTATAAATACGTTAAAAATAATTTACAATGTTGAGGCAACATCGTGTTTGTCGCGACTGAAGTACGATTTAAATACGAGTAATATAAGTAAAATAAATTACGAACGAATACTTTTATTTTCTTTTTTAAACGAAATTCTCATTGAAATTATTATTGAGATAAAAATATATAATCGTTGCGTGTCGAATTTTTTTATCCTACTCTTTTATACCAAATGTAAAACCGATTGTGTTCTACGTTGCGATAAAAGTGATGATCGATTATAATTGTAAATAATTATCGATCATTAATATCGCACACGCAATGCAAGAAAATTAATTGAAATATATATATATGTAATTAATTAAATACGTTCTTACCAGATCTGCTAGAGAAAGTATCCTAGAAATGATAATATATTTTTATTAATTAGTTATGATGATATTGTAAAAAACGAGTATGCTAAATTTGAAGTAATTATTATGGGAATGTTTTTAATCAAGTTTCGCGATCGTAATCAATTTTAATCACCACACATGCACATGTCATTTATACACGTATTCACTTATATACACGTATTCCTTTATAGGCACGTATTCACTTATACACACGTATTATTCACTTATGTACGTATTCACTTCTACACGTATTATTCACGTATGCACGTATTCACTTCTACACGTATTCACTTATACACGTATTCCTTTATGCACATATTCCTTTATGCACACGTATTCACATATACACGTATTCCTTTATGCACACGTATTCACATATACACGTATTCACTTATACACGTATTCACTTATAGACGTATTCACTTATACACGTATTCCTTTATGCACACGTATTCACTTATACACGTATTCACATATACACGTACGAAGCTTTGAACCAAATCTATTAAAAAGTCGTCGTATGTATCGATTATAATAAAAAACTGAATTATTAGCTATATATATATATATATATATATATATACCGACGCGCACGATGTTACCTCGACCGTGGATCGTTGTTAACTGAAAGTTAACGCGATCACGTGATGAGATCATACGTCAGAGTTATAAACTAAAGGTTACCTCTAATTGTTTACACTCGTTCCTTTCAATAATACGTTAGAAACGGATTTATATACTACGCGTAACAATGTTTTTTGAACATAGACATCCGTAATGACTTTTAACAACATATCTATCCATAATGTGAACGTATATATAAGAATAAAATTAATATTTCAACGAAATTAACGAATAAATGATATTTACAATGTTATAATACGCGAACAATATTTTTACGTGTAAAATAGAAACGTTCAATTAATTTCATTACATTTTATTTTATTGATTATTGTTGTATCAATAATTATTTATATATATATATATTATAAATAATTATAATATTATGTATATAATAATTATTGTTGTATCAATAATTTATTACGTTAAATGTATTTTACGAATGAAATTTCAGTAACAACGATAAAAAGTTTAGAATAACCAACAGAAAAAAAGAAAAGAATTACGGTGTGAATAATTTTAATTACGGTGCTATAATATAATTTCGTGATTTGTCATGGTGATTAAGATTTCAGTGATCCTTCTACTCTCATGGAACACCTGGGGGAAAAAATAATCATCGACGTCATCGAGATGGAACAATGATCCCAACGATTATTAACAAAAAACATTGTATAAAACTCTTCGACAACGATTTCTTCGATATTTTTAATCTACAAATAAACAAAATAAAAATGTTTCGATATTTGTCATTTTACAAAAATGTTGATCAACTGATCAACCAAATAAAAAAATCAAATATATCCCATTCGCAAATCCCAATTTCTTTTCCTTCGTCCAATAATAATCAAAAATAAAAAAGAATACAAAATTACAGAATATATCATCATAATTCATAAACGAAAAACAATCGACAAATAATAATAATAATAATCATAATTCCACCTTTTTTTAAACAATCAACACGAACATTTTCTTACCTATTTTCGTACACTTGTCGAAGAAAAGTAAAAAGATTCATTTGTTCCGTTTCTTTCGATAAAGTAAAAAAAAAACCAATTTATTATTTACAATAATTCCCAAATTAAATGATTTTAATTTCTTCTTCTCTCTCTCTCTCTCTCCCTCCCTCTCTCATTGTCAATTATAAATTCATTTAAAATTAAATTCGAATGTTCCTTAGAAATTCTACTTATCCATATTTTTCAATTTTTTCTATACTTCTATATTTCTAATATTCCACAAGTGATGACCAAGCAGACAAATTAAAAATCAGATTGGCTAATCCTAAAACCCTTTTGTTTTTTTCCTGTTCGTAGGACGACGTCATTTGGAACCATGCCAGCAGAAACCATACACGATGAAAAACGACCCCTCCTATTGGCAAAAGTCCGGCAAGATGGCTTATCATTGTCCACGTTGTAACGCTGGTTATACTTACAAGAAGACCTTGAAGACACACATGAAGTATGATTGCGGAAAGGAGCCTAGATTCAAGTGTCCTTATTGCAATAAAAGGGACAAGTGTTCATCGAACATTTACAAACACGTTAGAATACGACACGATGGTTTGCCAGTGACCGTTCATCGAAATTAAAAACAACAAAATAAATGAAAATAATAATAACAATAAGAAGAAGGGGAATAGGAAGAAGAGGAAGAAGAATAAGAAGACTAAGAAGAAGAAGAAGAAGAAGAAGAAGTGGAAATACGTGAAACGTGAACATTAATGTATCTCTCTCTCTCTCTCTCTCTCTCTCTCTTTGTCTCTGTCTCTCTGTCTCTCTCTCTTTCTCTCTCTTATTTACAGATAATTATAATTCTCATTTTTCGATCTTCGATTTTTCCCCGGCCCCCGTATCCACCCTCTACGAATAATAAAATCATTTTCTTTTTTCGCGATATTAATCGAATTTTAATGAATAGATCCTTCGACAAAAAAAAACAAAACATTGTACGTAATAAAATTGAATTGATATCAATGAAGAATACGTTCATCGTTGTTAAGAGAAATAATTGAAAAAAAAAGAACATATATACGTAGTAAAAAATTTGCGAGATCTGACGTGCATATATATATATATATATATGCGTTAATATTAATTTAAATAAATTTTTTGTTTCTTTTATTATTTTTATTTATCTTTTTTTCTTTTTTTTCTTTTCTTTGTAATTAAAAGAATAATAAAAAGAAAACACGATAAAAAAAATAAGACGAGTATAATGCGGGGATAGGTTGAGAAGGTTTGATCCTTCCAACGCGAAAATCAAATTGTTTGTTTTTTTCTTCGATCGAACTCGGTTTTATTTGTGGAGGGGGGGGAAAGAAAAGAATAAATAAAAAGAAAATAAAAATTCATCTTCTTGCCGAAACTCTCAAAGCTATTCAATCCACCCCGTGTCTCGTATACACCAATCAGGTTTCAATATTTGATCATATTATTTCGTTCGCAAAAAAAAAAAAATTATATGTGTATTAAAAAAAAGAAAATAGAATCGGTCAGAAATATATATCATGGGGAATAATCTTAAGGTTTATTTTCAGATGAAAGAAGAAGTTTGTACGTCAATTTGGGGGTGCCGAACAAAACGTTGCTGAACGAGTTCGTCTGTCCTAAATGCAACGCAGGATATCGGCGTTCCGGTGATTTAAGTAGACACAAATGTATACAATTGCAAAGATACGCATGTCCCTATTGTAACAAAAAAGACAATTCTACGTCGAATTTGTACAAGCATATAAAAAAATGGCATCCTCATGATCAACCATGTTTGAGAAAATTCTTTTGAATATAAGTTAAATACAATTTAATTTACTAACTAACGAACGAACGAACGAACGGAACAAACGAACAAACCAACAAATGAAAATAAAGATCATTGAAATGGTATTACTTACGGTGAAACCCCCCCCCCCCACCTTCAGACCAACCCAATTTCCAACCCCAACTCCCTTTATCACTCACGCCTCTAAAAATTGATTCACATTTTCACGAGGAAGTTGAAAAAAGTTCCGAACCCGACACACGGGCTGAAAAACAAACCATTTAAGTTGAATTTTATTAAAGAAAAAAAGTCAAGAAATGTCAAAAGGTTTCTATGTTGCGTTCCTTTGAAGGTTCAAACTTTTTCAACCCCTTCGTAAGAATATAGAAGATTCTTTTGATCTGTCGTTATTATTTTGTTTTTCGTTCTTTTTTTTTTGTTTGTTTGTTTCTTTTATCTTCATTCTATCGGTTTGATATTTTTGTTCTTTATGTTTTCTTTGTTTCAGTTCAACTCGCACGCCATTCCTTTTTAAAACGGAACGTCGAATTAAAAAAAAAAAAAAAGAAGAAGAAAAAGAAGTAGAAATAATTTACACAGGATGTATATATGTAATATTTTTGACGCACACACAAAAAAATGATAGAAATCGTAATGATCGTTCTACCCGTTTTCAAAAAATCAATTACGTTTTGAAAATCTATTATAATTAACCCACTTTTCAATATGACGAAATAACGTTGATTATAATGAATAAAAAATTAATTTTTGAGAAAAGTCAAATGAAACGATATGAAAAAAAAAGAAAAAAAAAGAAAGAAAATTTATCCTTACAAAATGTTTTATTTTTTCCAGATAACCGAGATAATCTGAAGTTGGATGGGTCGTCGTTTTACCGGCCAACAGTGTCATACGAAAGTGCGTTACAATTAGGATACAAGTTTCATTACGATCAAAGGAAAAGTTTCGAGTGTTTGAAATGCGGTACATTTTTTACCCAAAAGACTACGATCACTCGACACGTAAGATACTTCTGCGGACGTGGATATCGTTATAAGTGTCCATATTGTGATACGAAAGCGTCATGTTCGTCAAACATCTACAGACACGTTAGATCACGTCACAAGGGTTTAAACGCGCATGCCGTTAAATTGTTCGCATCATTCGAATCCCAAAGAACGACGTAAAATAAAAAATCATTTGTCATATAAACGATGGTGAAAAAAACACCCCATTTTCCAGTGCAATATCTACGACCGTCGAAATAAAATAAAATAATTCTCAAGCGATTCGCCATAATAATTCAATGGTTCCCAAAAGTTCGATATTATTAGCTTTAAAATCGACAAAAAAAAATGTTTCTTTTTGTTGATTTTATTTACGAACTCGTTCATTAATTTGTTTAAATAAAATACATTATTGATTGCCGCCCCCCCCACCCTTCTCCTCTTTCTCCATCGAAAAAAAAAAGAAGTATTATTAAAACGAACTAATTAATTTATCGGTTATTGGGTGAAATTAAATGGAAACGTTGTTGTTGTTGTTGTTGTTGTTGTTATTATTGTTGTTGTTGTTGTCCATTCTCATTTTTGTTTTTCCTTTCTCTCGTGAGGGGGGGGGATATGGGGGCTGATATGTGCGGAAATTTTGGGAACCATTGCCATAATCTGTGGATACGTATTTACATAGATAATTATTTCATTTAATTTAATAATTGTAAGATAAATTCATGTGTGTTATATACATAATAAGTCTGTCTCTATATTTAATATCCAATAACTTCCAAATCTGAATATAATATGAATAATATTCCTTGAATTATAAAAAATCCTCGAAAAAACACAAAAAAAAAAAAAAACAAAAGAAAAAGTAACAACGTTCACATGTTTTATAATATTTTTCTTTTTCTCTTCACATTTTCTTCTCTCTCTCTCTCTCTCTCTCTTTTTTAATTTTTTTTCCTTTTTTTTTTTATATAATCCAACCACTGCAACGCAAACACTTATGCGGCGAGAATACTTTTCTGTAAGTAGTTCGAAAAAAAAAATAAAAAAAAAACGCGAAGATCTGCGTTTTTCTAATCAACGGTGAGTGGACTGGGGGGGAGGAGGAGGAGGAGGAGGAGGAGGAGGAAAGAAAGGAAGGAAGGAAGGAGGGGGTGTCAACGAGGAGGTTCTTTTCTTTTTTCTTTTTTTTTGTTTTCGTTTCCTCTTCGTTCTTTTTTTATTTTGTTTTTGTATTTCGTTTAGATTCGATCCGTAAAAATAATAAAAAAAAAAAAAAAAAAAAAAAAATAAAAAGAAACGAAAAATTCGCAATTTAATTTACTAATAAATACGAATGAAATTTTCAGGTATTCGGGTGAGGATAGGAAAAAAATCGAGGAAGGTCTATTCCCTTCAAAAAAGTCACTATTGTCCAAAATGTAATCGGGGATTCACCCAGAAGAAGAACATGAAACGTCATTTGGATCACGAATGTGGCATGGCGCCGAAATATCAATGCCCGTATTGCGGCAGACCCTCGAAATTTACGCAAAATATTTATGCACACATAAGAAAATATCATACCGGTCAAATGTTGTATTTTACAAAACTTTATTAATAATGTAGAAGAACATAAACAAGAGGAAGAAGAAGAAGAAGAAGAAGAAGAAGAAGAAGAGGAAGAAGAATAAGAAGAAGAGGAGCTGGAAGAAAACATGATGCATACAACGACATATTTGTATCACGAATTATTCCAACTATCGATAATGATTTTTAATAACGCTTATTATTGTTCATATTTATTGCTTTTAATTTTTCATCCCCATAGAAATTTAGGGAAAAAAAAAAAAAAGGAAACTCTCTCGCCGAAAAATTGTTTTTTTTCTCCTTATTCTTCTTTCGTTGTCGATCATAGCAATGACGATTATATCGTTTTTAAACTTTTCGACGATTCGTATTGCTACGTTTATATTATAACATTTGTTTAGAAAAAAGAAAAAAAAAAGAGAAAGAGAAGGCAAAAAAAAAAGCACGATTTTCGATATTTATTTCGGACGAAATTTATGTCAGAAAAAAAATGAAAAAAGAAAAAAAATAAGTACACTTGTCCGATAATAAAAAGAAAGATTTTAACCACATAGAACATAATTAATACACATATATATGGTAAAGAAAACATAAACGTGTTGTTTAAAATATTAGTTAAGAAAAGAAAAAAAATAAAAAAGAAAAAATAAAAAATGCATTTATTCGTACACAATAACCTCTCATTATTTCGTAACAATCATTGTCATAAAGTTGGATGTCAGATTTTGTTCATTAATCATCACAATCTCGTCATTAAAATTCGTTGGCGTCGATAACGAGAAACAAACAAAATTATAAACGACAAAAATCATAAAGCAAAAAACCAAAGAGAAAAAAAAACAAAAAAAAGAAACGATACATCGTGTGTCTAGGATATTTTAACAATGATCAACCCGTTAAATTACCTAATTCCTCTCACGTGAAAACCGTTACTTTTCAGCATTATTTCAAGCGTCATCATTGTCAGCATATTGGGGAGTACCACTTCTACCTGGGAGAAGGGTCAGAAGATGCCTAATTCCAAACACCACGATGAGAGGGACCTACGAATGTCCGAATTGTCGAAAAATCTACAAATGGTATCGTGGTCTTCATAGGCATTTGACTTACGAATGCGGCAAGGCACCACGTTTCAAGTGTCCACATTGCGTCTACACCGGGAAACATAGGTCGCACGTTTATTCTCATATCAAGAGCAATCATTATAATTGTGCTGTCTACGCGGTCGACACGCAGGAAGATTAAAAGAACAAAAACAAAAATATATATAAAAAATATATAAAATATATAATAATAATATAATTATATATATAAATATATATATAATTATATTCTATTTTTTGTTTGTTTGTTTTTTCTTTTTTTATTTTATTTTATTTTATTCCAATCGTTATTCCAATAAATTAAAAATGTAAGAAATATTCAATTGAATTACGAAAAAAAAAAAAGAAAACATTTTCGAACGATTTTTCCTACTATTACAATTGAAATTATTATCGTCGTTAATGATCGATTTGTTAGAAGAAAAATTGTATATTTGTTATTAGAATTGTAATAGGAAAAGAAAGGAAAGAAAATGGGGGAAAAGAATAAAGAAAAAAGGAAAGAATTTGTTGTAATTCTTGGACAAAGAACGAATGTGCGTAGTTGTAAAATAACGTAACACTTTGATTTGTTAAATAGGATAGTATGATGCGAAGAGTGAGAGAGAGAGAGTGAGAGTGAGAGTGATCTATATTTGTTTATTTTAATAATTTTTATTTCCTGTTAATTGACGATTGTAGACTTAATTATTCGTTAAAAAAAATGAATCAAGGAAATTCAAAAAAAAAAGAAAAGAAAAGGACAATTCGAGTGATACTTTTTCTTTGTTGTTGAAATATATCCAATCAAAATGGAGTATATTAATAAAGTCAAATTAAAGTAATATCTAGTTCTACCCCCCCCACCACCCCAACCTCTCCATAATCTTAAACCCTTACCATCGACACCCTAATTATCTAATAATATGGGAATATGTAAAAGAAGAATACGCTTTTTGTGAAAATTCGGCGAATTGAAATTTTTTATAAAAAAAAAAAAATTTGTATAAAAAGATGAGAGAGAGAGGAGAAGAGAGAGAGAAAAGAAAAAAAAGGAAAAAGAAAAAAGAAAAGGAAAACGAAAGAAAGAAAAATGCATCGGAGAGTTGTGATTGTTAATGGTCGTCGTTCATTCGATTAAAATTAAAACTAATTCTATGATAATTCGTTTTTTTTCAGATTACACGTGGAAACAATGGAGCGGAACAACGGTAACGACACAATTAACGACAACGTTAACGACAACATTAACGACGGCCATTACGGCAACAACAACTACAACGACATCAACGACAAGTTCAACATCGTTGGATATCGGTTCGTCGATTGTTAATATTAATCAGAACAATATTGGGAATCGTCATCCTTGTCCAAAATGTTACAGAAGTTACAAACACCGTAGTCATATGATGCGACACCTTAGATACGAGTGTGGAATACCACAAAGATTTAAATGTCCCTATTGCAAACAACATTTACGACAAAGGACGCACGTTTGGACCCATATTCGTACATTACACCCTAATCAAGAACTTTATTGCATCGATATTGGTACAAATGCAAGATTAATCAAACAAGAACACAGGAACGAATAAAATTAGGTTTCTTTTTATTTTTTTTTTCCCCCGTTTTATTTTGTTTTCATTTGTTTTCGTGTTTTATGGATTTTTTTTTTCTTTCTTTTTCAAATAATACAATCAAATTGGACAATTTAAAGAAGGTTCGTGAAAGGGTATTGTTAAATATTAATTTGTTTTGTTTTGTTTTTTTTTTCTTTTTTTTTTTTATTTCAAATCAAATTTATAGATGATTGGTTAGAAGACAAATGTATTATTATTATTATTATTATATTATTATTATTTTTTATTCTTCGAAACTCGACTGACGATTATATAAAAATATTGAAAAGAAAAAAGAAAAGTATGCAATAAAATTGGATGAGACATTTGGGTGCTCAAAATGTGTTCCAAATAAAATGAATATATTCTTCGATAACTTATGCAAGTCGGAAATTAAAATGATTAGGGTTTATTATATATACCATGGTTTGATGGTTACGATGGGGGGGGATTATGATTAATAGTGTTCAAGAAATTAGATTATTCTTTTTTTCCTCAAATTTTCAGAGTTGGACATTGTCGATTAAAAATAATTGACATTTTTATTTTCACCTAGTTTAATGAAAAGAAAAAAATATCTATTTATAGAGTAGAGATATGAGATGATAATATAAATTTACTATTTAATATTATAATTAAATAAATTATATCGAAATGTGTCCAAATCTGAGAATCGGGTTAAATTTGTAATCAGTGCAATGAAATGAATACGATTCGTTAAAAAAAAAAAAAAAAAATAACAAAAAAAAAATAAAGAGAGAAACAAAATTGAAAAACTGTTATTTGAATAATATTAATATTGTTGACATTGTAAAATAAAGACAAATTATTGTTGGATTACGTTGAGAGAAAATAATTTTGATCAATTATTTTTTTATAATATACCAAACGTATTAAATTTTATTTATACGTTGTTTAAAAAAAAAAAAAGAAAACATAGTTAAATTTGATGATCGTGTATGCGTGTGTACGCGCGTGTGTGTGTATATATAAATTAAAACCAAATAATCCCAGGTACGAATCCTGGATCAATCCTTAGAAATAATATAATATATCAAATATTTTGATGTGTGTTCAAGATTTCTTCTAGATTCGTAAGGAAAGAAATTGAATACGAGATTAACGAAGTAACTCTAAAGAACATTTTTTTTTGATTTCAGGTTAATCCAATCCCGGAGGAAAAAAGGGGGGAGAAAATTTGGAAGAGAAATATTATATTTCATATTTCATTTTTGCATAATTTTCAGACGATTCACAATTGGGACTAAAATCGCGATACAAATATTTATTTTATTTCTTACACGTGAATTTGAATTGAAAAATTGAAAAAACTAGAAATAACATATTTAAAATAAATTAAAGAAAATACGATTCGATCGATGAATAAGCAAAAAAAAAGAGAAATATTATTTATATCTAACATTATTATTATTATTCATTGTCCTTTTTTTAAAAATCAATTATTTTCCTTAACACGAATGAAAGAAACTCTAGGGAAGTAGAAAATTCAAATTAATATAAATAACAAAAAATAAATAATTATATATATATATAAGGAAAAACTTATATACATATATTTATATATTTATAACGAAAATAAAAAAATAAAAAATTCTAGATAAAAAAAAGAAAAGAAAAGAACTCGCGTTTTTGAATAGGTCGATACGATTAATACTCGAACGCTAAACAGAGAAAAAAAAATTAATAATAATAATAATAATAATAAATTAAAATATAAAAAAATATATAAAAAAACGGGATTAAAACAAACCAGGTGAAAAAAGAAACTTAAGCGTTAATCGTCTCTGCGTGTTACAGGATACAACTACCAGGTAGAACAACCACCAATGACAACGACTGTACCACCAAACGTCATCTTTAAATATCGTCCAGTAATTGACGAGGAAATACGGCCGTATAATAACAACGAAGGATCGCATACGTCGATAAGGTTCAGGTCTAGGCATACAGTGAACGATGATAAACCATTTCGTTGTCAAAAGTGCGGACGCGGTTTCACATTGAAGAGAAACATGGATCGCCATATTAATTACGAGTGTGGCCACGAGCCAAGATTTCAGTGTCCATATTGTGGGTTACGTAGCAAACAAACGTCACCGGTTTATGCACACATCAGGAAGAAACATCCGGAAGAGGAAGTTTTTATCTTCGATATGAAGCTTTGAATTACGAATCATCGTCGTCGTCCTCGTCGTCGTCTTCATTTGACTCGAAGATTTTTCTATCTTTTACTTTCTTTCGAAAGGACTATGATTGATTGATTGATTGATCGATCGATTGACTGATTGCATAGAATTTATT